>NC_079197.1:179594962-179913712 GCF_029499605.1 Hyla sarda
AAGAACCAAAAATTCCAGAATACAACTTTAAGGGGGAAGCTACATAATAGGAATATCTACCTAGCAGCTTAGCATGACCTACCTACTCTTCTCTGACCCACCTACCCTTTACCCAACCCACTAATCTGCCCACTCTACAGTGTGGGACACTGAGAAGGCTTTATTACTGTTTTTGGCACTAATATGTTAGCCTGCCACAATCTGCAGGAACAAGTCCCACCCCGGAAGAAATCCTCATGACCGTCTGGGCTGGATGGAGAAAAAAAAGGAAACGACTCACGGAAATTACTCACCCCCTCTTTACCCCCACGTTCCATTTCATTCCCCCCTCTGTGCCATTTCATTCCTCTTTATCCCACTGTGGTACTTCACAAAGGGGGGGGGGGAATTTGCACAGAGGGTAATATAGGGGGAATGAAATGGCACAGGGGGGTTCAAGGGGAAATGATGTGGCACAGGTAATGGGGGAATATTTTAGCACAAGGCACAGAGGGAATAAGGTGGCAGAGGGTATAAAGGGGGATGAAATGATACGTAGGGATTCTACTGTAATATTGCTTTTATTGTGTTTTATAGGTGATTACACTCTGGAGTGAGTACAGGACAGTATTCCGTCATTTAGAAAGATTTTTGAGCCTTTTTTCCCAATATGGGGACATCTCTTGGACACTTTTTTATTCCCCTTGAGTATCCGCTATTGGGAGATTCTTCTGTATATCGATGCTTTGATGTTTGTACCATAGTAAATACATTGTATCCATTCAGCGTCTGTTCCCGTCGACCAGTAATGAGACTCTGCACATTTCTCTCCATACAGAGCAGAGATTTCCTCTGACCTTCAGGAAAGTTACTTTATTACAAATGCAAATTAGACATTTCTAACAAGATTTCCCGACACCTTGTTTGGCAGCCGAGGCTTCTCCTATCCTTAGAATATACTTCAGATTAAAATTAAATAATAGATGAGTGACAGATTGATAGGAAACTACGGGAAGTCGCCGGAGCTTGTTGTGGAGTTTAGTGATGGATTGTTTCATTGTCATTGAGTCTTTGGTGTGAAGAACGGACACAACGACTGAATAATGAGATCAGCACCGAGTTATCGGGCCGGTGATGAGGGCGGAAAAATGAGAGAAAGAATTATTATGATTTTTATTTGTTAATAATAATAATAATAATAGTAGTAGTGGTAGTAGTAATTATAATAATAGTAGTAGTAATAATAATAATAATAATAATAATAATAATAAAATAGTAGTAGTAGTAGTGATAGTAGTAATAATAATAATAGTAGTAGTGGTAGTAGTAGTAGTAATAATAATAATAATAATAATAATAATAATAATAATAGTAGTGATAGTAATAATAATAATAGTAGTGGTAGTAATAATAATAATAAAAATAATAATAATAATAATTATTATTATTAATCATATATATATTGTCACGATTCGGCTGGCTGGAGGTGGATCCTCTGTGCCAGAGAGGGATTGGCGTGGACCGTGTTGGTGGACCGGTTCTAAGTTGCTACTGGTATTCACCAGAGCCCGCCGCAAAGCGGGATGGTCTTGCAGCGGCGGTAGCAACCAGGTTGTATCCACCAGCAACGGCTCAACCTCTCTGACTGCTGAAGATAAGCGCGGTACAAGGGAGTAGACAAGAGCAAGGTCGGACATAGCAGAAGGTCAGGGCAGGCAGCAAGGATCGTAGTCAGGGGCAACGGCAGGAGGTCTGGAAAACAGGCTAGGAACACACAAGGGAACGCTTTCACTGGCACAATGGCAACAAGATCCGGCGAGGGAGTGCAGGGGAAGTGAGGTATAAGTAGGGAGTGCACAGGTGATAACACTGATTAGGCCTGCTGCGCCAATCAGTGGCGCAGTGGCCCTTTAAATTGCAGAGACCCAGCGCGCGCGCGCCCTAAGGAGCGAGGCCGCGCGCGCCGGGACAAGACAGATGGGGAACGGGTCAGGTACGGGAGCCGGGATGCGCATCGCGAGCGGGCGCCTCCTGCGTCGCGAATCGCATCCCGGCTGGGAGTGATATTGCAGCGCACCCGGTCAGCAGGTCTGCCCGGGGCGTTGCGAATGAGAGGATGCTGCGAGCGCTCCGGGGAGGAGCGGGGACCCGGAGCGCTCGGCGTAACAGTACCCCCCCCCCCCCTTGGGTCTCCCCCTCTTCTTGGAGCCTGAGAACCTGAGGATAAGACTTTTGTCTAGGATGTTGTCCTCAGGGTCCCAAGATCTCTCCTCTGGGCCACAGTTCTCCCAATCCACCAAAAAAAATCTTTTACCTCTGACAATCTTGGAGGCCAGAATCTCCTTCACAGAGAAGACGTCAGACGAACCGGAAACAGGAGTGGGAGAAACAACTTTGGGAGAGAAGCGGTTAAGGATGAGTGGTTTAAGGAGAGAGACATGGAAGGCATTGGGAATACGGAGAGAAGGAGGAAGAAGGAGTTTGTAAGAGACAGGGTTAATCTGGCACAAGATTTTGAAAGGACCAAGATAGCGTGGTCCCAGTTTGTAACTGGGGACACGAAACCGGACATACTTAACGGAGAGCCATACCTTGTCTCCGGGAGCAAAAATGGGGGGAGTTCTTCATTTTTTATCAGCAAATTTTTTCATCCGGGATGAAGCCTGTAAAAGAGAATTTTGGGTTTCTTTCCATATGGTGGAAAGATCACGAGTCACTTCATCCACAGCGGGCAAACCAGAGGGCAAGGGAGTAGGGAGGGGAGGAAGAGGGTGACGGCCGTACACCACGAAAAATGGGGATTTAGCAGAAGATTCGGAGACTCTGAAGTTGTATGAGAATTCGGCCCATGGTAGAAGATCTGCCCAGTCATCCTGGCGGGAGGAAACAAAATGCCGTAAATAATCACCCAGGACCTGATTAATTCTTTCTACTTGCCCATTGGATTGGGGATGATAAGAAGAAGAGAAGTTTAATTTGATCTTGAGCTGTTTACAGAGGGCCCTCCAGAATTTAGACACGAATTGGACGCCTCTATCCGAGACGATATGCGTGGGCTAACCGTGAAGGCGAAAAATGTGTATAAAAAATTGCTTTGCCAACTGAGGCGCTGAAGGAAGACCAGGAAGAGGAATAAAATGTGCCATCTTGGAAAATCGATCAACGACCACCCAAACAACTGTGTTGCCACGGGATGAGGGCAAGTCCGTAATAAAGTCCATACCAATCTGTGACCAAGGCTGTTCAGGAACAGGCAGAGGATGAAGGAGACCAGCAGGCTTCTGGCGAGGAGTCTTATCCCGGGCACAGACAGTACAGGCCCGCACGAAATCAACAACATCAGTCTCCAGAGTCGGCCACCAATAAAATCAAGAGATGAGTTGAAAGGATTTTTTGATGCCCGCATGGCCTGCGAGGTGGGAGGAGTGTCCCCATTTGAGAATCCCGAGACGCTGGCGTGGAGAAACGAAGGTCTTCCCTGGAGGAGTTTGCCTGATGGAAGCTGGAGAAGTGGAGATCAGACAGTCCGGAGGAATGATGTGTTGCGGAGAGGCCTCTACTTCAGAGGCATCAGAAGAACGAGAGAGGGCATCGGCCCTAATGTTCTTGTCAGCAGGGCGAAAATGGATTTCAAAGTTAAAACGGGCAAAGAACAACGACCACCTAGCCTGGCGAGGGTTCAGTCATTGGGCAGACTGGAGATAGGAGAGATTCTTGTGATCAGTGTATATAATAACTGGATATTTTGATCCCTCCAGCAGGTGCCTCCATTCCTCAAGCGCCAATTTAATGGCCAGTAGTTCTCGATCACCAATGGAGTAGTTTTTCTCCGCCGGAGAGAAGGTCCTAGAAAAAAACCCACAAGTAACAGCATGCCCGGAAGAATATTTTTGTAGAAGAACTGCACCAGCTCCCACTGAGGAGGCATCTACCTCCAATAGGAAGGGTTTAGATGGGTCAGTTCTGGAGAGCACGGGAGCAGAAGAAAAGGCAGACTTGAGATGTTTAAATGCGTCTTCCACTTGGGGAGACCAGGACTTAGGATTGGCATTTTTCTTGGTTAAAGCCACGATAGGGGCCACAATAGTGGAGAAGTGTGGAATGAATTGTCTGTAATAATTGGCGAACCCCAAAAAACGTTGGATAGCACGGAGTCCGGAGGGGCGTGGTCAATCTAACACGGCAGATAGTTTATCTGGGTCCATTTGTAGTCCCTGGCCAGAGACCAAGTATCCTAGGAAAGGAAGAGATTGACATTCAAAGAGACATTTTTCCATTTTGGCATAAAGTTGATTGTCATGAAGTCTCTGAAGAACCATGCGGACATGCTGGCGGTGTTCTTCTAAGTTGGCAGAAAAAATCAGAATATCGTCCAGGTAAACCACAACACAGGTATATAGGAGATCACGAAAAATTTCATTAACAAAGTCTTGGAAGATGGCAGGGGCGTTGCACAGGCCAAAGGGCATGACCAGATACTCAAAGTGTCCATCTCTGGTATTAAATGCAGTCTTCCATTCGTCCCCCTCCCTGATGCGGATGAGATTATAAGCACCTCTTAAGTCCAGTTTGGTAAAGATGTGGGCGCCTTGTAGGCGATCAAAGAGTTCCGAGATAAGAGGTAAGGGGTAGCGTTTTTTTACCGTGATTTTATTAAGTCTGCGGTAATCAATGCAAGGGCGTAGGGAGCCATCTTTTTTGGACACAAAAAAAAATCCAGCTCCGCCAGGAGAGGAGGACTTGCGGATAAACCCCTTTTTTAAATTCTCCTGGATGTACTCCGACATGGCTTGGGTTTCTGGAGCAGACAGAGGATAGATTCTGCCCTGGGGTGGAGTAGCACCCGGGAGGAGGTCAATAGGACAGTCATAAGGCCTGTGAGGAGGCAAAGTCTCTGCTTGCTTTTTGCAAAAAACATCAGCATAGTCCAGATAGGCCTTAGGAAGACCAGATAACGGGGGTCACGACTGTGAGTACTGGGAACCGGTTTAAGACAGTCCTTGTGACAAGAAGTACCCCAGTTCTTGATTTCTCCTGTGGACCAATCAAGGGTTGGGGAATGGCGTTGAAGCCACGGTAATCCAAGAAGAATTTCTGAAGTGCAGTTAGAGAGGACCAAAAATTCAATTTTTTCGTGATGGGGTCCGATGCACATTAGGAAAGGTTCCGTGCGGTAACGCATGGTACAGTCCAATCTTTCATTGTTAACAGAATTGATGTAGAGGGGTCTGGCGAGACTGGTCACCGGGATGTTGAACCTGTTGATGAGAGAGGCCAAAATAAAATTTCCTGCAGATCCGTAATCCAAGAAGGCCATATCAGAGAAGGAGCAGGTAGAAGAAGATATCCGCACAGGCACAGTAAGGCGTGGAGAAGCAGAGTTCACATCAAGAGCTGTCTCACTTTTGTGTGGAGTCAGCGTACGTCTTTCCAGGCGGGGAGGACGGATAGGACAATCCTTCAAGAACTGTTCGGTACCGGAAGTACAGTACAGTACAGGCAAAGATTCTCCATGCGGCGTCGTGTCCTCTCTTGAGGTGTCAAGCGAGACCGGTCAACTTGCATAGCCTCCACGGCGGGAGGAACAGGAACGGATTGCAGAGGAACAGAGGAGAGAGGAGCCGGGGAGAGAAACCGCCTCGTGCGAACAAAGTCCATATTCTGGCGGAGCTCCTGACGCCTTTCGGAAAAACGCATGTCAATGCGGGTGGCAAGATGAATAAGTTCATGCAGGTTAGCAGGAATTTCTCGTGCGGCCAGCACATCTTTAATGTTACTGGATAGGCCTTTTTTAAAGGTCGCGCAGAGAGCCTCGTTATTCCAGGATAATTCGGAAGCAAGAGTACGGAATTGGATGGCGTACTCGCCAACAGAAGAATTACCCTGGACCAGGTTCAGCAGGGCAGTCTCAGCAGAAGAGGCTCGGGCAGGTTCCTCAAAGACATTTCAAATCTCTGTGAAGAAGGAGTGTACAGAGGCAGTGACAGGGTCATTGCGGTCCCAGAGCGGTGTGGCCCATGACAGAGCTTTCCCAGACAGAAGGCTGACTACGAAAGCCACCTTATACCTTTCAGTAGGAAACTGGTCCGACATCATCTCCAAGTGCAGGGAACATTGCGAAAGAAAGCCACGGCAAAACTTAGAGTCCCCATCAAATTTATCCGGCAAGGATAATCGAAGGCTGGAAGCGGCCACTCGCTGCGGAGGAGGTGCAGGAGCTGGCGGAGGAGAAGATTGCTGGAGCTGGGGTAATAGCTGCTGTAGCATCACGGTCAGTTGAGACAGCTGGTGGCCTTGTTGCGACTGCTGGGCGACCACCGTGGTGAGGTCGGCGACAACTGGCAGCGGGACTTAAGCGGGATCCATGGCCGGATCTACTGTCACGATTCGGCTGGCTGGAGGTGGATCCTCTGTGCCAGAGAGGGATTGGCGTGGACCGTGTTGGTGGACCGGTTCTAAGTTGCTACTGGTATTCACCAGAGCCCGCCGCAAAGCGGGATGGTCTTGCAGCGGCGGTAGCAACCAGGTCGTATCCACCAGCAACGGCTCAACCTCTCTGACTGCAGAAGATAAGCGCGGTACAAGGGAGTAGACAAGAGCAAGGTCAGACATAGCAGAAGGTCAGGGCAGGCAGCAAGGATCGTAGTCAGGGGCAACGGCAGGAGGTCTGGAACACAGACTAGGAACACACAAGGGAACGCTTTCACTGGCACAATGGCAACAAGATCCGGCGAGGGAGTGCAGGGGAAGTGAGGTATAAGTAGGGAGTGCACAGGTGATAACACTGATTAGGCCTGCTGCGCCAATCAGTGGCGCAGTGGCCCTTTAAATTGCAGAGACCCGGCGCGCGCGCCCTAAGGAGCGGGGCCGCGCGCGCCGGGACAAGACAGACGGGGAACGGGTCAGGTACGGGAGCCAGGAAGCGCATCGCGAGCGGGCGCCTCCTGCGTCGCGAATCGCATCCCGGCTGAGAGTGATATTGCAGCGCACCCGGTCAGCAGGTCTGCCCGGGGCGCTGCGAATGAGAGGATGCTGCGAGCGCTCCGGGGAGGAGCGGGGACCCGGAGCGCTCGGCGTAACACATATTTTTTTTGTGTTGGGGAGGGGGGTTAGGGGCAAGGACTATTCACATGTATGCTTTCTGCTGTAATTCAATAATACATTTATTTTTGGAACATAGGGAAAAGAAAACAAACGCCTAAAAAAACAAACAAACAGAAACCTAGGACTAATACAATAATTCTGAGGGAGGGGTGGAATTATGATAAAACATATATCAAAATACCTTTTCTCACATTTTTCTATCTATCTATCTAGCTATTGTAACGCTGAGTGCTCCGGGCCCCGCTTTCCCTCCAGAGCGCTTGCGGCGTTACTCCTCTGCTTGCAGCGCTCTGGTCTGCGAGTCTGACCGGGAGCGCTGCTCTATGTCCCTCGGCGGGGATGCGACCCCCACGGCGGGACGTGCCCACCTGCAGGTCGCATCCCTTGTCTCTTACCGGCCCCGTCCTTCTGCTCTCTAGGGCGCGCGCGCCTGGTCTCTCAGATTTAAAGGGCCAGTGCACCATTAATTGGTGCCTGGCCCAATTAGTTCCTAAGCACTTCCACTCCATAAAAACCCACTTCCCCTTCCTGTTCCTGCCGGATCTTGTTGCCTTGTGCCCTGAGAAAGCGTTTCTGTGTGTTCCATTTCCTGTGTACCCAGACCCTTGCCGTTGCCCCTGACTACGAACCGTTGCTGCCTGCCCAGACCTTCTGCTACGTCCGACCTTGCTCTTGCCTTATCCTTGTGTACCACGCCTGTCTCAGCCATCAGTGAGGTTGAGTCTCTATCGGGTGGAACGACCTGGGGGTTACCTGCCACTGCAAGTCCATCCCGCTTTGCGGTGGGCTCTGATGAAAACCAGTAACCCCAGTTCCCCTGGTACGGCCCACGCCATCACCTAACTGACACAGAGGATCAACCACCCATGTCCTCTCCGCATACTAGTCCAGATCCTGAAAGTAGATCCGGCCATGGATCCCCCTGAGGTCCCGCTGCCTAGTGTCGCTGACCTAACCTCCGTGGTTGCCCAGCAATCACAGCAGATCGCGCAACAAGGACAGCAGCTGACTCAGCTGACCGTTATGCTGCAACAGCTTCTGCCGCAACAACAGCAACCATCTCCTCCGCCAGCTCCTGCATCTCCTCGGCAGCGAGTGTCTGCTCCCAGTTTCTGCCTGTCTCTTCCAGACAAGTTTGATGGGGACTCTAAACTGTGCCGTGGATTCCTGTCCCAGTGTTCCCTACACCTGGAGATGATGTTGGACCAATTCCCTACTGAATGGTCTAAGGTGGCATTCGTGGTCAGCCTCCTGTCTGGAAAGGCCTTGTCATGGACCACACCCCTTTAGGACCAAAACAATCCTGCCACTGCTACAATCCAGTCCTTCTTCTCAGAAGTACGTAGTGTTTTTGAGGAGCCAACCCGGGCTTCCTCAGCCGAGACTGCTTTGCTGAATCTTGTCCAAGGGAGTTCTTCAGTGGGCGAATACGCCATCCAGTTCCGCACCCTTGCCTCAGAGCTTTCTAGGAATAATGAGGCCCTCTGCACGACCTTCAAGAAAGGCTTATCCAGTCACATCAAATATGTCCTGGCCACACGAGAAATTCCTGCTAAACTGTCTGAACAAAATCCATTTGGCCACCCGCATCGACATGTGTTTCTCGGAAAGACGCCAGGAACTTCGTCAGGAAAAGGATCTTGTTCACACCAGGTGGTTTTCCTAACCAGGCTCCTCTCCTCCAATGTCCTTTGCAATCTGTTCCTGTGCCTCCTGCCGAGGAGGTTATGCAAGTGGATCGGTCTCGCTTGACCCTACAAGAGAGGACTCGCCGTAGGAATGAAAACCTGTGTCTATACTGTTCAAGCACCGAACATTTCCTAAAAGACTGTCCTATTCGTCCTCCGCATCTGAGAAACGCACCCACTCACCTAGTCAACGTAGGAGAGTCGTTGCTAGGAGTGAATTTTACCTCTCCGCGATTGACTTTACCTGTGCGGATTGCTATACCCGCTAATGCTACTTCCTTCTCCGCTGTGGCCTTCTTGGACTCGGGTTCAGCAGGAAGTTTCATTGAAGCCTCCCTAGTAAACAGATTCAACATTCTAGTTACCCGTCTCGTCAAGCCCCTCTTCATTTCATCCGTAAATGGAGAGAGACTGGTCTGCACCGTGTGTTACCGCACTCAGCCGCTACTCATGACTGTTGGAGTTCACCATCATGAACATATTGAATTTTTTGTGATACCCAACTGCACTTCTGAAATTCTTCTGGGCTTGCCCTGGCTCCAACGTCATTCGCCTAGCCTCGACTGGGTCACTGGGGACATTAAGAGCTGGGGATCTTCTTGCCACAAGCGATGTCTTCACCCAGTTTCTTCCTGCCAAGTCTCCTTTGCTAGATCTTCCTAAAGCCTATCAGGACTTTTCAGACGTCTTTTGTAAAAAGCAGGCAGAGGTCTTACCACCACATAGACCCTATGACTGTCCTATCGACCTGCTCCCTGGTACCACACCGCCCCGTGGTAGGATTTACCCACTTTCTGCCCTGGAAACCCAAGCTATGTCCGAGTACATACAGGAAAACCTCAAAAGAGGTTTTATTCGGAAATCTTCTTCCCCGGCTGGAGCTGGATTTTTCTTTGTCACTAAAAAAGATGGATCTCTCCACCCTTGTATTGATTACCGCGGTCTCAATAAAATGACCGTAAAAATCGCTATCCTCTGCCACTCATCTCCGAACTCTTCGACCGTCAGCGAGGTGCTAAGATTTTTACCAAACTAGATCTAAGGGGCACATTTAACCTCATCCGTATTCGAGCAGGCGATGAATGGAAGACCGCCTTCAATACCAAAGATGGACACTTTGAATACCTAGTTATGCCATTTGGTCTATGCAATGCCCCAGCAGTCTTTCAGGACTTTGTTAATGAAATTTTTCGGGATATGCTGTACTCTTGTGTGGTAGTCTATCTTGATGACATCTTCATTTTCTCCTCCAACCTAGAGAAACATCACCTTCATGTTCGTCAAGTGCTCCAGCGACTACGCCAAAATCTACTTTACACCAAAAATCGAGAAGTGTCTATTCGAATGCAGCAGTCTTCCCTTCTTGGGTTACATTGTGTCTGGACATGGTCTTCAAATGAACCCTGATAAACTTTTTTGCGGTAATGGATTGGCCTCGTCCCACTGACCTGCGAGCAATCCAAAGATTTCTCAGATTCGCAAATTACTACCGTCAATTCATTCCCCACTTCTCCACCATCGTTGCTCCTATTGTAGCACTGACTAAGAAAAATGCTAATCCGAAATCCTGGCCGCCTCAGGCAGAGGAAGCCTTTAACCACCTCAAAGCCGCCTTCTCCTCTGCTCCATTCTTGTCCAGACCAGATCCTCTGAAGCCCTTCTTCCTCGAGGTTAACGCCTCCTCCGTTGGAGCCGGAGCTGTTCTCCTACAAAAATCCGCTAAAGGAAAAAATGTCACTTGCGGATTTTTCTCAAAAACCTTTTCACCACCAGAGAAAAATTATTCCATCGGAGACCGTGAACTGTTGGCGATTAAGTTGGCCCTTGAGGAGTGGAGACATATTTTGGAAGGATCCATTCACCCCATCACCATTTATACAGATCACAAAAATTTGTCTTATCTCCAATCCTCGCAGCGGCTAAATCCTCGCCAGGCAAGGTGGTCGTTGTTTTTTGCCGGTTTCAACTTTCAGATCCATTTTCGTCCCGCAGACAAGAATGTCAGAGATGATGCTCTATCTCGTACCACCGATGCCTCTGAAGCCGAGACCCTTTCTCAGCACATCATTCCCCCTGAGTGCCTGATCTCTTCTGATCCTGCTTCTTTGGTACCTGTCCCTCCAGCAAAGACTTATGTTTCCCCGTCTTCGCTTCCGGATCCTCAAATGGGGCCATTCCTCCCTTCTGGCTGGTCACACTGGAATAAAAAAGACTTTACAGTTGATTGCCAGACACTATTGGTGGTCCTCCTTGGAAAAGGATGTGACCGATTTCGTACGAGCCTGTACAGTATGTGCACGTGACAAGACCCCACGTCAGAAACCTTCAGGTCTTCTCCATCTGCTGCCGGTGCCTGAACAGCCTTGGTCTCACATAGCCATGGACTTCATCACTGATCTTCCTGTATCCCATGGCAACACGATCATCTGGGTGGTCGTTGATCGTTTTTCCAAAATGGCTCACTTTACTCCGTTTCCAGGCCTTCCTTCTGCGCCACAGTTGGCAAAGCAATTTTTTTGCAGATCTTTCATCTTCACGGGCTTCCCTCGCATATTGTCTCGGATAGAGGCATTCAATTTGTGTCTAAATTTTGGAAAGCTCTCTGCAATCAATTAAAGATCAAATTAAATTTCTCGTCCTCCTACCACCCACAGTCCAATGGACAATTGTAGAGAGTGAACCAGATCCTTGGCGACTATCTGCAACATTTTGTTTCCTCCCGTCTAGATGATTGGGTCGACCTGTTACCCTGGGCTGAATTCTCGTACAATTTCAAAAACTCTGAGTCATCCGCCAAGTCTCCGTTCTTTGTGGTGTACGGCCCTCACCCTCTTCCCCCCCCCCCCTCCCCATCCCCACTTCATCTGGAGTTCCTGCCGTAGATGATTTGACCCTGGACTTCTCTTCTATCTGGAAGGAAACTCAAAAGTCGCTCTCACTGGCCTCTTCTCGCATGAAGAAACACGCAGATAAGAGGAGAAGATCTCCTCCTGTCTTTGCCCCTGGTGACAAAGTGTGGCTCTCTGCCAAATATATTCGGTTTCGTGTCCCTAGCTACAAGTTGGGTCCTCGCTACCTCGGACCATATGGAGTCAAAAGTCAAATCAACTCCGTCTCCTACAAGCTCCATCTTCCTCCTTCTCTTCGTATTCCTAACTCCTTTCATGTATTACTTCTCAAACCTCTCATTCTTAACCGCTTTTCCCCCAAGGTCACCGTTCCTGCTCCTGTCACTGGGTCCTCTGACGTCTTCTCGGTAAAAGAAATCCTCGCCTCCAAGGTCGTCAGAGGTATAAAAAAAAAAATTCTCGTTGATTGGGAGAATTGTGGCCCCGAGGAGAGGTCTTGGGAGCCCGAGGACAATATTCTCAACAAGGAACTCATCCATAGGTTCCTAGGCTCCAAAAAGAGGGGGAGACCAAAGGGGGGGGTACTGTAATGCCGAGCGCTCCGGGCCCTGCTTTCCCTCCGGAGTGCTTGCGGCGTTACTCCTCTGCTTTCAGCGCTCCGGTCTGCGAGTCTGATCGGGAGCGCTGCTCTATGTCCCTCGGCGGGGATGCGACCCCCGCGGCGGGACGTGCCCACCCGCGGGTCGCATCCCGTGTCTCTTACTGGCCCCGTCCTTCTGCTCAGTCCTGGCGCGCGCTGCCCCGCTCTCTAGGGTGCGCGCGCGCTGGGTCTCTCAGATTTAAAGGGCCAGTGCACCATTAATTGGTGCCTGGCCCAATTAGTTCCTAAGCACTTCCACTCCATAAACACCCACTTCCCCTTCCTGTCCCTGCCGGATCTTGTTGCCTTATGCCGCTGCAAGTCCATCCCGCTTTGCGGCGGGCTCTGGTGAAAACCAGTAACCCCTTAGATTCCGTTCCCCTGGTACGGCCCACGCCATCACCTCACTGACACGGAGGATCCACCACCCGTGTCCTCTCCGCATACCAGTCCGGATCCTGACAGCTATCTATCTAACCAAAGAATAAGTTGGCCAGCACTAGTGATTCCAAACTATTATATGGACCTGGCCTACAGGTGCAGGCTGCTGGGCTAAATGTACAGCAACAGGAGAACACAGCAGCACACTGCTAGCACAAAGATATAGATAGAACATGAGTATATAGATGAAACATGAGTATATAGATAAAAATGAAAAGCTATACAGCTGTAGTGCAACAAATGTGAAATTATGAAATTATGAAACAGTGAGGTACTTAGCTTGCAAATTTGGCGGCCAAATAGCTTGGACCGTCCCACCACAGTAAGGTGACCTCATTCTGGGACGGACCCTACACTATGAATATGCCTCTGTGTGAACAGCTCAGCAGGCATTGCAGGATCTGAAACATCCAAGGCACCTTATATACACCTGATAGAGGTGGGTGGGGTGCAAGAGCCAACATGGAGGTAGCCACTCCCCCATATGTGTAATACGAACAAAGAATAAGTTGGCCAGCACTAGTCATTTCAAACTATTATATGGACCTGGCTTACAGGTGCAGGCTGCTGGGCTATATATACAGCAACAGGAGAATACAGCAGCACACTGCTAGCACAAAGATATAGATAAAACATGAGTATATAGATGAAACATGAGTATGTAGATAAAACATGAAAAGCTATACAGCTGTAGTGCAATACATGTGAAATTATGAAATTATGAAACAGTACAGAGGTACTTAGCTTGCAAATTTGGCGGCCAAATAGCTTGGACCGTCACCCACCTCTATCAGGTGTATATAAGGTGCCTTGGATGTTCCAGATCTTGCATACCTGCTGTACTGTTCACACAGAGGCATATTCATAGTGTAGAGTCCGTCCCAATGAGGTCACATTACCGTGGTGTGACGGTCCAAGCAATTTGGCCGCCAAATTTGCAAGCTAAGTACCTCATTGTTTCATTATTTCATAATTTCATATTTATTGCACTACAGCTGTATAGCTTTTCATGTTTTATCTATATACTCATGTTTCTTCTATATACTCATGTTTTATCTATATCTTTGTGCTAGCAGTGTGCTGCTGTATTCTCCTGTTGCTGTATATTAAGCCCAGCAGCCTGCACCTGTAAGCCAGGTCCATATAATAGTTTGGAATCAATAGTGCTGGCCAATTTATCCTTTGGTTGTATTACACATATGGGGAGTGGCTACCTCCATGTTTGCTCTTGCACCCCACCCACCTCTATCAGGTGTATATAAGATGTCTTGGATGTTTCAGATCTTGCAATGCCTGCTGAACTGTTCATACAGAGGCATATTCACAGTGTAGGGTCCATCCCAAAATGAGGTCACCTTACTGTGGTGGGATGGTCCAAGCTATTTGGCCGCCAAATTTGCAAGCTAAGTACCTCACTGTTTCATAATTTCACATTTGTTGCACTACAGCTGTATAGCTTTTCATGTTTTATCTATATACTTATGTTTCATCTATATACTGTCACGATGCCGGCTGGCAGGTAGTGGATCCTCTGTGCCAGAGAGGGATTGGCGTGGACCGTGCTAGAGGATCGGTTCTAAGTCACTACTGGTTTTCACCAGAGCCCGCCGCAAAGCGGGATGGTCTTGCTGCGGCGGTAGTGACCAGGTCGTATCCCCTAGCAACGGCTCAACCTCTCTGGCTGCTGAAGATAGGCGCGGTACAAGGGAGTAGACAGAAGCAAGGTCGGACGTAGCAGAAGGTCGGGGCAGGCAGCAAGGATCGTAGTCAGGGGCAACGGCAGGAGGTCTGGAACACAGGCTAGGAACACACAAGGAAACGCTTTCACTGGCACTAAGGCAACAAGATCCGGCGAGGGAGTGAAGGGGAAGTGAGGTGATATAGGGAAGTGCACAGGTGTAAACACTAATTGGAACCACTGCGCCAATCAGCGGCGCAGTGGCCCTTTAAATCGCAAAGACCCGGCGCGCGCGCGCCCTAGGGAGCGGGGCCGCGCGCGCCGGGACAGAACTGACGGAGAGCGAGTCAGGTACGGGAGCCGGGGTGCGCATCGCGAGCGGGCGCTACCCGCATCGCGAATCGCATCCCGGCCAGAGGCGGTATCGCAGCGCCCCGGGTCCGTGGAACCGACCGGAGCGCTGCAGTGAGAGGAGTGTAGCGAGCGCTCCGGGGAGGAGCGGGGACCCGGAGCGCTCGGCGTAACAGTACCCCCCCCCTTGGGTCTCCCCCTCTTCTTGGAGCCTGAGAACCTGAGGACCAGACTTTTGTCCAGGATATTGTCCTCAGGTTCCCAGGACCTCTCTTCTGGACCACAACCCTCCCAATCCACTAAAAAGAAGGTTTTCCCTCTGACCTTTTTAGATGCTAAAATTTCTTTGACGGAGAAGATGTCCGAGGAGCCGGAGACAGGAGTGGGGGGAACAGATTTGGGAGAGAAACGGTTAATGATAAGTGGTTTAAGAAGAGAAACATGAAAGGCATTAGGAATACGAAGAGAAGGAGGAAGAAGAAGTTTGTAAGAGACAGGATTAATCTGGCGCAAAATCTTGAAAGGACCAAGATAGCGTGGTCCCAACTTATAGCTAGGGACACGGAAGCGGACATATTTGGCGGAGAGCCATACCTTGTCTCCAGGGGAAAAAATGGGAGGAGCTCTTCTTTTCTTATCCGCGAATCTCTTCATGCGTGAAGAAGCCTGTAAGAGAGAATTTTGGGTCTCTCTCCATATGATGGAGAGATCACGAGAAATTTCATCCACAGCGGGCAGACCAGAGGGCAAGGGGGTAGGGAGGGGGGGAAGAGGGTGACGGCCGTACACCACGAAAAACGGGGATTTGGAGGAAGATTCAGAGATTCTGAAATTATACGAGAATTCGGCCCAAGGTAGAAGATCTGCCCAGTCATCCTGGCGGGAGGAAACAAAATGTCGTAAATAGTCACCCAAGATCTGGTTAATTCTTTCTACTTGTCCATTGGATTGAGGATGGTATGCAGAAGAAAAATTTAATTTAATCTTGAGTTGTTTACAGAGAGCCCTCCAGAATTTAGACACAAATTGGACGCCTCTATCCGAGACGATCTGCGTAGGCAACCCGTGAAGACGAAAAATGTGTACAAAAAATTGTTTAGCCAACTGAGGCGCTGAAGGAAGACCAGGAAGAGGGATGAAATGTGCCATTTTGGAGAATCGATCAACGACCACCCAAATAACAGTGTTGCCATGGGATGGGGGTAAGTCAGTAATAAAATCCATACCAATCAGAGACCAAGGTTGTTCGGGAACAGGCAGAGGAAGAAGAAAACCAGCGGGCTTCTGGCGAGGAGTCTTATCCCGGGCACAGATAGTGCAGGCTCGCACAAAGTCCACCACATCAGTCTCTAGAGTCGGCCACCAATAGAAGCGAGAGATGAGTTGCACAGATTTCTTGATGCCCGCATGACCTGCGAGATGGGAGGAGTGACCCCATTTGAGGATTCCGAGGCGTTGGCGTGGAGAAACAAAGGTCTTTCCTGGTGGAGTTTGCCTGATGGAGGCTGGAGAAGTGGAAATCAGGCAGTCAGGAGGAATGATGTGTTGAGGAGAGAGTTCAATTTCAGAAGCATCTGAGGAACGAGAGAGAGCATCGGCCCTAATGTTCTTATCAGCAGGCCGAAAGTGAATTTCAAAATTAAATCGGGCAAAGAACAGAGACCACCTGGCCTGACGAGGATTCAGCCGTTGGGCAGACTCGAGGTATGAGAGGTTCTTGTGATCGGTGTAAATAATAACTGGAAATCTTGATCCCTCCAGCAGATGCCTCCATTCCTCAAGTGCTAATTTAATGGCTAGAAGCTCTCGATCCCCGATGGAGTAGTTCCTCTCCGCCGGAGAGAAGGTCCTAGAAAAAAACCCACAAGTAACAGCATGCCCGGAAGAGTTTTTTTGTAGAAGGACAGCTCCAGCTCCCACTGAGGAGGCATCAACCTCCAATAGGAAGGGTTTAGATGGGTCAGGTCTGGAGAGCACGGGAGCCGAAGAGAAGGCGGACTTGAGTCGTTTAAAGGCGTCTTCCGCTTGAGGAGGCCAAGACTTGGGATCGGCATTTTTTTTGGTTAAAGCCACAATAGGAGCCACAATGGTAGAAAAATGTGGAATAAATTGCCTGTAATAATTGGCGAACCCCAAAAAACGTTGGATGGCACGGAGTCCGGAGGGGCGTGGCCAATCTAAGACGGCAGAGAGTTTATCTGGATCCATTTGTAGTCCCTGGCCAGAGACCAAGTATCCTAGAAAAGGAAGAGATTGGCATTCAAACAGACATTTCTCAATTTTAGCATAGAGTTGATTGTCACGAAGTCTCTGAAGAACCATACGGACATGCTGGCGGTGTTCTTCTAGATTGGCCGAAAAAATTAGGATATCATCAAGATATACAACAACACAGGAGTATAACAGATCACGAAAAATTTCATTAACAAAGTCTTGGAAGACAGCAGGGGCGTTGCACAGGCCAAAGGGCATGACCAGATACTCAAAGTGTCCATCTCTGGTGTTAAATGCTGTTTTCCACTCATCCCCCTCTCTGATGCGGATGAGGTTATAGGCGCCTCTTAAGTCCAATTTAGTAAAGATGTGGGCACCTTGGAGGCGATCAAAGAGTTCAGAGATGAGGGGTAAGGGGTAGCGGTTCTTAACCGTGATTTTATTAAGTCCGCGGTAGTCAATGCAAGGACGTAGAGAGCCATCTTTTTTGGACACAAAGAAAAATCCGGCTCCGGCAGGAGAGGAGGATTTACGGATAAAGCCCTTTTTTAGATTCTCCTGGACGTATTCAGACATGGCAAGAGTCTCTGGGGCAGAGAGAGGATAAATTCTGCCCCGGGGTGGAGTAGTGCCCGGGAGGAGGTCGATAGGACAATCATAAGGCCTGTGAGGAGGTAGAGTCTCCGCTTGTTTTTTGCAGAAAACATCCGCGAAGTCCATATAGGCCTTAGGGAGACCGGTTACTGGAGGAAGCACAGAGTTACGGCAAGGGTTACTGGGAACCGGTTTTAGACAGTCCTTGGAACAAGAGGGCCCCCAACTCTTGATCTCCCCAGTGGACCAATCCAGGGTTGGGGAATGAAGTTGAAGCCAGGGAAGTCCAAGGAGAATTTCCGAGGTGCAATTGGGGAGGACCAAAAGTTCAATCCTCTCGTGATGAGATCCGATGCTCATTAGAAGGGGCTCCGTGCGGAAACGTATGGAACAGTCCAATCTTTCATTGTTTATACAATTGATGTAAAGGGGTCTGGTGAGACTGGTCACTGGGATGTTGAACCTGTTGACGAGAGAGGCCAAAATAAAATTTCCTGCAGATCCAGAGTCTAAGAAGGCCACAGAAGAGAAGGAGAAGGCAGAGGCAGACATCCGCACAGGCACAGTAAGACGTGGAGAAGCAGAGTGGACATCAAGGATTGTCTCACCTTTGTGCGGAGTCAGGGTACGTCTTTCCAGGCGGGGAGGGCGGATAGGACAATCCCTCAGGAAGTGTTCGGTACTAGCACAGTACAGGCAGAGGTTCTCCATGCGGCGTCGTGTCCTCTCTTGAGATGTCAGGCGAGACCGGTCGACCTGCATAGCCTCCACGGCGGGAGGCACAGGAACAGATTGCAGGGAACCAGAGGAGAGAGGAGCCGAGGAGAAGAAACGCCTCGTGCGAACAGAGTCCATATCTTGGCGGAGCTCCTGACGCCTTTCGGAAAAACGCATGTCAATGCGAGTGGCTAGGTGAATAAGTTCATGAAGATTAGCAGGCATTTCTCGTGCGGCCAGAACATCTTTAATGTTGCTGGATAGGCCTTTTTTAAAGGTCGCGCAGAGGGCCTCATTGTTCCAGGATAATTCAGAAGCAAGAGTACGGAATTGTACGGCATACTCGCCAACGGAAGAATTACCCTGGACCAGGTTCAACAGGGCAGTCTCAGCAGAAGAGGCTCGGGCAGGTTCCTCAAAGACACTTCGAATTTCCGAGAAGAAGGAGTGTACAGAGGCAGTGACGGGGTCATTGCGGTCCCAGAGCGGTGTGGCCCAAGCCAGGGCTTTTCCAGACAGCAGGCTGACTACGAAAGCCACCTTAGACCTTTCAGTGGGGAACTGGTCCGACATCATCTCCAAGTGTAATGAACATTGGGAAAGGAAGCCACGGCAAAGCTTAGAGTCCCCATCAAATTTATCCGGCAAGGATAGTCGTAGTCCAGAAGCGGCCACTCGCTGCGGAGGAGGTACAGGAGCTGGCGGAGGAGATGGTTGCTGGAGCTGTGGTAGTAACTGTTGTAGCATAACAGTCAGTTGAGACAGCTGTTGGCCTTGTTGCGCAATCTGTTGTGACTGCTGGGCGACCACCGTGGTGAGGTCAGCGACAACTGGCAGAGGAACTTCAGCGGGATCCATGGCCGGATCTACTGTCACGATGCCGGCTGGCAGGTAGTGGATCCTCTGTGCCAGAGAGGGATTGGCGTGGACCGTGCTAGAGGATCGGTTCTAAGTCACTACTGGTTTTCACCAGAGCCCGCCGCAAAGCGGGATGGTCTTGCTGCGGCGGTAGTGACCAGGTCGTATCCCCTAGCAACGGCTCAACCTCTCTGGCTGCTGAAGATAGGCGCGGTACAAGGGAGTAGACAGAAGCAAGGTCGGACGTAGCAGAAGGTCGGGGCAGGCAGCAAGGATCGTAGTCAGGGGCAACGGCAGGAGGTCTGGAACACAGGCTAGGAACACACAAGGAAACGCTTTCACTGGCACTAAGGCAACAAGATCCGGCGAGGGAGTGAAGGGGAAGTGAGGTGATATAGGGAAGTGCACAGGTGTAAACACTAATTGGAACCACTGCGCCAATCAGCGGCGCAGTGGCCCTTTAAATCGCAAAGACCCGGCGCGCGCGCGCCCTAGGGAGCGGGGCCGCGCGCGCCGGGACAGAACTGACGGAGAGCGAGTCAGGTACGGGAGCCGGGGTGCGCATCGCGAGCGGGCGCTACCCGCATCGCGAATCGCATCCCGGCCAGAGGCGGTATCGCAGCGCCCCGGGTCCGTGGAACCGACCGGAGCGCTGCAGTGAGAGGAGTGTAGCGAGCGCTCCGGGGAGGAGCGGGGACCCGGAGCGCTCGGCGTAACATATACTCATGTTTTATCTGTATATTTGTGCCAGCAGTGTGCTGTTGTATTCTCCTGTTGCTATCTATCTCTCTATCTATCTATCTATCTATCTATCTCATATCTATCTATCTCAAATCTATCTATCTATCTCTCATATCTATCTATCTCATATCTATCTATCTATCTCATATCTATCTATCTCATATCTATCTATCTCATATCTATCTCATTATCTATCTATCTATCTATCTATCTTTCTATCTCATATTTATCTATCTATCTATCTCATATCTATATATCTCATATCTATCTATCTATCTCATTATCTATCTATCTATCTATCTATCTATCTATCTATCTCATATCTATCTATCTATCTCATTATCTATCTATCTATCTATCTCATATCTATCAATCTCATATCTATCTATCTATCTATCTATCTATCTATCTATCTATCTATCTATCTGTCACCCCCTCATTGCTCAGCACAAGCTCATTTGACCTTCTTGAACATTCACCACCATGAAAAGCTTTCCGAAAAGTTTTTATTATTATTATTTTTTTTTTCCGGGGAGACGTCTCAGGTAAATAACCTTCTCTCCTTTGTCCTTTGCTTTGAAGGGAAACTTTTCTGTGTGTACGGTGAGCGCTGCGCGGTGACAGGCATGTTGTGGAATAAAGATTAATGGTGGGTATATCTGCGGCCCGGCCGCTCCCCACCCCCCACCGCCGCCGCCGCCTTCTCCCTCATTTGTGCCTTTATTTTTCCCACATAATAGTGGATTTTATTTCTTTTTTTCCGTTCTTCTAGAAGTTCTCCTGAATCTTTGTCGCGGAGCAGATTTTATATTTAACCGCAGTAAATTAGACTTGAGTTCGCAGCTGCCAAGACCAATTTTAACTCGGCTGAAACAAACGCCGCGACACAAAATGCGGACTTTTTATAGCCGGCGTTAAAGCAAAACAATGTTTGTAAAGGTTTTACTGATCTGACCTCCGCTGTGCGCCGCCGCCGCAGCCATTGATTTCCAACTTTATTTTGCAGCGCCCCCGTAACGTGTACCCAGCGGTTCGCCCCGGCGTAAGTATACCGAGAGCTTTCAATCCTTGATATTAATGTAACCGTGCAAAATGTCGTCCTTTGCTGCCGCCGGCACCGCGTTCAAACCGGATTATCAGCAGGAAATTCTAACGTACCAGTATCCAGGGTGGCCGACATTTCTTTATTCATCAGATTTGCGCAAAGATGGAGAAACCGAAATCTCATTTCTGCTGCTGACAAAAATGTAAGCATCAATGAATAATTCTGTTGCAAAACTACAACTCCCAGCATGCCCGGACAGCCAACGGCTGTCCGGGCATGCTTGGAGTTGTAGTTTTGCAACAGCTTGAGGCACCCTGGTTTAAAAACACCAATCACAATTATAGCAAACCCTCAGCTGTTTGGGCATACCAGTAGTTGTAGCTTTGCAACAGCTGGAGGCACACCGTTTGAGAAACGGTGTTCGAGACTTGTAGCAATTGTAGCAAACCCTCAGCTGTGAGATGTCTTAAAACTTCGGCTGTCCAGGCACGCTTGTAGTTATAGTTTTTAAACAGCTGGAGGCACCCTGGTTGTGAAACAATAGTCAAGACTAAACACAATTGTAGCAAACCCTCAGCTGTGAGATGTCTTAGAACTCCGGCTGTCCAGGCATGACAGTAGTTGTAGTTTTGAAACAGCTGGAGGCACCCTGGATGGGAAACAATAGTCAAGACTGAACACAATTGTAGCAAACCCTCAGCTGTGAGATGTCTTAGACCTTCGGCTGTCCAGGCACGGTTGTAGTTGTAGTTTTGAAACAGCTGGAGGCACACTGGTTGGGAAACTGTAGTCAAGACTAAACACAATTGTAGCAAACCTTCAGCTGTGAGACACCATGGAACTTTGGCTGTCCAGGCATGCTTGTAGTTGTAGTTTTGAAACAGCTGGAGGCACACTGTTTGGGAAACAGTAGTCAAGACTAAACACAATTGTAGCAAACCTTCAGCTGTGAGATGTCTTAGACCTTCGGCTGTCCAGGCACGGTTGTAGTTGTAGTTTTGAAACAGCTGGAGGCACACTGGTTGGGAAACAGTAGTCAAGACTAAACACAATTGTAGCAAATGTTCAGTTGTGATACTTCTTAGGTGGTGGCTGTTCAGGCATGCTGGGAGTTGTAGGTTTAAAACAGCTGGAGGCACTCAGGTTGAGAAACACTGGTCGAGACTGAACTCAATTGTAGCAAACCCTCAGCTGTGAGACATCTTAGGTCTTCGACTGTCCGGGCATGCTTGTAGTTGTAGTTCTGAAACAGCTGGAGGCACACTGGTTGAGAAACACTGCTATGGACTGATCATAGTTGTAGCAAACCCTCAGCTGTGAGACATTTGTTGAGTTGTAGTTTCGCAACAGCTGAAGGCACACTGGTTTGAATACAGACTGAACACAAATTAAGCTAACCCTCAGCCATAAGACGCCATTGGCATGCTGGAAGTTGTACTTTTGCAACAGCTGGAGGCACCCTGCTTGGGAAACACAGATCTAAATTGTAGCAAAACCTCAGCCATTAGATGCCTTAGATCAGTGTTTCCCAACCAGGATGCCTCCAGCTGTTGCAAAAGTACAACTCCCAGCATGCCTGGACAGCCGAAGGCTGTCCAGGCATTCTGGGAGTTGTAGTTTTGCAATATCTGGAGGCACCCTGTAAGGGAAACACTGCCTTAGAGCTTTGGCTTTGTAGGCATGCTGGAAGTTGTAGTTTTGCAACAGCTGGAGGCACACTGGTTGGGAAACACTGCCTTAGATCTTTGGCTAGGCATGCTGGGAGTTGTAGTTTTGCAACAGCTGGAGGCACACTGGTTTGCAAACACTGTTCTAGACTGAACAAAGTGTAGCAAACCCCCAGCTGTGAGATGTGTTAAGTCTTTGGTTGTCCGGCCATGCTGGGAGTTGTAGCTTTAAAACAGCTGGAGGCACCCTGGTTGGGAAACACTGTAATAATACCTGATTTTGGAATCAATGTTCTGTATCATCTATATAGTTTCTATGTGGCAAGAAAACAAAAATAATAATTGTGTGGACATGTAGCCTTATGTCTGTGGCTCTTGCTTTGTTGCACAACTACAACTCCCAATATGTTCTGACCACCAAAGTCATAAAGCTAGAGTTTCTTACCTATAAAAAATGCCACCAAAATCCCTGCTCCCTCATTTTGCGCTCCCAAGATGACATTTTTGTGGCTTCTTTTTTTTAGTTTTAATCTTGGCTTTGTTTTTCCCTACAGTTTTATCTTTCCAAGTCATGTGATTCATTCGTCATGTGCCTCAAGGGGGAATAAAAAGGCGATGTTAAAGGGTTACTCAGGCGAAAAACATCTTATCTCCTATCCAAAGGATTGGGGATAAGATGTCTGATCGTGGGGGTCCGTCCCCCGCGATCTCGCAGCGGGTTGCAGCTTCCGTGTACGGGACGTCACGCTACGCTGTGCCCCCTCTCCTTCATTCATGTCTATGGGAGGAGGCTTGACGCCTAGTACGTAGCCATCACGCCTCCTCCCATAGACATGACTGGAGGGGGCGCGACGGCTGTTGTCGCCAGTCATCCGACATGGAGTGGAGTTCGCGGATGACCAGGGTGCCGCGCCAGAGATCGCGGAGGTCCCCAGCTCCAGGACCCCTGCGTTCAGGCATCTTATCCCCCGGAATAAGATGTTTTTCACCGGAGTACCCCTTTAAACCCACATTGAGCTTTTCTTGGTGTTTTTTTCCTCTAATTAAAGGGGTACTAAGATAAGATTTCTGATCGCGGGGGTCAGGCTGCTGGGACCCCGCAATCTCTGTGCATTATGTTCAGAACGCTGGGTTTGGGAGACCGTGGTCATGACGCTATGTTACGCCCCCTCTTGCCGCCACGCCCCCTCCATCCATGTCTATGGGAGGGGGCGTGACGGCCGTCACGCCCCCTCCCATAGACATGGATGGAGGGGCGTGGCAACATCACGACCACTGCCTTCTAAACCCAGTGTTCTGAACTTAATGTTCAGAACGCTGGGAATCTGCACAGAGATTGCAGGGGGTCCTATGGATAGGGGATAAGATGTCTAGCAATGGAGTACCCCTTTAAAAAAAAAACTGCTACTGAGCCAAAACAATGCAAAAGAGGAGTAAAAAATCACAGCAAAGGGAAAAAATGCCAAGTGGGTTTAGTATTTCATACTTCCATATTGACTCGCAAGTAACATATGGCAGCTGCTTTTTTTTTCTCTAAAAAAATACATTTGCCTATTTCTTTGGCATTTTTTGCCCAGAAATAAAAGCAGGTGAAAACACAGCCTAAATTCGATAAATGATATAGATATATATTTTGTGTCTGCCACTGGTTGCCACTAGGGGGAGCAAGCTGAGGACAGACTGAGGATGTGTTCCCATAGATCCCATGAGGATCCCATATGTGTGGTCAGGGTTGGTATGGGCTTTGCGCTATTTTGTGCAACTTAGACTTATCAAAAGAAGCACTTGATAAAAAAAAATGATATATATATATATATATATATATATATATATATATATATTGGCCTAAAAAAGTCATCCACTGATACCACACACATACTTTTTGCCCTATACATGTCCTTTGGTGCCCATAGCACAAAAAGAATAACAATGTGGCTATCTTTTTGTGAACTGACTGTTTCCTGCTGGAGTTTGTTCTCTCAAACTACAAATCCCATGATTCCTTGTTTGTAAGTGTGAGGTCATTTTTCTTCCTCCCACACATCAGCCACTCCACCCATTGAAACACATCTGATCTGCCTTCAATGCAATGGACCAGTGTATTCTAACCAGG
This sequence comes from Hyla sarda, assembly GCF_029499605.1. Taxonomy (NCBI): domain Eukaryota; kingdom Metazoa; phylum Chordata; class Amphibia; order Anura; family Hylidae; genus Hyla; species Hyla sarda. The sequence continues at coordinate 179,619,642 of NC_079197.1, forward strand.
GTGCCTCCAGCTGTTGTAAATTCTTGCAGAATGATCTTCTTTCCAGCAATCGCTCAACCCATTAACACAAAGACCTGTGAACATCTGACTAGTGATGTCATGTCTCATACTGCACTGTTTCCTGGGAAAACAACACTCGTTTTGTATGCTGCTAAAAATTAATTTAGAGGCAATAATCACAGCAGAGACCACAAAAAACATATTTACAGACACTATTTTATTAACTACACTAACTTCACAGCCCCTGTAGCATAGTAAAAAAAAAAAAAAAAAAATTATAATCTTGAAGTATCCCTTTAAATAACTTTTTCTTAAAGGTGTATGCCAGTGGGGGGGGGGGGATATTATTATTATTATTATTTTAAATCAACTGGTGGCAGAAAGTTGCAAAGATTTGTAAATTACTTCTATATTAACCTCTTAAGGACCAAGGACGTATGAGTACGTCCTTGGTCCCGCTCCCATGATATAACTCGGGGTCCCACGGTGTCCCTGCATCCCGCATCATATCACGGCGGGCCCGGTGTCATAGTGAAGTGGGGACCCGCTGCTAATAGTGCGCGGCACTGATCGCGGTGCCGCGTGCTTTTAACCCTTTAGCCGTGCGCTCAAAGCTGAGCCATGCGGCTTAAAGTGAAAGTAAAAAGTGCCGGTTAGCTCAGTCGGCTGTTCGGGATAGCCGCGGCGAAATCGCGGCATCCCAAACAGCTTACAGGATAGCCGGAGGGTCCCTACCTGCCTCCTCGCTGTCCGATCGCCGAATGACTGCTCAGTGCCTGAGATCCAGGCATGAGCAGTCAAGCGGCAGAATCATCGATCACTGGTTTCCTATGAGAAACCAGTGATCAATGATGAAGATCAGTGTGTGCAGTGTTATAGGTCCCTATGGGATAACAATGATCAGTGTGTGCAGTGTTATAGCTCCCTATGGGATGACAATGAACAATGTAAAAGATCAGTGTGTGCAGTGTTATAGGTTCCTATGGGAGCTATAAAACTGGGAAAAAAAAGTGAAAAAAAAAAGTGAATAAAGATAATTTAACTCCTCCCCTATTAAAAGTTTGAATCACCCCCCTTTTCCCATTAACAAAAAAAAAAAAAAAAAAAAAACAGTGTACATAAAAATAAACATATATGGTATTGCCGCGTGCGGAAATGTCCGAATTATAAAAATATATTGTTAATTAAACAGCACGGTCAATGGCGTAAGCGCAAAAAAATTCCATAGTCCAAAATAGTGCATTTTTGGTTACTTTTTATATCATGAAAAAATGAATAAAAAGCGATCATTAAATCCTATCAATGCAAAAATGGTGCCGTTAAAAACTTAAGATCACGGCGCAAAGGATGAGCCCTCATACCGCCCCATACACGGAAAAATAAAAACGTTATAGGGGTCAGATGAGGACAATTTTAAACGTATTAATTTTCCTGCATGAAGTTATGATTTTTTACAGAAGTCCGACAAAATCAAACCTATATAAGTAGGGGATCATTTTAATTGTATGAACCGACAGAATAAACATAAGGTGTCATTTTTACCGAAAAATGTACTATGTAGAAATGGAAGCCCCCGAAAGTTACAAAACTGCATTTTTTTTTTTCATTTTTTCTCACAATAATTTTTTTTTTTATGTTTCACCGTAGATTTTTGGGTAAAATGACTGATGTAATTACAAAGTAGAATTGGTGGCGCAAAAAATAAGCCATCATGTGGATTTTTAGGTGCAAAATTGAAAGAGTTATGATTTTTTAAAGGCAAGGAGCAAAAAACGAAAGTGCAAAAACGGAAAAAAAAACCTGTCCTTAAGGGGTTAAAAATTTTAATCATTCCATTACTTATCAACTGCTGTATTCTCCACAGGAACTGCTTTTCAAATTTATTTTCTTTCTGACCACAGTGCTCTCTACTGACACCTCTGTCCATGTCAGGAACTGTCCAGAGCAGGAGAGGTTTGCTATGGTTTTGGTTAGACTGGAAAGAACTACACGACTTCCTGTGGAGTACACAGCAGCTAATAAGTACTGGAAGGGTTAAGTAATTTACAAATCTGTTTCAATTTCTGGCAGCAGTTGATTTGAAAAATAAATTGTTTGCCACGAAGTACCCCTTTAAAGACTTGTAATACCAGACTTGGCCACATGGTGTGCTGTTGCACATATTTATGACACATTCATTCTAATGTGCATTGTAGTTAACAGCACCACCTAGAGGTTGAAGTGTTCCATGCAGCTGCCGCTGTTACAGTAAAATAGCGTTTTATAAAATGTAGCAACTATTTTACAGATTGTAAGTTTACCCCCCAAATAAGAGGTGATCAGTGATTTATTGTTATAACGACTGTCACTAAGGGAGAGATATAAAAATATCCGTCTATATGAAGGAGCATTATCCATCAGTCATTAATACTGAGTGAGATTCACTTAGAATTCCGTCAGTACCGGGGGGATTATTAGCCGCTCAATGTCCCCTATATCTGTTTTTTTTTTTTACAGCTCAGGTGGCTGCGCGTCTGTTATTGCTTTCATCCCAAGAACGGCGCCTCCTAATGAGAGAACATGTTTAATCTGCTCTTTAAGAACAGCGGGGTTTGTCTTAAATACATCCATTATTCTTCTGGACACTTTATTTCTATTTAATGAAAAATCATTTCTGCTCTCGGCAAACTATTTCTTCCTTATTCTATTGCAGGCGACTCTGAGGACTCTCCGGTTTCCCGTCCTGAGACTTCGCACCATTCTTATTATTCATAATAATCATCAATTATAATTGTTACTTATTATTATTAATAATATTTTTTTTAATTATTTAATTATAATTATTATTATTTTTAATTTTTTTACAGCCAATGGCGTTCCGCCATTGGCTGTAAAAAAACAAAAACAAAGAAAAAGAAAAAAAAAATAATAAGAAAATAATGATAATAAAAAATTATTATTAATAATAATAAAATTAATAAAATAATGGGCAATGGGAATGTTAGTTCTGCAACATCTGAAGACATACTAATTAGAGATGAGCGAACTTACAGTAAATTTGATACGTCACAAACTTCTCAGCTCGGCAGTTGAAGGCTTTTCCTGCATAAATTAGTTCAGCTTTCCGGTGCTCCCGTGGGCTGGAAAAGGTGGATACAGTCCTAGGAGATTCTTTCCTAGGACTGTATCCACCTTTTCCAGCCCACCGGAGTACCGGAAAGCTGAACTAATTTATGCAGGAAAAGTCAGCAACCACTGAGCTGAGAAGTTCGTGACAAATCGAATTTACTGTAAGTTCGCTCATCTCTAATACTAATTATATATATATATATATATATATATATATATATATATATATATATATATATATATTTATATATATATATATTTATATATATATATATATATATTTTTTTTTTTTTTTTTTTTTTCAGTGTAAAAAAAAAATAAAAAAAATATATATATATATATATAATAATTAAAAATGATTATCATTATTATTAATAATAATAATAATGTTAAAAAATTATAAAATTATAATAATAATAATAATAATAATAATAATAATAATAAAATACGGGCATGCTGGGAATGGTAGTTCAGCAACAGCTGGAGACATACTAATTATATATATATATATATATATATATATATATATATATATATATATATATACATATTATTATTATTATTATTTTTTTTTATATATATATATATATTTTTACAGCCATTGGCTGTAAAAAAATAAAAAAAATATAGTAATAATAGTAATGAGAAATAATAATAACAATTATTATTTAAAAAAATATATAATAATAATTATTATTATTATAAAAATATGCTGGGAATGGTAGTTCTGCAGCAGCTGGAGACATACTAGTTGAGAAACACTGGTCACAATTGTAGCAAACCCTCAGCTGTGAGACACCTCAGGTCTTTGGCTGTCCGAGCACGCTGGGGGTTGTAATTTTGCAACAGCTGAAGGCACAACGGTTTGAAAACAGACTGAACACAATTTTAGCAAACTCTAAATGCAAGAATAATATGAGGAACAAAATGTATTTCCTATAAATCTTCTGGCTTTGCAAAGAGAAGGGGTGGAATCTCATCACTGCAATTCAGCTAATAAGACCTAATCACCCGGGTAGACTCAAACAACCAGAAACCTAAACTACTGAGACTCATAAGGGGGTTGGTGTCACGTCACATTATGTGCAGTTTTGCTTTGTTGCCAGAAGGAGAAAGTGATTTGACCTATAATCCCAACTGAGATGTTTTATGAAGCCCTGAAGGCTTTAGGTTGTGTCACATGTTACATATTTACAGTATTTTTGATGTTTTCACTCTTCATGTTTTTGCAGTGATTTTTTAAATCTTTGTAAAAATTTGAAAAAATTGTAACCATTATTTAAGCAATTGTAGGGAAATCACAGCAAAATAAAATAAATAAAAAAAACTGCTAAAAATGCAACATGTAACAAAGTTCTAATGGGAGATGTACAACTACTTTATATTCTGATCCAATAGAAATAGCAGCAGTAGTATACAAATAGAGCTGGAGGGGAGGGGTATAAATACTTTATATCCTGATCCCATGGAGGTATCAGCAGTATACAGATAAAGCTGGAGGGGTATAACTACTATATATCCCGATCCCATGGAGGTATCAGCAGTATACAGATAGAGCTGGAGGGGAGGAGTATAACTACTATATATCCTGATCCCATAGATATAGCAGATGTATACAAATAGAGCTGGAGGGGAGATATGTAACTACTTTATATCCTGATCCCATGGAGGTATCAGCAGTATACAGATAAAGCTGGAGGGGTATAACTACTTTATATCCTGATCCCATGGAGGTATCAGCAGTATACAGATAAAGCTGGAGGGGTATAACTACTATATATCCCGATCCCATGGAGGTATCAGCAGTATACAGATAGAGCTGGAGGGGAGGAGTATAACTACTATATATCCTGATCCCATAGATATAGCAGATGTATACAAATAGAGCTGGAGGGGAGATATGTAACTACTTTATATCCTGATCCCATGGAGGTATCAGCAGTATACAGATAAAGCTGGAGGGGTATAACTACTTTATATCCTGATCCCATGGAGGTATCAGCAGTATACAGATAGAGCTAGAGGGGAGGGGTATAACTACTATATATCCTGATCCCATAGAGATAGCAGATGTATACACATAGAGCTGGAGGGGAGATATATAACTACTATATATCCTGATCCCATAGAAATAGCAGCAGCAGTATACAGATAGAGCTGGAGAGGAGGTGTATAGCTACTAGATATCCTGATCCCATAGAGATAGCAGCAGTATGCAGAAACAGCTGTAGGGGAGGTGTTCACAGCTATATATTCTCATCCTATAGAGATAGCAGTAGTATACAGATATAGCTGGAGGTTGGTGTATAACTACTACATATACTGATCCCATAGAGATAGCAGCAGTAGTATAAAGATAGAGCTGGAGGGGAGGGGCTTTGAATCTGGCAGGAGCAATCTAACAGGTGATGATGTCATCCTGTAGTTTACAGGAATTTAGTTGATCCAGGGCTGACCACCTCCTGTGGCACATTAAAGGGGTACTCCGGAGGAAAACTTTTTTTTTTTTTTTTTTTTAATCAACTGGTACCAGAAAGTTAAACAGATTTGTAAATCACTTCTATAAAAAAAATCTTAATTCTTCCAGTACTAATTAGCTGCTAAATACTACAGAGGAAATGATTTTCTTTTTGAAACACAGAACTGTCTGCTGACATCACAAGCACAGTGCTCTCTGCTGACATCTCTGTCCATTTTAGGAACTGACCAGAGCTGCATATGTTTGCTATGGGGAATTTCTCTTACTCTGGACAGTTCTTAAAATGGACAAAGATGTCAGCAGAGAGCACTGTGCTCGTGATGTCAGCAGAGAGCACTGTGTTCCAAAAAGAAAATAATTTCCTCTGTAATATTCAGCAGCTTATATGTACTGGAAGGATTAAGATTCTTTAATATAAGTAATTTACAAATCTGTTTAACTTTCTTGCACCAGTTGATAAAAAAAAAAAAAAAAAGTTTTCCACCGGAGTACCCCTTTAAGCGCTTAATTAAGGTCAGGCTGGTGATCACGTGACCCAGGTATAGCAAGATGCAATTGTGATGAATTTTAAAAGAAATACCATTGTTGGACAAGGGATGGTATATGAATGATGCAATATAAAAATTGTAAAATGTGCAAAAAAAAATAAAATAAAAATCTATCTAGAGAGTGTCTTGAGTTAAAAAGCAGATTCACTGCAAATTTTCTTTCCTAATTCTTTTTTGATGAGGATTTGTTCTTGTTGCTGATTTTTAATCAGATATTATTTACTACGTGAAACTACTTTGCACCATTTCCACCCAGAAACATGGGCAGGCTAATACAAACAGTGCACGGCAATGCAATAGTATTACAGTGTAGTGTATTAGCAATTGGATGATTTTTACACGTCTAATAGCAGGAACTGCAGTTTTTTTTTTTTTTTTTTTTAAATGTCCCTAAACAAATTCAAATCACCCCCATCACCTAACACTTATTTTTTTTTTAAAGAAATAAATCTAAACTGCAAATAAATAAATAAATTAATAATAATAATTAAAAATTAATAAAATAAATCTGGCCTTATTGCATGCAGCATTGTCCAAACTATTAACCTCTTAAGGTCCGAACCATTTTCCATTTTTGCCTTTTTCGATTTTCCTCCTCACATTCTAAAAATCATAACGCTTTAAATGTTCTAATTATAGATCCATATGAGGGCTTGTTTTTTGTGCCACCAATTTTACTTTGTAATGACATCAATCGTTTCACCACAAAATTTTATGTCGCAACCAAAGAAAAAATATTTGTGGGGCATAATTGAAAAAAAAGAAGCCAGTTTGTAACTCTTGGGGGCTTCCGATTCTACACAGTGCACTTTTCTGTTAAATTTATTTTCTGTAGGTCCATATAGTTGCAAGGATACCTAATTTATATAGGTTTTATTTTATTTCACTACTTAAAAAAAATATAACTACAAAATGAGTATGTTTAAAATTGTCATCTTCTGACCCCTATAACTTTTTTATTTATATTTTGCCGCATACAGGGATATATGATGGCTCATTTTTTTCACGCCATGGTCTGAAATTTTTATTGGTACCATTTTTGTTTTGATGGGACTTTTTGATCGCTTTTTATACATATTTTTAGGGTATACAAAATCAGCAAAAATATGCAATTTAGGACTTTGGAATTTTTTTGCATATACGCCATTGACCGTGCGGTTCAATTAACATTATGTTTTTATAATTTGTACATTTACATACATGATACCCCATATGTTTATGTCTATTTATGTTGAATTTTTTTTTGTTTTATGAGAAAAGGGGGGTGATTCAAACTTTTATTAGGGAAGGAGTAAAATCATGTTTATTAACTTTTTTTTAAAGCTATTTTTAGACCATTTTTCAGTCCCCATAGTGGACTATTACATGCGATCTTTTGATTGCACACACTGTTCAATGCTATGCCATAGCAAAGCATTCATCAGCGTTATTGGCGATCTGCTGCTACCACCTGGATCTCAGGCATGGAGCAGCAGAGCGTCGGTCGGATGGAGATGGAGGCAGGTGAGAACCCTACCCCGTCCATACAGATGTTCGGGATGCCGCAATTTCACTGAGCTGGTCCCGAGAAGCCAAACTGAGCTGCCAGGAATGGTTTAGTTTAGTTTTAGATTTGGCAATCAACTTTGATCGCTGTGCATAAAGGGGTTAATGCTGGGCATCACCGCAATCGGTGATGTCCGGCATTAGCCACGGGTCTTGGAGGCTGATAGCCACTAGTGTTGTTCGTGAATATTCGCAATGCAAATTTTATTCACGAATATCGCATATTCGCGAATTCGCGAATATTCGTGAATATAGCAATATATATTCGTAATTACGAATATTCGTTTTTTATTTTTATTTTTTTTCACAGTACACATCACAGTGATCATCCCTCTCTTCTTCCAGCTTGTGTGGTGTAAATAAGGCTCTAATACTACTGTGTGAGACTGGCGTGCGAATTTTCGCATATACGGATGTCACGATCACACCCTATCGGTCCAGCCAAGACGCTAGAGAGAGTGTGATGGTGCAAGGGTTAAAGCCGCCAGACCTCTGGGTATCCACTACTAGTCCCAGCAAGTCACCAAATTAACCCTTAGATAAACGTGTTTCCACCCGAGCTGCCTTCAGAAAGGTGAGCTCATATATTTAGAGATCAAAGACCAGAGCTGATTAATTAAACATTTAATCTGATAAAAGGTATCACAGTGCTATGCATAAAAATAAACAAATGACATACAGGTATAAGAATATATATAAGAGTTTAGCAATCAAGTTCAGAAAAGTAAAAATGAAGTTCTTACAGCATTGATATTATAGCAGTCCATGAGAGAGGGTCTCCAGCTGTTCTTAGGATGGTCTTGTCAGCTTGGGGCACAGATCTTCCACCGACTCTAGCATTGTTACATATTATATATCTCCTTTTTGGAGGGACTCCATTCCCCCCTCCCCTCTGGTCCCACCAGGGGGGCATCTCTCTTCCTGGCCCTCTTATCTGGTTGATTATATGCAGGACTTCAAAGACGATGTAAACACACAGCCAGACCCCCCCCCCCCCCCCCCAATAAACTGCAATATACAAAAGACACAGGATACACTGTCTGAATGACCCCTCATCCCCCAGGTCTTAGTTTATACACAGATGCAATAATAAAACACAGATATGATTCCATAATCAGGCGTTGGGCCTGACAACGGAAATTTGCATATGCTAATTTTCGCATATGCGAATTTTCGCTTATGCTAATTTTTGGATATGCAAATTTTGCGCATACACTAATTTTGGCATATGTGACTTTTCGCATATGCGAAAATATAATGTGAATATTATGAATATGCGAATTTAGCGAATATATGACGAATATTCGTTCATATATTCGCGAAATATCGTGAATTCGAATATGGCCTATGCCGCTCAACACTAATAGCCACTGGGAGCTCCTGGCTATGATGCGGGGTCAGCCCGTGAGCCATATTATAACACGGGAGCAGGACCAGGGCATACAGGTACTCCCTTGGTCCTTAAGGTGTTAAAGCACAACATAAGTCTTTTTTTTTTTCTTTTCTTTTTTTGTCGCACTACATTCCATAAAACATTGAATAAAAAAGCAATCAAAAAGCATAATCTAACGAAAAATAGTCCAAATACAATCCACGCAAAGAACGGGCCCTCACAGAGTTCTAAAGATGGAAACATTAAAAAGGAATCGGAATATAGTGATGCAAAGTCACTATTAAAAACTTTTTATTCTTTTTTAAAAGTAGTAAAACAAAACAAAAAGTACATAAATTGGATTCTACTGTAATTGTACTGACCAGGAAAATTTAGTAAACATGTTGTTTTCACTGTACAGGACTCACAAATGATGGCCCACAAAATAGTTCAATTCCATTTGTTAATTGATTAAATAATTTAATTATTATTTATTTTGCAGTACTGTACTATGATTCCCCCTTTTTCATAGTAAATTGTTATTCATTTTTCTAAGTGTAGTGGAAGTGCATTTGAAGACCTGAAAAGACACTGAAAACAAGGTGAAACATTTCATTAGTAACTCAAATTGTGAAGCAAAAATTAAAAATAAAAAGCATTGAAAAAAAAAAACTGCCTATATTTCGGAAAACAATCAGAAAGTGGAGGATTGTTTAATGATGATGACTATTTTATTTATTATTATTATTGTTCTTAACAACAATAATAATAATAATAATAATAATAATAATAACAATAATAATGTATTATTTTAATAGTTCATTTTAATATTATTATTTTATGAAAAATAATAATAATTAATATTATTATTATTTTAATACTTTATTGTAATACTTTATTTTAGTATGATTTTATTAGGATTATTTGAATAATAATATTAATGATAATAATAATAATAATAATAATAATAATAACAACAACAGTAGTAGTTGTAGTAATAATAATAATAATAATAATAATAATAAAAATGGCTCACGTTATACAAACCTAGAGAAAATGAATGCAATTATTATAACTATGATAATTATGTTGTTTGAATATTTAAATAATAGTAATAATAATAATTATTATAATTATAATTATTATTATTATTATTGCTATTACTATTATTTAAATATTCTTTATTTCAAATAATGTCATACATTGTACAAAAATACATTCCAAAAATAATACAGTACTATACCAATTTTTTAGCCTCCCTTCTAGCTCAACTCCCTACCCTAAGGAATTTAAAACCTGATAACCATTTAAAAAAACATAATTATAACAGTAATAATAATAACATTAATTTTCTCTAGGTTTGTATAACGCGAACCATAAGGCTTATATGTCAATAGTTTTGATCAGACGGGTGTTTTGAGTGTTCAGACCTCGACCGATGAGTAGGACAAGCTTCCGCACACTTCTCTCTCCTTTCTGATCTTTCTTGAAGATGACTCTCAGTACGGGGACCGGGTGGGAGTCCTCCTCCTTCATACCATCAGATGTGCCTCCAATAACATGGAAAATAATGAGATGCATAAAGTAAATTTTGGAAGAGTTTAGCTGAGATTTTGTTCTCCCGGTGACTCAGATATTGAACGTCTTCTTCTCCTACAGATGAGTCACGGTGAAATGTCGGTGAATGAGAGGAAGAAGAAGGCATGGAGATAGAGCGGAGAGTCACGCTGAATGACACAGAACCTCCACGGATTTCAGAACATAATTATAGGACTCATCACAATGTTATACTGGTTAAATGCACAATAATGGATAATCATGGAGAGATCTTATATAATGTCTCCTTGTGAGTTGCTCAGTTTTCCAGCTTTATAGATGCTGTATAAGGTCCTTCTATTACAGTCCTTGGGTTACCCAACAGGTCATGTACTGAGGGTTTCTGAAAAAAACTCTCTCTATCCTGGATTAGGAAATTTGACATTGGGAATGTGGGGGATGTCCTTTATTCATGACCGTACACGTTATCCATAGTAACTACACAAAGGGGGAGGGGACCTGGCACATTCGAGAATCCCAATGATTTTGATAACTGTGGAATACTTAAAGCATACCTGTAGTTGGCAAAAACTTTCTACATAATGTAGTAATAACATCATTTGTAATAAACATTGGTAAAAAAATGTTTGGGTGGAAAAATGTTGTCTTGTCCCTACGGTTATTGCCTGTGTGTCTCTGTGCAGAGATAAAATACTGCAAGTGAGGGCAGGACAGGCAGGGCTCTGTGCAGGCTACTGTCTTATCAATCAGCCTGCTATGTGAGCCTGGAGAGCTTCAGTGCACAGGGCCCTGCTAGTTCTCAGTGTACAGAGAAATGCATGTCCTCAGTGTAGAGAACCCTGCTTGTCCTCAGTGTAGAGAACTCTGCGTGTCCTCATTGTACAGATCCCTGCTTGTCCTCATTGTACAGAGCCCTGCTTGTCCTCAGTGTACAGAGCCCTGCTTGTCCTCAGTGTACAGAGCCCTGCTTGTCCTCAGTGTACAGAGCCCTGCTTGTCCTCAGTGTACAGCCCTGCTTGTCCTCAGTGTACAGAGCCCTGCTTGTCCTCAGTGTACAGAGCCCTGCTTGTCCTCAGTGTACAGCCCTGCTTGTCCTCAGTGTACAGAGCCCTGCTGGTCCTCCCACACTTCCTGTATTTTGTCTCTGCATAGAGACGCACAGGGAATAACTGTAGGGACAAGACAGCATTTTTTTCACCCAAAAATACTTACATTTTTTAACCAATGTACATGATAACGACACAAATAATGGTATTTGCTACATTATATAAAACATTTTTGCAAATGACAGGTACACTTAATTTTTTCAAGTGATTTTTTTAAGTGATGCTGCAAGAAAATAAATTCCTACCACCAAAATCCACCAAAGATTAAATATGATGTGATTCCAGGCACTGATAAAAACTGTGATTACAGCTCTTTGAGCCAGAAGAATGGATATTTGGTCACTGTCCTCTTAAATGTTGCTTTTAGTAGCTTTACTGAATTTAGTAATCTTTGAGATGCTTTCTAGCACATGTAAGCGTAATTTCTCTTGCAGGTGTATTTATTCTCAGTTTCTCAAGTTCTAAGTCTACAATTACTGAAACTACTGATGAGGATCTTCACAGGTCGGCTTACTGTGGTGCCGTATATAAACTTTACTTTTGTCACACAACTCTGGTCTGTGACAGCCAAGCAGCGCTAACTCCGATCAGAAACCAATGAAAAGATGATGCATTGCAGAGAGGCCCTTGTTCAGTGTTATTCTCTCTGACGAAATGAATAGCACTTGAGCACTTTATCCTCACATCGCGCCCAGGAACAGGAACAATGACTTGATTGTTAAAGGTTAAAGGAGAAGTATCATGTAAGAAAATGTATCCCCTATCCGAAGGATAGGAGATAAGTTTTAGATTGCGGGGGGCCTGAGTGCTTGGGCCCCCCGCAATCTCCTGTTTGGAGCCTTGGCTCTCCTTCACAGCGGTGCATCACGACCCCCCGCCTGAAGAGGGGGCCATCACGCCCCCTCTATAAAGCTCTATGGTAGAGCCGAAGATTGCTGGACGGCTCTCCCATAGAACTTTACGGAGGGGGCATGGTGGCCCCTGCTTCGGGTTGAGGTCTTGATGTGCCACTGTGAAGGAGAGCTGAGGTCCAAAACAGGAGATTGTGGGAGGCCCCAGTGCTCTGACACCCTACGACACCTTTGGATAGTGGATAAGTTTCCTTACATGAAACTTTTTCTTTAAACTAAGCCTAAGAACAGCAAAGCTCGGAGATATTGTACTGGCAAAGGCCAGACCTAGACTAAATAACTAACAGGCTTGGGTTCATATCCTCTCCTGTAAGAGGGAATTTGGACAAGGGACTTCTCCTTTAACAATTAGATGAGAGAATCACGTGACCAAAGCATCACCCATCTGTATACAGTAAATGCAGATTTTAACCCTTTACATGTTTGTGTAAAGACTTCAGTGAGAATTAAGTGCATGCAACAAATATGATGCAATGCATATTCATATACATACCATTCTCCATGACTTAATCTACAATTATGCAGTGTGGAAACCTTTTACTCACATGACAACTTCTTTGGGACAGTAGCAGAACAGTGGTGCTGGGAGACAACACGTTGTCGGGAGCTGCTCCTTGACCTAAAATAGCCCAAAAACTACATGAAAGAAATCAAGGCCACTCGAAAGATCCAAATGCTTTTAGAGTTTTATTCAAAGCACATTTCATACAAGTGATAACCGGTAAGACCACTTACATCTGAAATGTGTTTGGGATAAAACTATAAGAGCATTCGGATCAATCGAGTGTCGTTGATTTCTTCCATGTACTTCAAGGATTGCAATATCCTTCAGCGGGCGCCAACACTTATAACTCCTGAGTGCCCAACAATTGCTTCTCCTACTGAAACACCATGTTCAGGTCACTGTTCTCTCTGAATATAAGGACATGTCGGTGGTGCAGGAGGTTGGGAAAAGCCACAGGTAGAAGAAAGATGATATCCGGTACTCGCCAGTGATGCACAGTGAGGATTTATTATGCCATAGTGTAGTACAAGGACGTGTTTCGGCAAGGGAGCCTTCCTCAGCCCCATTTCCCATATACAGAGGTCACATGTTTAGTCACTGTGTTCTATGTGTATGTATGCCGCAGATGGGTTTGGCTATTATATATATGTGACACAATTGTTGATACAATGAGGTTTCTTGTTTAGGACTGCACTATATGTGATCTATTAGGGTGTATATATCGCATCTCCTTATAGGCAGGTCATTTAACAGTGATCTATTAGGGTGTATAGGCTTTCTAATGTAGTGCAGTTATGCATCAATTGCTACATATGTGAATAACAGAAATACGGGATATATGTATTTTTCCCTAGGGGATTGACTCTGTGAGGGCAGCATTCATATTTCGGTAGGACTGTGTGGGTTATTATCACCGACCCACATAGCCTTCCCCCTTTTTTATCACCCTCATAATTATTATCTCTACCAACTCATATGATACTTACCTGTGACGTCCTGTGACTATTATCTCCTGGATCATCATATACTAGGGACTTGTCCGGATAGTGAGTCAGTCTGTATCATCACCTAGTAAGTGAGTTAGTGTATGTAGGAGAAGCATAGCAGTGTAGGGTAGGTTTCAGAGCGGGACCGTCCTTTTTAGGATTACAATTCCGCCTAGACTTAGGTCCTAGAGTAGTTTATTGGTAGGGAATATCAGCTACCGATTCCCAACCCACCCAGTTGTCCCGCCCTGAGCCACCACCTGAGCCATGGGGGATATGGTTTACTAGGAAATATCATTGTGGATACTCTTGTTTGTATATATAATATATTTCTTTATTGCATATGTTATTGATACAATTATCATTGGTGGATTATTTATCTTCAGCACGTACTGTGTTATATGCTTTATCAGACGTACTGGTTATATGAACTTTGTACTTATCATTGCTTGTATTTGTTGTGTGTAATTTTGTGTTTATATTGTGGCTCATTGAGCATTTATGAAACCTTGTAGGCTTCTTTTTAGGCGCAAGATAATAAATATTGGTTTTAGTTCCTAATCTGTGATTTAGAACTTCCTCATCTGTCTGCCTCAGGCAGAATCCCCTTCCCCGCAGAAGCTCAGAAGAAAGGGGGCAATATTACCTCTGGGGGCACTATAGGTTTGAGAAAAGGTGCAGAGCCTAAGATGTTTGTCAGGTTCTGTGATGAGTTGTGGTGGAAATCATCATGGCCGTCTGAATGGCCTCCGAATAAAGGGTATGTTCACACTACAGAGTGTGAACGGAATCTCTGCTCGCGGAATTCTGCGAGCGGAGATTCCGTTCACACTCTGTAGTGATTCAGCCTGGCAGCCGACAGCGGCGGTAGGACCGTGGGGCAGTACTGCTATGCAGTACTCGCGGACTTCAGCGCAAAGAATGAACATGTTCTTTCTTTGCGCGGAACAATTTCAGTGGCGGAATTGTCGCGGAGACCCATTCACACTAATGTTAAATTCACACCCCGGAATTCCGCTCGGGGAATTTCGCCCATGGAAATCCGCAGGAATTCCGTAGTGTTAACATACCCAAAAAGGGAAAGTGAACAGCTCTGATCAGAGAAGACGTCACCTGTGAGTCACTGGATGTATGTGCACTGTAATCACTTATATGGTTTGAACAGTCTGTAGTACTAGTAGTGATAGAGGTCATGATGTGATGGTATTGTGTAGGTATTAGTAGCGGACTGATGCAGAAGCTTATAGAAATGGACGGGGCCCAGAGAAATATTTGGCAATATTTTATGCATGCTACTAGTTCTTCCATTCTTAGGTATCTACATGATGTCCCTTCTGAACTGTTGGGTCTCCACGAGCAAGGCCTGATACATTACATGGTGGGTCAGTGTGGAAATGAAAGCTATCCCAGCAATGTAAGGGTTAAACTGCTGCATGGTTTTTATTTCCACCTAAACCAACCTGATACATTACATAGCGTACATCACTGATCACAGTCTTCATCACGCCGCACCCCTCCCCCTCCCCAAGTAACACTTCTAGGTACATTTGTGCCTTTAAGAGACAGTGTGACTGGCGCCCAATACATCACACATGCATAGATAAGATGCAACTAATGTGTCCAATGTATCAACTAAACAACATTATATGTAATTTATTCATTCCCCAACCTCCCTGTGACCCCCAAGACATAATGTATGAGACCCCCCCCCCCCCCAGACACATAAGCGAGGAATGATAGGAATAATCTGCATTTCATTATCTGCTATTAAGGGGCAGAGAGCCATTATTTGACTTATGCTGCTAAGGGCTGGTATAGGTATGTGAGACTGCCAGGAACCTGTATATTATAAACAACCGGGATAAATATACTAGTAATAATAGTTGTACACCTCCACTCCAGCTCTATCTGTATACTAATGCTATCTGTATAGGATCAGGATATATAGTAGTTATACACCTACACTCCAGCTCCATTTGTATACTGCTGCTGCTATCTCTATGGGATGAGTATATATACATTGAAATCTACCTTAGTGGATACCACCCATTAGCGGACAGTTCTTAATTCCCCGACAGAGTCCCATAGGACTTAATGTATTTGCACCCCCTGAATAGGGGACATTCCCAATAGCAGTCATGGACACACCCAATAGGGGACAAAACACTCCCAATAGACGACAAAACACCTCCAAAAGGAGACAAAGCACTCTCAATAGAGGACAAAACACTACCAATAGGGGACAAAACACTCCCAATAGAGGGGGACGAAACACTCCCAATAGGGGACAAAACACTCCCAATAGGAGACAAGACACTCCCAATAGAGGACAAAACAATCCCAATAGGGGACAAACACTCCCAATAGGGGACAAACCACTCCTAATAGGAGAAAAACACTCCAAATAGAGGACAAAACACTCCCAATAGAGGGCAAAACACTCCCAATAGGGGACAAAACACTCCCAATAGAGGACAAAACACTCCCAATAGAGGACAAAACACTCCCAATAGGAGACAAAACACTCCCAATAGAGGACAAAACACTCCCAATAGAGGACAAAACACTCCCAATAGGGGACAAAACACTCCCAATAGGAGACAAAACACTGCCAATAGGAGACAAAACACTCCCAATAGAGGACAAAACACTCCCAATAAAGGACACAACACTCCCAATAGAGAAGGACAAAACATTCCCAATACGAGACAAAACACTCCCAATAGAGGACAAAACACTTCCAATGGGGGACGAAACACTCCCAATAGGAGACAAAACACTCCCAATAGAGGACAAAACACTCCCAATAGGGGACAAAAAACTCCCAAAAGGGGGCAAAACACTCCAAATAGGGGACAAAACTCTCTCAAGAGAGGACAAAAAACTAACAATAGGGGACGAAACACTCCCAATAGGGGACAAAACACTCCCAATAGAGGGGACAAAACACTCCCAATAGAGGGGACAAAACACTCCCAGTAGGGGACAAAACACTCCCAATAGGGGACAAAACACTCCCAATAGGGGACAAAACACTCCCACTAGAGGGGACAAAACACTCCCAATAGGGGACAAAACACTCCCAATAGGGGCCAAAACACTCCCAATAGGGGACAATACACTCCCAATAGAGGACAAAACACTCCCAATAGGGGACAAAACACTCCCAATAGGGGACAAAACTCTCCCATTAGAAGACAAAACACTCCCAATAGGGGACAAAACACTCCCAATAGGAGACAAAACATTCCCAATACGAGACAAAACACTCCCAATAGAGGACAAAACACTTCCAATGGGGGACGAAACACTCCCAATAGGAGACAAAACACTCCCAATAGAGGACAAAACACTCCCAATAGGGGACAAAAAACTCCCAAAAGGGGGCAAAACACTCCAAATAGGGGACAAAACTCTCTCAAGAGAGGACAAAAAACTAACAATAGGGGACGAAACACTCCCAATAGGGGACAAAACACTCCCAATAGAGGGGACAAAACACTCCCAATAGAGGGGACAAAACACTCCCAGTAGGGGACAAAACACTCCCAATAGGGGACAAAACACTCCCAATAGGGGACAAAACACTCCCACTAGAGGGGACAAAACACTCCCAATAGGGGACAAAACACTCCCAATAGGGGCCAAAACACTCCCAATAGGGGACAATACACTCCCAATAGAGGACAAAACACTCCCAATAGGAGACAAAACACTCCCAATAGGGGACAAAACTCTCCCATTAGAAGACAAAACACTCCCAATAGGGGACAAAACACTCCCAATAGAGGACAATACACTCCCAATAGGAGACAAAACACTCACAAAAGAGGACAAAACACTCCCAATAGGTTACAAAACACTCCCAATAGAGGACAAAACACTCCCAATAGAGGACAAAACACTCCCAATAGGGGACAAAACATTCCCGATAGAGGACAAAACACTCCCAATAGAGGACAAAACACTCCCAATAGGGGACAAAACACTCCCAATGGGAGACAAAACACTCCCAATAGAGAGGACAAAACACTCCCAATAGGGGACAAAACACTCCCAATAGAGGGGACAAAACACTCCCAATAGGGGACAAAACACTACCAATAGGGGACAAAACACTCCCAATGGGAGACAAAACACTCCCAATAGAGAGGACAAAACACTCCCAATAGGGGACAAAACACTCCCAATAGAGGGGACAAAACACTCCCAATAGAGGGGACAAAACACTCCCAATAGAGGGGACAAACCACTCCCAATAGAGGGGACAAACCACTCCAATTAGGGGTCAAAACACTCCCAATAGAGGACAAAACACTCCCAATAGAGGACAAAACACTCCCAATAGGGGACAAAACACTCCCGATAGGAGACAAAACACTCCCGATAGGGGACAAAACACTCCCGATAGAGGACAAAACACTCCCAATAGGGGACAAAACACTCCCAATAGAGGACAAAACACTCCCAATAGGGGACAAAACACTCCCAATAGAGGGGACAACACACTCCCAATAGGGGACAAAACACTCCCAATAGAGGACAAAACACCTACAATAGGGGACAAAACACTCCCAATAGAGGACAAAACACTCCCAATAGGGGATAAAACACTCCCAATAGAGGACAAAACACTCCCAATAGGGGATAAAACACTCCCAATAGAGGACAAAACACTCCCAATAGGGGACAAAACACTCCCAATAGGGGACAAAACACTCCCAATAGAGGACAAAACACTCCCAATAGGGGACAAAACACTCCCAATAGGGGACAAAACACTCCCAATAGGGGACAAAACACTCCCAATAGAGAACAAAACACTCCCAATAGGGGACAAAACACTCCCAATAGAGGACAAAACACTTCCAATAGAAGAGAAAACACTCCCAATAAGGGACAAAACACTCCCAATAGGGGACAAAACACTCCCAATAGGGGACAACCAGGCTTATGTGCCGGCCCTACCTTGTACACAGCGATGCCAGGAGGGAGGTACAGCCAATACCCCAGTAGGTGGCTCGGGTTCCCAGGGGGTCCTGGCCCCTGCTGGACCTCCCTGTAGCAGCCCCAGCACACCCCTTGTGCCAAATCATTCCCCCCCCCCCCCTCCATGCCAAATCATTCCTCCATTCCCTCATCATTGTAGGGGGGGGGGGGGGATGGTATGGCATTACTTTTCCTAATAATTTACATTGTTGAGATTTTTTTAAAGACTTATTACAGTGCAAAATTATTTATTTGTATTTAGCTTTTAGAAAGTAGATATTTAGAAAGTCTCTGAATTTAGGGTAGATATTTGCAGATCCGTCCAGATTTAGGGGTTATATTAGGTCCGGTGATGCTGCAGAGTGTCTGGGGATTGATACACTCTCTATTCTGAATGACTCAGTTGCCGCAAGGCTCGGGCCTAACTCACTGCGATAGTTGCTGCGCAGATCCTTCTCGTTTGACAGCCCAGGAACAAGAGAGAGAAAAGATGGCCGCCGCTCCCTCATATGGGCAGGGGGCGGGGTGAATCCGATTGGTCCGAACATCTGTCATTCACCATTACACAGAGTAATGGGATCACATACGTCACAGGGCCTCCAAAGGTCCTTAAGCAGAATACCATAGAGTTTACCTAGTCACGTGACCCGCAGCTCCTGCAACGCTATGGAACCAGTAATTAACCCTTTATTTACATATATTACTATATTTATATCACCCTTACATAAATTACTAGGCTATTAGTTGGAATAGAGGCGACAAGGGGTAGGCTACACAACAGGGATCCCTACGTCCTAGGGACTCTGGCTATGGGGACCCACACATACATAGGTACCGTATAAGATGCGGTACCGGGACACCACAATTACTTCTATAAAAAAAATCTTAATCCTTCCAGTACTTATCAGCTGCTATATGATCCACAGGAAGTTCTTTTCTTTTTAAATTTCCTTTCTGCCTCAACACAGTGCTCTCTGCTGACACTTCTGTCTATTTTAGGAATTGTCCAGAGTAGGAGCAAATCCCCATAGAAAACCTCTCCTTCTCTGGATAGTTCCTAAAATGGACAGAGGTGTCAGCAGAAAGCACTGTGGTCAGGCAGAAAGAGAATTTAAAAAGAAAAGAAGTTCCTGTGGATCATATAGCAGCTGATAAGTACTGGAAGGGTTAAGATTTATTTAATAGAAGTCATTTACAAATCTGTTTAACTTTCTGGCACCAGTTGATTTAAAAATAAAAAATGTTTTCCAGTGGAGTGCCCCTTTAAGTGGAAGTATAAAACCTACGCTGTTCCTTTAAGCTGCCGTCTACTCTTCATTGTCGCTCATCTCTCCATCACACATAGAAGTGACACAACCGCTCATCTTCTTCCTATGTCCCCCCGTGACTCCTGTAGCCCCCCACATCTCCTCGTTTACCTGTTCATTGTATGTTCATTATACAACATAATGCAGACAAGGACATTCATAGTAATAAATAAATGAAATGCAATCATTTATTTGCAGGGAGCGATCTGCCGAGGCACGGAGTGATACCTTAAACTCCACTCAGCTTTGCAGATAATTACATTTTGAAGACTGGAATTTGCCATCTGTTTGATAGGACGCTGCATTAGTTTCACTGTGAATCTGCTTCTCCTAATAAGCCTGAGCTTTAAAAAACTCCATCGAGCCCCAGCGCCAGCTCCCCCGACTCCGGGGCTTTATGTGCCGCACAAACCTAATGAATCAGATCACTTCATTATTTATTGGGTTCATTTCTATCAGTCCTGATGGTATACATATGATGGAGCAAACCCCCCAAACAGAGGACGCGGATGTGTACTAAACTACAACTCCCAGCATGCCCGTACTGTCTTTGGCTGCTGCAAAACTACAACTCCCAGCATGCTGAGATTTGTAGTTTTGCAACAGCTGGAAGCACACTGGTTGGGAAACACTGGCATAATTATTCACACGTATTATGAGTAGGACGTTGTATATAGGGGCTCTGTTACCAAAACAAAAGTCGGAATGGTGCCGTAAATTGTATAATGATTCAAAAATAATGCAAAAAAATTATGTATGAAATTCTTAAAGGGTTACTCCACTCCCCAGCATCCGGAACATTGAGTTCCGAACGCTGTGTACGAGCTTCCGTGTTCACGACCCCCCTCGTGAAGTCATGCTCCATCATGTGACGTCACATCCCATCCCCTCAATGCAAGTCTATGGGAGGGGGCGTGACGGCAGTCATGCCCCCTCCCATAGACTTGTATTGAGGGGGCGGGATGTGACGTCACATGACGGAGCGTGACGTCATGAAGGGGGGTTTGAACACGGAAGCCCGTACACAGCATTCGGAACTCAATGTTTCAGATACTGGGGAGCGGAGAAACCCTTTAAAGGTGTACTGCAGCATGGACACTTATCCCCTATCCACAGGACAGGGGATAAGTGTCTGACCGTGGGGGGTCCGACCATGGCTAAGGCCCCCTCCATACAGCTCTACGCTACATCTCCACCTCTCCCATAGAGATACATGGAGGGGCATAATGCTGCGGCCGAAATGCCTCCTGTGCGGGAGACTCCTGTGCCATGGCAAAGCAGGACCCCGTACAGGAGATCCCGGGGGGGGGGGGGGGGGACGGGGCAAGCATTCAGACCCCCCATGACCAGACACTTGGATAGGGTCTATAGCAGCACATCTCCTTTAATTTGTATATATATTTTTTAAAGTTTCATGCAGCCAGACAATTAATTTGGAAAGTATCATCAGGCCGATATGTCTAAGGATGTATTGGGATTTCTCAAAAAAGAAAAAAAAAAAATAATAATAATAATTTAAATTAAAATAAACATTTTTCAAACAAAACTTAAAGAGTACCTCTCATGATCTTGTTAAATGTTATAATCCTCCCAGTTTGCTGCCCCATCATGATAAACCACCCCCGGCCTTTATTTTTATTATTTTTTTAGTTTTCTACCTTGATATCGCTCTGTATTTTCTGCTCAGTCTCATTCAGATTCACAGACTGGGAAGGGGCGTTCCCCAGCAGGCGTGACATCATCTGAAGCCATACAGGGGAGAACGTCCTCCCTCACTCTGCTACACACAGCCCAGAGCAGTTCAGTGTGAGATGAGCTATGATTGGCTAAGGCTGCCGTCACCACTCCAGGCTGCATTCCCTGATTTTGGACTTCTACCAGGCCAGCAGGAGTCCAAAGTCTGTACAAGAGATGGGGGGAAATGTGCTCTGGACAAGTAGGGAGACACCTAGTGGCAGCTTTTTTAAACACCAATAAAACATAGAAAACTTTTTTTTTTTAAACAGAGTATATTAGAAAGTTTATTTATTTATTTTTAAATTTTTTTTTATTTTTACCATTAGGAGTTCAATAGCAAAAATTAGTTGTAGTGACAGGGCCCATTTAATTAAACTTTGGCATGAAATTCGGAAAGAAATTCGGAAAAAATGCATACAGAGGAGAAACTTCTTCAAGAAGACTCTGAGGATTCTCAGTTCGCAATACACTATGCATAAAGGCCATTTTCTTTCAGAACACCGCCCCCATAAAAGAACACTTTTACTGTATATAGAATACAATCTTTTCTGCAGATTATAAAGCCTTTGGTTATATGACTGTCGGCTGTATATTCTGCACTGTATAATGTTCCTATAAGGTCACATACGTGTGGGCTGAGCAGCCGCCCTCCTGACACTGCGCATTCAGGACAAAGCACGAGGCCTGAACTAACCCCGAGTCCGCAATCTGTTATGGGCATGAGATTACGTTCTCAGGAGTTAGAAAGATGCATTAAAAGTTTTTCGTGGAGCCGAATGCGCTCGTCCTCTGAACAAGACATGACGGCTATTTACACTTCACAAATTTTATGACAGCTATTGAAATTATTGATTTTTATGCAAATCCCGGGACTCCCAGAGTGCTGAGGCGATGCAGATGTGGACAGCAGATAAAGCTCTATTGACTGCCGAGAGTCAACACACATACAAATGGCAACAGAAAATTGTTCTATTTCATAGGTACACAATGACGCCTGGGCTGAAATAGATTTACTGGTGGAATTGTTCAATCTCAGAAACCATTACAAACTAGAAAGGAGTGAAGAACAGAACACGCACGATCCACAGGGCGCTGTCTATAAAGGGGACGTAATCAAAAGGCACAATCATAGGCAAAGAGCCAAGATGGTGCCCCGGACTACATAGTTATATAGTTATATAGTTACATAGTTATATAGTTACATAGTTATATAGTTACATAGTTATATAGTTACATAGTTATATAGTTATATAGTTACATAGTTATATAGTTACATAGTTATACAGTTATATAGTTACATAGTTATATAGTTACATTGTTACATAGTTTATAGTTACATACAGTAGTTACATAGTTATATAGTTATATAGTTACATAGTTATATAGTTATATAGTTACATAGTTATATAGTTACATAGTTATATAGTTTATAGTTACATACAGTAGTTACATAGTTATATAGTTACATAGTTATATAGTTACATAGTTATATAGTTTATAGTTACATAGTTACATAGTTATATAGTTTATAGTTACATAGTTACATAGTTATATAGTTTATAGTTACATAGTTATATAGTTTATAGTTACATAGTTATATAGTTTAAAGTTACATAGTTATATAGTTTATAGTTACATAGTTATATAGTTTATAGTTACATAGTTATATAGTTACATAGTTATATAGTTACATAGTTATATAGTTACATAGTTATATAGTTTAAAGTTACATAGTTATATAGTTTATAGTTACATAGTTATATAGTTACATAGTTATATAGTTACATAGTTATATAGTTACATAGTTATATAGTTTATAGTTACATAGTTATATAGTTTATAGTTACATAGTTATATAGTTACATAGTTATATAGTTTATAGTTATATAGTTTATAGTTACATAGTTATATAGTTACATAGTTATATAGTTACATAGTTATATAGTTACATAGTTATATAGTTACATAGTTATATAGTGACATAGTTATATAGTTTATATTTACATACATTAGTTACATAGTTATATAGTTTATAGTTACATACAGTAGTTACATAGTTATATAGTTACATAGTTATATAGTTACATAGTTATATAGTGACATAGTTATATAGTTTATATTTACATACATTAGTTACATAGTTATATAGTTTTATAGTTACATAGTTATATAGTTATATGGATACATTGTTATATGGTTACAAAATTATATAATTTTATAGTTATATAGTTATATGGATACATAGTTGTATAGTTACATAGTTATATAGTTTATGGTTACATAGTTATATGGTTACATACAGTACTTACATAGTTATATAGTTAGATGGTTACATATATAGTTACATAGTTATATAGTTAGATGGTTACATATATAGTTACATAGTTATATAGTTACAGTCATGGCCATAAATGTTGGCACCCCTGAAATTTTTCTAGAAAATGAAGTATTTCTCACAGGAAAGGATTGCAGTAACACATGTTTTGCTATACACATGTTTATTCCCTTTGTGTGTATTGGAACTAACCCAAAAAAGGGAGGGGAAAAAAGCAGATTGGACATAATGTCACACCAAACTCTAAAAATTGGCACTGTTTCAACATTAGATTGTTTCAGGCACACAATGCTCCTTTAACCCCTTGGGGACGGAGCCCATTATGACCCTAAGGACGGGAGCATTTTTTGCAAATCTGACCACTGTCACTTTAAGCATTAATAACTCTGGGATGCTTTTACTTATAAATTTGATTCCGAGATTGTTTTTTCTTGACATATTCTACTTTATGTTAGTGGTAAATTTTTGGCGATACTTGCATCCTTTCTTGGTGAAAAATTAGAAAATTTCATGAAAAATTTGAAAATTTAGCATTTTTCTAACATTGAGGCTCTCTGCTTATAAGGAATATGGATATTCCAAATAAATTATATATTGATTCACATATACAATATGTCTACTTTATGTTTGCATCATAAAATTGATGAGTTTTTACTTTTGGAAGACACCAGAGGGCTTCAAAGTTCAGCAACAATTTTCCAATTTTTCGCAAAATTTTCTAAATCGGAATTTTTCAGGGACCAGTTCAGGTTTGATGTGGATTTGAAGGGTCTTCTGGTTAGAAATACCCGATAAATGACCCCATTATAAAAACTGCACCCCTCAAAGTATTCAAAATGACATTCAGTAAGTGTGTTAACCCTTTAGGCGTTTCACAGGAATAGCAGCAAAGTGAAGGAGAAAATTCAAAATCTTCATTTTTTACACTGGCATATTCTTGTAGACCCAGTTTTTGAATTTTTACAAGGGGTAAAAGGAAAAAATCCTCTCAAAATTTGTAACCCTATTTCTCTCGAGTAAGAAAATACCTCATATGTGTATGTCAAGTGTTCGACGGGCGCAGTAGAGGGCTCAGAAGCGAAGGAGCAACAATGGGATTTAGGAGAGTGAGTTTTTCTGAAATGGTTTTTGGGGGGCATGTCCCATTTAGGAAGCCCCTATGGTGCCAGGACAGCAAAAACCCCCACATTGCACACTATTATGGAAACGAAACCCCTCAAGGAACGTAACAAGGGGTACGGTGAGCCTTAACACCCCACAGGTGTTTGACAACTTTTTGTTAAAGTCGGATGTGTAAATGAAAAAAAAATATTTTTCCACTAAAATGCTGTTTTTTCCCCAAATTTTACTTTTTTACAAAGGGTAGTAGGAGAAAATGCCCCCCAAAATTTGTAACCCCATGTTTGGACGTCAAGTGCACTGCGAGCGAACTACAACGCTCAGATGAGAAGGAGCGCTATTGAGCTTTTAGAGAGATAATTTGTTTGGAATGGAAGTCGGGGGCCATGTGCCATCTGGCCCCGTGGTGCCAGAACAGTGGACCCCCCCACATGTGACCCCATTTTGGAAACTACACCCCTCACGGAATGTAATAAGGGGTGCAGTGAGCATTTACACCCCACTGGTGTTTGACAGATCTTTGGAACAGTGGGCTGTGCAAACAAAAAAATTTAATTTTTCATTTTCACGTACCACTGTTCCAAAAATCTGTCAGACCCCTGTGGAGCGTAAATGCTCACTGTACCCCTTATTACATTCCGTGAGGGGTGTAGTTTCCAAAATGGGGTCACATGTGGGTATTTATTTTTTTGCATTTATGTCAGAACTGCTGTAAAATCAGCCACCCCTGTGCAAATCACCAATTTCGGCCTCAAATGTACATAGTGCGTTCTCACTCCCGAGCCTTGTTGTGCGCCCGCAGAGCATTTTACGCCCACATATGGGGTATTTCCGTACTCAGGAGAAATTGCGTTGCAAATTTTGAGGGTCTTTTTTTCCTTTTACCTCTTGTGAAAATAAAAAGTAAAGGGCAACACCAGCATGTTAGTGTAAATTATTTTTTTTTTTTTACACTAACAGGCTGGTGTAGACCCCAACTTTTCCTTTTCATAAGGGGTAAAAGGCACCCAAAATTTGTAGTGCAATTTCTCCCAAGTACGGCGATACCCTATATGTGGCCCTAAACTATTTCCTTGAAATACGACAGGGCTCCAAAGTGAGAGAGCGCCATGCACATTTGAGGACTTAATTAGGGATTGCATAGGGTGGACATAGGGGTATTCTACGCCAGTGATTACCAAACAGGGTGCCTCCAGCTGTTGCTAAACTCCCAGCATGCCTGGACAATCAGTGGCTGTCCGGAAATGCTGGGAGTTGTAGTTTTGCAACAGCTGGAGGCTCTGTTTTGGAAACACTGCTGTACAATACGTTTTTCATTTTTATTGGGGGGGGGGACAGTGTAAGGGGGTGTATATGTAGTGTTTTACTCTTTATTAGGTGGTAGTGTAGTGTAGTGTTTTTAGGGTACATTCACACTGGCGGGTTACGGTGAGTTTCCCGCTAGGAATTTGCGCTGCGCCGCAGCTCATACTTGAAGCAGGAAACTTGCTGTAAACCCACCCGTGTGAATGTACCCTGTACGTTCACATGGGGGGGGAGGGGGGGGGGCAAACCTCCAGCTGTTTCAAAACTACAACTCCCAGCATGCACGGTCTGTCAGTACATGCTGGGAGTTGTAGTTTTGCAACAGCTGGAGGCACACTGGTTGGAAAACCTTCAGTTAGGTTCTGTTACCTAACTCAGTATTTTCCAACCAATGAGCCTCCAGCTGTTGCAAAACTACAACTCCCAGCATGCACGGTCTGTCAGTACATGCTGGCAGTTGTAGTTTTGAAACAGCTGGAGGCTCACTGGTTGGAAAATACTGAGTTGGGTTCTGTTACCTAACTCAGTATTTTCCAACCAGTGTGCCTCCAGCTGTTGCAAAACTACAATTCCCAGCATGTCTGATCACAGAAGGGCATGCTGGGAGATGTAGTTATGCAACAGCTGGAGGTACGCAACTACAACTCCCAGCATGCCGAGACAGCTGTTTTCTGTGTGGGCATGCTGGAATTTGTAGTTTTGCAACATCTGGAGTGCTACAATTTATAGACCACTGAACAGTGGTCTCCAAACTGTGGACCTCCAGATGTTGCAAAACTACAACTCCCAGCATGCCCAGACAGCAAACAGCTGTGTGGGCATGCTAGGAGTAGTAGTTTTGCAAGATCTAGAGGGCAGTATAGAGATCACTGTGCAGTGGTCTCTAAACTGCAGACCTCCAGCTGTTGCAAACCTACAAATTCCAGCATGCCCACACAGCAAACAGCTGTCTGGGCATGCTGGGAGTTGTAGTTTTGCAACATCTGGAGGGCTACAGTCTAGAGACCACTATAGTGGTCTCAGACTGTAGCCCTCTAGATGTTGCTAGGCAACTACTCACCGGCTTCCGTCGCATCCGGGAGCCGTTCTCTTCTGCCGCACGCCGCCGCAGATCTCCGTCACCGACCGCCGATCCCCGTCGCTCCGCTGCCTCCGGAGGGGTAAGTGGACTCCGGCGCCGCTCCTCTTCATTTTCCCCACTCTGCCCCGCCTATTGTGGGTGGGCAGGACGGGGAAAACGAAAGTAAACCCCTCCGCCCCAGATCTGCTATTGGTGGTCGCGTCTAGACCACCAATAGCAGAGATAGGAGGGGTGGCAACTCTGCCACCTCACTCCTATCGCTTTAGGGGGATCGTGGGTGTCTTAGACACCCGCGATCCCCCTTCTATTCCGGGTCACCGGGTCACCATAGACCCGTAATGACCCGGAATCGGCGCAAATCGCAAGTGTGAATTCACTTGCGATTTGCGCCGATCGCCGACATGGGGGGTCTAATGACCCCCCTGGGCATTTGCACGGGGTGCCTGCTGATAGATATCAGCAGTCACCCCGGCCCGGTCCCCGCCCGGCGCGCGGCGGGGGCCGAAATTCCCACGGGCGTATGGATACGCCCTTCGTCCTTAAGTACCAGGACGCAAGGGCGTATGCATACGCCCTTCGTCCCCAACAGGTTAAACTCACCTGGGGTAAGTAACAGGTGTGGGCAATATATAAATCACACTTGAAAGCAGATAGAAAGGAGAGAAGTTCACTTAGTCTTTGCATTGTGTGTCTGTGTGTGCCACACTAAGAATGAACAACAGAAAGAGGAGAAGAGAACTGTCTGAGGACTTGAGAACCAGAATTGTGGAAAAATAGCAACAATCTCAAGGTTACAAGTCTATCTCCAGAGATCTAGATTTGCCTTTGTCCACCATGTGCAACATTATCAAGAAGTTAGCAACCCATGGCACTGTAAATAATCTCCCTGGGCGTGGACGGAAGAGAAACATTGATGAAAGGTGTCAACGCAGGATAGTCCGGATGGTGGATAAGCAGCCCCAAACAAGTTCCAAAGATATTCAAGCTGTCCTGCAGGCTCAGGGAGCATCAGTGTCAGCGGGAACTATCCATTGACATTTACATGAAATGAAACGCTATGGAGGAGACCCAGGAGGACCCCACTATGGAGGAGACCCAGGAGGACCCCACTATGGCAGGAGACCCAGGAGGACCCCACTGCTGACACAGAGACATAAAAAAGAAAGACTACATTTTGCCAAAATGAACTTGAGTAACTAAACTCCTTCTGGGAAAACGTCTTGTGGACAGATGAGACCAAGATAGAGATTTTTTGATAAAGCAAATCATTCTACTGTTTACCGAAAATGGAATGAGGCCTACAAAGAAAAGAACACAGTACCTACAGTGACATATGGGGGAGGTCAGTGATGTTTTGGGTTGTTTTGCTGCCTCTGGCACTGGGGGCCTTGAATGTGTACAAGACATCATGAAATCTGATGATTACCAACAAATTTTGGGTCGCACTGTACAGCCCAGTGTCAGAAAGCTGGGTCAGCATCTGAGATCTTCGGCCTTCCAGTAGGACAGTGACCCCAAACCTATGTCAAAAAGCCCCCAGAAATGGATGGCAACAAAACGCTGGAGAGTTCTGAAGTGGCAGCAATGAGTCCAGATCTAAATCCCATTGATCACCTGTGGAGAGATCTTAAAATTACTGTTGGGAAAAGGCGCCTTCCAATAAGAGACCTGGAACAGTTTGTAAAGGAAGAGTGGTCCAACATTCCGGCTGAGAGGTGTAAGAAGCTTATTGATGGTTATAGGAAGCCACTGATTTCAGTTATTTTTTCCAAAGGGTGTGCAACCATAAATTAAGTTAAGGGCACCAATAATTTTGTCCAGCCCATTTTTGGAGTTTGGGGACATTATGTCCAATTTGATTTTTTTTCCTCCTTTTTTGGTTTAGTTCCAATACACACAAAGGGAATAAACAAGTGTATAGCAAAACATGTGTTACTGCAATCCTTTTCTGTGAGAAATACTTCATTTTCTTGAAAAATTTCAGGGGTGCCAACATTTATGGCCATGACTGTATATAGTTACATAGTTACATAGTTATATTGTTACTTAGTTATATAGTTACATATACTAGTTACATAGTTATGTATATAGTTGTATAGTTACATAGATATGTAGCAACAGGAGAATACAGCAGCACACTGCTAGCACAAAGATATAGATAAAACATGTGTTTATAGATGAAACATGAGTATATAGATAAAACATGAAAAGCTATACCGCTGTAGTGCAATAAATGAAAATATGAAATTATGAAATTATGAAACAGTGAGGTACTTAGCTTGCAAATTTGACAGCCAAATAGCTTGGACCATCCCACCACAGTAAGGTGACCTCATTTTGGGACGGACCCTACACTATGAATATGCCTCTGTGTGAACAGCTCAGCAGGCATTTCAAGATCTGAAACATCCAAGGCACCTTATATACACCTGATAGAGGTGGGTGGGGTGCAGGAGCCAACATGGAGGTAGACACTCCCCTGTATGTGTAATACAACCAAAGAATAAGTTGGCCAGCACTAATGATTCCAGACTATTATATGGACCTGGCTTACAGGTGCAGGCTGCTGGGCTAAATATACAGCAACAGGACAATACTAGCACAAAGATATAGATAAAACATGAGTATATAGATGAAACATGAGTATATAGATAAAACATGAAAAGCTATACAGCAATAAATGAAATATGAAATTATGAAATTATGAAACAGGGAGGTACTTAGCTTGCAAATTTGGCAGCCAAATAGCTTGGTGTATATTTAGTTGCTGTATATTTAGCCCAGCAGCCTGCACCTGTAAGCCAGGTCCATATAATAGTCTGGAATCATTAGTGCTGGCCAACTTATTCTTTGTTTGTATCACATAGATATGTTGCTACATAGTTTTAAAGTTATATGATCACATAGTTATATAGTTACATAATTATATAGCTATATAGTTACATACACTAGTTACATAGTTATATATTTACATTGTTAGAAACATACAAAAAAATTCTACTTGTATAAATAGTTATATAGTTACATAGTTATATAGTTATATAGTTACATAATTATATAGTTATATAGTTGCATAGTTATATAGTTACATAGTTTCATAATTATATAGTCATATAGTTACATAGTTATTTAGTTATATATACAGATGAGCAACTTTAAAAAAAAATTTCATTTGACCAATTCGCCGAATTTTTCGAAAAAAATTGGTTCAATCAAAATTTATTTGCGGTGAATCTATATTAAAAACAGCTATTTCTAGCCTACATACAGCCTCTATAGGGGCATAGAACACTTTGCTGTGTTCTAACACACATATGGAGTGTGCTGGGGTAGTGAAATAATACTGTTATTCAGAATAACATGCAGATTACCAGCATCACTGCTGCACAGCAGCACAATTACAGAGCCTGGTGGTGGCATCAGCATGAGGAGACCATATAGTGACTGAATGACACAGCGTGGAGGTGTTGGCAGCATGAGGAGACCATATAGTGTCTGAATGGCACAGCCTGGAGTTGGCAGAAGCATGAGGAAACCATTGAAATTTAAGGTTTTTACATTTAAATTTAAGATATTGAAATTGAGGATTTTGAAATTTTAACTCCCAAGTTTTGTGCCCTGGGCCCCGGCGTGTGGGTACAAAGAACAAAATTTAGCAAGGAGTCACATGTCACATGGCAGCACAATGACAGAGTCTGGAAATGGCATCAGCATTAGGAGACCATATAGTGTCTGAATTGCACAGCCTGCAGCTGACAGAAGCATGAGTAGACACTAGGGCTTCGCAATCCCTAAGATTAAAAGATGAATTTTGAAATTTAAATTGAATATTTATGCTAGCTAGTGCTACCATAAAAATGTTTAGACCCAGGCCCAGCAGCATCAGTAGACCATTCATTGGCTGAATGACACAGCCTTGAGGTGGCTGAATCATGAGACCATATAGTGGCTGAGTTGCACAGCCTGGAGTTGGCAGAAGCATGAGAAGACCATTGAAATGTAAGATTTTGAAATTAAAATTTAAGATTTTGACATTTAAATTGAGGATTTCGAAATAAAAATTTTAACTGCCCAGTTTTAGTGTCCCGGGCCCCCGGTGTGTGGGTACAAAGGACCAAATTTAACAAGGAGTCACATGGAAGCAAAATGACAGAGCCTGGAGGTGGCATCAGTATGAGGAGAACATATAGGGGGAGATTTATCAGAACCCCTCCAGAGGAAAAGTTGCCCAGTTGCCCATAGAAACCAATCAGATCGCTTCTTTCATTTTTAACAAGGCCTCTGCAAAATGAAAGAAGCGATCTGATTGGTTGCTATGGTAAACTGGGCAACTTTTCCTCTGCACAGGTTTTGATAAATATCCCCTATAATGGCTGAATGGCACAGTCTGGAGTTTGTGGAAGCATGAACAGACCATATAGTGGCTGAATGGCACAGCCTGGAGTTGGCTGAAGCATGAGAGAAGACCAAATAGTGGCTGAATGAGACAGCCTGGAGATGGCAGCTGCAGCATCAGGTGTCCTGAAAGTGACCCTAATGCAGAGGAATTTTTGAAACTGGGGACAAGCACCTTAATTATGTTTTGCAGTATCCATGGCAGCACAATGAGAGAGCCTGGAGGTTGTAGCATCAGCATGTAGAGACCATAGAGCAGCACAGTTAGAGGGCCTGGAGTTGGCAGCATCAACATGAGGACACCATATGGCAGCACAATGACAGTACCTGGAGGTGACAGCATCAGCATGAGGAGACTATATGGTGGCACAATGACAGAGCGGGGAGTTGGTAACATTAGCATGAGAAGACCATAGAGCAGCACAATGAGAGAGCCTGGAGGTGACAGCATCCGCATGAGGAGACCATATGGCGGCACAATGACAGAGCCTGGAGGTGGCAGCAGCAACATGAGGGCCATTCCAACTGAGGGTTGAGTCTGAGGAACCCACCGACTGTTGACTGGGGGTGATAGATGTCACTTGGTATGAAGTGGATGACTGAATGAACTGATCCATCATGGCTGCTGGGTTTGCTGTTCGAGACATGACTGCTAGCTGACACCGGGAGCTCTTGCTGCGACACTGGCTGCCACACGCCCCTACTCTGCTGCGACCTCGGCCTGCACCTGATGAATTGAGGCCTCTGCCACTCCTC
Organism: Hyla sarda; assembly: GCF_029499605.1. NCBI lineage: Eukaryota > Metazoa > Chordata > Amphibia > Anura > Hylidae > Hyla > Hyla sarda. The sequence continues at coordinate 179,652,783 of NC_079197.1, forward strand.
TGTACATGTCCTGGCACTACTCTGCCTTACATAATTATTGCGTATATCAGGGGAGTACAATACGCTTCACTACGCTTAAAACAGTATTTGTCTAGAACAGCAGCAGGTGTGTACTATTGGCTGTCCTTTCACAGTATCTAGGCCCTTGACAGATTAACAGGTACAAAATAGTACACTACTTAGATGTAGGTATGCGGTATGCACTTATGAGGGCAGAAAAATGTGCTACAGTACGCTAAAAAAACAACAACACCAGCAGTACACAACTATGCTGGAGCACACAGTCGCTGTGTACTAAACCCAAAATTGCAAAAAGACTCTCAAATACTATTAGGAATGGAATGCTGTGTATGGATTATGCCATCTACAGACTAGTATAACCAGCAGACCAGTTGTTGTGGAACAAGGACACAGATTTGCCATAAAAATTATTTCTCCCTCCTGTGAAAATGTTTCTGCAGCTGAGGCAACACACAGCTCTCTGCTCCTCTCTCTAATACAATGCTGTTCACAGTGACTGAGGGGTTAATTGCTGCAGTAAGAATTAATTTCTGTGCAAATACGCTGTGCTCTGTGTCCAACAGAAGGCTGAGGTGACTAAGAGGTGAAAAACTGCTGCAACAAGCTTTTCTGTGCAACACACACAGCGATGTTCGTCCTATCTCTATGCAGTGTAATGAATGCAAAATGGCTGCCGAATATCACAGGGGTGACTGGCTGCTGATAGGCTGCATCCTGCATTTGATTCAGGGTCATCCCACCTACTTCCCTTCCCGCCCTGCCATGTACTGACATGTGGATCGGCCATTTTAGATGCCCTTGAGCCTGGACTGCAGGAAATGGAGTTTTTCCGTTTTTGCATTTTCATTTTTCCTCATCACCTTCTAAAAATCATAACGCTTTCAATTTTGATCCTAAAAATCCATATGATGGCTTATTTTTTGCGCCACCTATTCTACTTTGCATTGACATTAGTCATTTTACCAAGACTGTTGAGACCCAATTAGCTCCTAGCAGGCTATAACTACCCCTCCCCTTTATTACAATAATTAATTAAATAATAACTGATACAACAACAATTCAACTTTTTATGGGTGGGGATAGGCCACAGCTTTATTTATAAAATTACTTATATAAATAACAATTTAACTGTAACAAAGACACCGATTGACTTCTTGCCAACCTGAGAGGTGCTGCCACACCGTCCTTTGTGGAGGTCTACCCCGGGTTGACCCCACTTTCACCGTCTTCTTACCGCCAAGCTGTGACTTACAATAAACAGAGATACAAAAAAGAGAGGGAGGGAGGGCAAAACTCCGGGTCCTGGGCAGATTGAGGGGGGAAGGGAGGCACCAAAGTTACAAATACCCAGGGGAGGGCCCCTGAAAGCCCGGGAAACTATTAAACCCCTGATTGGTGCACTCCTTCCCCCCCACCCATGGGACATACCACTATAGTTACCAACAAGTTTTTACAGGCGGGGGAGGGGGCTAAAAACCTTGCCTGTATATTTCTTAACCCCTTAACTGCTCACCAGTCAGGGGGCAAGCTAGTTATGCACAGCTTGCCCCTCCAAACATCCATGGCAAAACGGGGAAAAAAATAATTGTACGACAAAATTGAAGAAAATTTTTTAGTTTGTAAATTTTGAGGGCATCTGTGTCTACGTAGTACATTTTTCAGTAAAAATAACACCTTACCTTTATTCTGTAGGTCCATATGGTTAAAATGATCCCCTACTTATATAGGTTGGATATTGTCGTACTTCGGAAAAAAATCATAACTACATGCAGGAAAATGTATACGTTTAAAATTGTCATCTTCTGACCCCTATACGTTTTTTATTTTTCCGCGTATGGGCCGGTATGAGGACTTTGATTGGACTTTTTGATCGCTTTTTATTCATTTTTTCATGATATAAAAAGTGACCAAAAATACACTATTTTTGATTTTGGAATTTTTTTGCGCGCACGCCATTGACCATGCAATTTAATTAACAATATATTTTTATAGTTCAGACATGTTTGCATGCGACAATACCACATATGTTTATTTTTATTTACACAGTTTTTTTATGGGGAAAGGGGGGTGATTCAAACTTTTAATAGGGAAGGGGTTAAATGACCTTTATTAACTTTTTTTTTTCACTTTTTTTTGCAGTGCTATAGCTCCCATAGGGACCTATAACACTGCACACACTAATCTCCTATGCTGATCCCTGCAAAGCCATAGCTTTGCAGGGATCAGTCAGATAGGGGCTTGATTGCTCAAGCCTGTAGCTCAGGCTTGGAGCAATCAATCCCCGATCGGACGCCGCGGAGAGAGGTAAGGAGACCTCCGTCTGCGTCCCAGCTGATCGGAACATCGCGATTTTATTGCAATGTCCCGATCAGCCCAACTGAGCTGCCGGGAACTGTTTACTTTCGTTTTCAGACGCAGCTGGGTTTTGTTTTCAGGGTTAATAGCGCGCGGTACAACGATCGATGCCGCGCGCTGTTAGACCTAGGTCCCGGCTATCGTTAGCAGCTAGGACTGACCCGGTGTGATGCGGGGTCACGGCGTGACACTGTTTTTCACACCGGGACCGGGCTTAGGGCGTACAGGTACGCCCTAAGTCCTTAACCTCTTAAGGACGCAGGGCGTATGGATACGCCCTGCATTCCGAGTCCTTAAGGACGCAGGGCGTATCCATACGCCCGTGGGAATTCCGGTCCCCACCGCTATCCGGTTGGGGACCGGAGCCGGATGCCTGCTGAAATCATTCAGCAGGCACCCTGGCACATCGCCCAGGGGGGTCCTGAGACCCCTCCATGTCGACGATCGGAGAAAATCGCATGTCAATTCAGACATGCGATTTTCTCCAATTCCGGGCTGATCGGGTCTCTGGTAACCCGATCACCCGGAAAATAGGGCTGATCGGAGTTGTCAGCAACAGCCCCGATCAGCCTAAAGGATTGGAGTGAGATCGCAAAGCTGCGATCTACTCCTATCCCCTGCCATTACTCAGAACGGAGTTCTGACCAATGGCAGCGCAGGACAGGGGGTTGCCATGGCAACCCCCCGTTCTGCCCGCCCCTGGATGTTGAGGGGCTCTGGGAAGAAGATGGAGGCCATACCTGCAGGAGAAGATGCCTGGGGACCTGGGATCTTCGCTGGAGCCTGCAGGATCCTGATCAGGTAGGGAATCGACAGTGGGGGGGGGGGGGGGGGAATTGAAAGTGAAAGTAAATCGATCTTTACTGTGGCAACCACTAGGGGGGCCAAACTGTCTGGGCATGCTGGGAGTTGTAGTTTTGCAACATCTGGAGGGTCACAGTTTGGAGACCACTGTTACAGTGGTGCCCAAACAGTAGCCCTCCAGATGTTGCCAAACTACAACTCTCAGCATGCCTCGACTGCCCAGGCATGCTGGGAGTTGTAGTTCTGTAACATCTGTCCCTTCAGATTTAGCAATTTTCATGACATTTTTGAAAATTGCTGCTCTACTTTGAAGCCCTCTAATTTTTTTCAAAAAGCAAAAGTATGTCCATTTTATGATGCCAACATAAAGTGGACATATTGTCTTTGTGAAGAAAAATAAAATTTATTTGGAATATCCATTTTCCTTACAATTAGAGAGCTTCAAAGTTAGAAAAATGCAAAATTTTCAACATTTTCATGAAATTTTGGGATTTTTCACCAAGAAAGGATGCAAGTAACGCCTAAAATTTACCACCAAAATAAAGTAGAATATGTCACGAAAAAACAATCTCAGAATCAGAATATTCGGTAAAAGCATTTTCGCGTTATTTATTTGTAAAGTGACGGTGGTCAGAATTGCGAAAAAGGGCTCAGTCCTTAAGGTGAAAAAGGGCTGCGTCCTTAAGGGGTTAAGAGGTTAATGAAGCAATTTGCACGATAGAATTGCAGCAATATTCGCATTTGTTGTGAATCGAATATTTCATGAAATTCATAACAAGTTTGGGTTTGTCAGCTTCTATTCGCTCAACTCTAGCCATATAGTTCTACAGTTGTATAGTTACATAGTTACGTAGTTACATAGTTTTAAAGTTATATGATTATATAGTTACATACAGTAATTACATAGTTATATAGTTACATACAGTAATTACAGAGTTATATAGTTACATAGTTATATAATTATATAGTTACATAGTTCTAAAGTTATATGGTTAAATAGTTAGAAACATACAAAAAAACTTCTACTTGTATACATAGTTATATAGTTACATACAATAGTTACATAGTTATTTAGTTACATACAATAGTAACTCTCTTACTCTTTATTATTCTTTACCATAAGAACGGTTAATAAACACAAACTAAATAACTATATAACTACTGTATGTATCTATATAACTATAAAACCAATTGTATGTAACTAAATAACTATGTAACTACTGTATGTATCTATATAACTATATAACTATTGTATGTAACTAAATAACTATGTAACTATTGTATGTAACTAAATAACTATGTAACTACTAAACATAACTATATAACTATATAACTACTGTATGTAACAAAATAACTATAAAACTATTGTATGTAACAAAATAACTATACAACTATTGTATGTAACTAAATAACTATAAAACTATTGTATGTAACAAAATAACTATATAACTATTGTATGTAACTAAATAACTATATAACTATGTAACTTGATAACTATATAACTACTGTATGTAACTAAATAACTATATAACTATTGTATGTAACTAAATAACTATATAACTATTGTATGTAACTAAATAACTATATAACTACTGTATGTAACTAAATAACTATATAACTATTGTATGTAACAAAATAACTATATAACTATGTAACTTAATAACTATATAACTACTGTATGTAACTAAACAACTATGTAACTATATAACTATTGTATGTAACAAAATAACTATATAACTATTGTATGTAACTAAATAACTCCTGGTGAATAGAAACGGCTGACCGGCACTGCTCTATCTCTCTCTGTACGGGTCGGAAGTGGTTCGCAGGGGGGACTGCGTATGGAGGTGCTCAACTACTTAGAAATGCAGACTGTCCACAATGATACAGGTGAAGAAAAAAGCGTAGTGGCACTCACCAATTTGGTTATTCCATAGATTGCTTTATTCCATTAGAAGGTGCATTCACAAGGGCGGCAACAGATCCAGCCGGACCGGGACGCCAGTGCGTTCGCTTGCTGGGTTACAATTGTTTCACGCTTGCGCGCTTCAACGGACCCTCCCTCTCACCGCTTCCCTCACCTGTATATAAACACCTACAACAGGTGACGTCAGAGGTGGGAGGGATTACAACAAGCATCAGTTTAAAAACCAGTTACAAAAAACTATATTTAAAACCAATAATCAGTTACAAGAAAGTGCCCAAGTCTATTCTATCGTTAAGACCTACGTTATCTTGTGCCCTAGTTTTTAAGATCCAGCGGGCCTCTACTTCACGTAACTCTTTAATAATATTCACTCCTTTTCGCGGGGTTAACCGTTTAATCCCTGTAAATTTTAGTACGCTTGTGTTACCATCATGGTCTTTTATAACGTGCTCGATCAGGCGCGGAGACCCTTTACCTGACCCTATAGACCAGACGTGCTCTCTGAAACGAGTGTTCATGGCACGTATGGTGCTCCCAATATAGAACTTCCCGCACGTACATATGATTGCGTACACCACGTAACTGGTTCTGCAACATATGTACTCAGTTATCTCTTTGGTTACCCCGCCCACTGTCACATTTTTGCCTGAAGAGAACTGAGGGCACCATTTACATCTCTTACATTGAAAATTGCCTTTCACTGACATTTTCTGTAACCAATTCTCAGAACTCACTTCTTTAAACTTACTGCTGACCAATTCATCTTTTAAATTCTTCGTTCTTTTGAACGTCACTACAGGTCTTTGTAGTCTGACATCTCCTAACTGTGGGTCTCTTTCAATCAAGCTCCAATTTTTTTGGATCGAACTTCTAATTAAATCAGATAAGGGGCTATATTTGAATGAAAAACAGAACTTTTCACCGGTTTTATCAGTATTACTTTTTCTGTGGTATCTCTTATTTTTGCTACCCTTGAGCAGCTCATTTCTAGTTACTTTATTCGCTCTATCTAGCGCATCGCAGAGGACTTCCCTCGGGTATCCTCTTAACGACAATCTTTGCATCAGGGCAGTAGCTTGTTCTTCAAATGCCTCTGGAGAGCTATTGATCCGTTTCAAACGCAATAGTTGTCCATAAGGGATAGCTTTTCTGGTGTGAATGGGGTGGTAGCTGTCAAAATGTAATATAGAGTTGGTTGCGGTTTCTTTTCGATAACCTTTGGTGACTAATTGACAGTTTTCTATCACCACCTTCACATCCAGAAACTCTAATTCAGAGTCACTACATTTCGATGTGAAACGCATATTCAAGTCATTGCAATTTAGGCATGTCACAAATTCTTCGAAATCAGACTGTGTACCCTCCCACACCATAAAGATATCATCCATGAACCGTAGATAACATCGGATATGCTTTAGAAATTTGTTTTGTGTGGAGAATACAAATCTGTCCTCAAAATGGGCCAGGAACGAGTTAGCGAATGTGCACGCTACCGGCGTGCCCATTGCTACTCCCCGTTTTTGTGCGAACCATTGCTCGCCAAACTTAAATACATTATTCCCTAGAACGAATGTAAGTGCTTCACAGACAAAGTTGATGTACCTATCACTCTTGTCTGTGTTTTCCAAGACTTTTCGGATGCACTCGGTTCCATCCCCCTGCGGTATAAGATCTTGTTTCTTGTTTCTTTTGATCTGAGCACGCTCGCAACAGCTTTGTCTGTTAACCCTCTGTTGAATAAATGGAAGTTGCTAATACAAGTTCGCAGGAGCCCGAGCTGGCGGGGAACTCCTTAGGAGCAGGGCGGCAGGACGCCAGTGCGTTCTTTCAACAGTGCAATGAAAGAGACCCATGCCAATTCTTGAGTACAAAAACTCTTGAATTTAAGATCTCAGTTCTCTCCGAAAAGGAGACACGTTTATTCTGGACTCTGAACTCCTTAAATTCGTACCGTGAAAGCGGGCGTGTACCACGCGGTATAAGAGGCTATAAAGAAGCATCCCAATTCACAGATGATGCTGCATTTATGAATAGATGGGATGAACTCCACAAAATGTACTCAATGAATATGTTAATTCTCATCTTGGAACGTAACACAGAGGAGTACGCATCTGTGACGGCCGAACTGACTCGATTAAAGGCGGAATTACAAACTTGCTTATCCACTACAGCTTATGAGGACTTTTCCAAAAAAACTGAGAAAAAGTTGATCATCTTACAGAAGACCATTAAAGAGATTAAACGGGACAAATTCCTACGTGATCGGGAGGACTATGAGTCTAATAACATCTTTATTAAAAAAGGAAAAACCCAAAAAAAGAAAAATGGGAAAAATATGATCAAAAAGAAATTAAATAAAAAATTTCCCGACTCATGGACAACTGAGTCAGATTCAAGTACCACAGATGAGTCTGACCTATCCATAGGGAATCTGAACATCAAGTCTCCAAAAAACGGGGAAGGACCTCCATATTCACAAAGAAGAAAAAAAGAACAAGAAGGGGCGGAAGAAGTAGTAAAATCCAAAACAAAACAAAAACGGAAGAGAGTGTCATGGAAAAATTAAATAATGATAAAGACTTTACAATAGGTCCACTTATGTTTTCTTCCGGTAGTAACAGTAATAAAGACGCACCAGCAGTAATCAATCTGTCAGATGTTGATTTAGATCCCTCTGTAATTTCTCTGTTGTCCAAGGGTTTAAATTACTGTGTCAGTGAGCAGTTTCATTTCGAAGACTTCGAAATCGACTTATTCAAATGTGTCAGGAAACTCAATTTAAAAAAATTATTTTCCCAACAGGTGAATGTACAACCTACTAGCCAGATTAAGAAGGAAGGGGAAATCCCTGTTGTTGTAGGACCACTAGGTTTTAACATGCCCGGTAAACTGTCAGATACAGAAAGGGAATGTGTAGATACCTTGCTAGAATTATTAGATGTAAGTTGCTCAGATTCAACAGTATTTGAATATCAGGATTTTAGAGGTGGTAATAAATCGAAGTTTTGCCCCCCTTTGATACCAGGTACTAGCTTGGATCAATTTCAGGAACGAGTCCTCGCTGATGTAAGGGCCTTGGTATATCCACAGGCATCCCCCAATTTGACATTAGAGGAGCGTAAAGCTCTTCAATGGTTAAAAACGCAAGGCAATTTAATAATAAAAAAAGCCGATAAAGGGGGCAATGTAGTGGTGATGCCAAGGTCTTATTACATACAGGAGGCTACTCGACAATTAGGAGATACTGATACTTATCAGAAACTAAAAAATGATCCAACTCCCCATCTCAAGTCCAAATTACAGTCTTTTTTGCGAAAACAAGTGGAATCTGGTATACTTTCTGAAAAACTGGCGGAACGGTTATTCCCTGATGAAGCAAAAGATCCGAATTGGTATTTCCTGCCCAAAATTCATAAGACCCTGGAGAGCCCACCCGGGAGACCCATAGTCTCCGGGGTGGGCTCTCTAACGGAGTCTTTGTCCAAATATTTGGACTGGTTGCTACGCCCCTTATTAAAAGATGTGCCTTCTTTGGTAAAAGATACCAATGACTTTTTGGCAGCACTGGGTGACATCCCCTGGCGAGAGGGACTCCTCTTAACTTCTATAGATGTGGAGTCCCTTTACACTCGTATACCGCAGGGGGATGGAACCGAGTGCATCCGAAAAGTCTTGGAAAACACAGACAAGAGTGATAGGTACATCAACTTTGTCTGTGAAGCACTTACATTCGTTCTAGGGAATAATGTATTTAAGTTTGGCGAGCAATGGTTCGCACAAAAACGGGGAGTAGCAATGGGCACGCCGGTAGCGTGCACATTCGCTAACTCGTTCCTGGCCCATTTTGAGGACAGATTTGTATTCTCCACACAAAACAAATTTCTAAAGCATATCCGATGTTATCTACGCTTCGTGGATGATATCTTTATGGTGTGGGAGGGTACACAGTCTGATTTCGAAGAATTTGTGACATGCCTAAATTGCAATGACTTGAATATGCGTTTCACATCGAAATGTAGTGACTCTGAATTAGAGTTTCTGGATGTGAAGGTGGTGATAGAAAACTGTCAATTAGTCACCAAAGGTTATCGAAAAGAAACCGCAACCAACTCTATATTACATTTTGACAGCTACCACCCCATTCACACCAGAAAAGCTATCCCTTATGGACAACTATTGCGTTTGAAACGGATCAATAGCTCTCCAGAGGCATTTGAAGAACAAGCTACTGCCCTGATGCAAAGATTGTCGTTAAGAGGATACCCGAGGGAAGTCCTCTGCGATGCGCTAGATAGAGCGAATAAAGTAACTAGAAATGAGCTGCTCAAGGGTAGCAAAAATAAGAGATACCACAGAAAAAGTAATACTGATAAAACCGGTGAAAAGTTCTGTTTTTCATTCAAATATAGCCCCTTATCTGATTTAATTAGAAGTTCGATCCAAAAAAATTGGAGCTTGATTGAAAGAGACCCACAGTTAGGAGATGTCAGACTACAAAGACCTGTAGTGACGTTCAAAAGAACGAAGAATTTAAAAGATGAATTGGTCAGCAGTAAGTTTAAAGAAGTGAGTTCTGAGAATTGGTTACAGAAAATGTCAGTGAAAGGCAATTTTCAATGTAAGAGATGTAAATGGTGCCCTCAGTTCTCTTCAGGCAAAAATGTGACAGTGGGCGGGGTAACCAAAGAGATAACTGAGTACATATGTTGCAGAACCAGTTACGTGGTGTACGCAATCATATGTACGTGCGGGAAGTTCTATATTGGGAGCACCATACGTGCCATGAACACTCGTTTCAGAGAGCACGTCTGGTCTATAGGGTCAGGTAAAGGGTCTCCGCGCCTGATCGAGCACGTTATAAAAGACCATGATGGTAACACAAGCGTACTAAAATTTACAGGGATTAAACGGTTAACCCCGCGAAAAGGAATGAATATTATTAAAGATTTACGTGAAGTAGAGGCCCGCTGGATCTTAAAAACTAGGGCACAAGATAACGTAGGTCTTAACGATAGAATAGACTTGGGCACTTTCTTGTAACTGATTATTGGTTTTAAATATAGTTTTTTGTAACTGGTTTTTAAACTGATGCTTGTTGTAATCCCTCCCACCTCTGACGTCACCTGTTGTAGGTGTTTATATACAGGTGAGGGAAGCGGTGAGAGGGAGGGTCCGTTGAAGCGCGCAAGCGTGAAACAATTGTAACCCAGCAAGCGAACGCACTGGCGTCCCGGTCCGGCTGGATCTGTTGCCGCCCTTGTGAATGCACCTTCTAATGGAATAAAGCAATCTATGGAATAACCAAATTGGTGAGTGCCACTACGCTTTTTTCTTCACCTGTATCATTGTAACTAAATAACTATATAACTATGTAACTTAATAACTATATAACTACTGTATGTAACTAAACAACTATGTAACTATATAACTATTGTATGTAACTAAATAACTATATAACTATTGTATGTAACTAAATAACTATGTACCTACTGTATGTATCTATATAACTGAGTGATTGCAGTGAAACATGTTGCATCTTGGGAATAAACCATTTCCTTTTACCTGATGTTCCTGCTGAGTTTGTTCTGCGCCTCGTGGAGCCGATGTCCCATTTGAAGCCTACATTTCCTTATGGTTAAGAAGGCATGTTGCTTCTGGAGACTATTTTTTTTTTTCTCCTAAAGGAGTGCCCCCTTTTCTTTTAAAGAGGGTTTTACCTGGAACATTTTTTTCCCATATGTTTTGTATTGGCCATTTATATACAGTGCCCCCCCCCCCCCCCCGACCTACGATGGCCCCGACATATGATCAAATCGACATACGATGGCCTCACAGAGGCCATCACATGTCGATGTCAGCATCGACATACGATGCTTTTTTATGTCGGGGCCATCGCATTAAGTGCTATCCGGCAGCACCAAATGCTTAAGCTGCTCCCGGATAGCAGCTTAATGTTCCCCGTGTGGTGCGGTAAGTATTACTTACCCCTCCACGATGCTCCGGGGGACACCGGGTCTTCCGGTGTCTTCTCGGCCCTCTCCGATGACGCCAATACGCTGCTGCGCACGTCATCCAATAGGAATGGCGTATGCAGCGGCGTAATGACGTCGCTACGCAGGCCCAGTAAGGCCTTGCGGAAGAAAGCAGAGGACCGGAGAAGACAGCAGAGGACCGGAGAAGACAGCAGAGAACCGGAGAAGACAGCAGAGGACCGGAGAAGACAGCGGAGGACCGGAGAAGACAGCGGAGGACCGGAGAAGACAGCGGAGGACCGGAGAAGACAGCGGAGAGCCCAGCGAAGGCCCGGGGACACCATCTCGAGCGGCGAGGACAGGTGAGTACAGCTTCCTATACTTTACATTGCACGAATCCCTCAACATACGATGGATTCGACAAACGATGGCTCGTTTGGAACAAATTACTATCGTATGTTGGGGGATCACTGTACTTTACGTTGATCATATCTACATCCTCCTTAAACATCTCTTCTCAACACTAAACAAATGTAATTCTTTTAATCTTTCCTCATAGCTGAGATGTTCCGGACCCTTATTTGTTTAGATGTCGCCCTTGTTCCCTTTCCAGCTCCATGATATATGAACTGGTGCTCAAAACCATATCAACACGGGGCATCAATCCTGATGGATGACATAACATCCTATAACAGAGGGCCGAAAACAATGCAGCCGGACTTAAATAGGACAAGAACACAAGCCCAGACAGACAGATAGATAAACATGAATATGCATTTAATAAGAATCCGCTCATTTAGCTTTGTCGCCTTAGGCAGGGGCCCAGTTTGCCTATTCTGTGTGATGTGCACATAGAGGACAGCTGGGTCCATGTCTGACCTATAGGGGGCAGATGACTGTGATGATATCTATATACTTTGTCCTGTGACTCTATTAGATGCAGCACAATTCCCGCAGGACTCTGCCACGTTAAATGACCGAATCCATAATGCGGGAGGATTTCTCTGAGGAGCCTAAATACAGATTCCACATTAAGCAGGTATTATTATGCTTCCCTTCACACAAATTAACTAGGAATCAAATGAAATTTCTGAGATGTAAATCAGAGAACGGCGGCGACCAACTCAAGCGCGACAAATGAAATCATCCGCCTTTACTTCTAATTAGATCTCCCGGAATATTCAGTCATCATCGCGGTTCAGAACCAGAGTCACATCCAGAGCCGACTCCGAGGTCCCCCGAACGACATTGCGGGGCCCTGGCCCATTATGTAGGGGACACCCAAGCTGCAGCCCCCGCCCTGAACCGCCGACCACGACTGATACATTGTAACTCAGAACTTTGTTCTGTTTGAGTCTTCTGTTCCGGTTCAGTTTTAGTTAATCCAGTAAAACGCTCATTTAGCTTCTTCTTCTCCTACATTATTCCTTCATTGCTTCCAAGTTCATCATGAAAGGCAACAACAATGCAAATGATAAGCTGTTCCCAGATTGTGGACGTTCTGCTGCAAAAACTCGGGAGAGACTTTGATTAAATATAAAAATCCCGTTCCACCCCACACAGTGTGCCCTTGGTGCTGCCGCTAAATTTGTACTCCCCCCCCCCCTGTCTGATCCTTGTAGATCTGCTATGGGTGTTGGAATCAAAACACCCAACGTACAGTGGACACCCAGGGGTCACATCTATGGATTGAAGTGCTACATATCCTTCATGTTAATCTGTCAAACATGCGGTAAAGAGCTGAGAATGACACAAGGGTGGATAATAATGGGGGCTATCTGCCCATATCTCTGTCCTGACCAAAGAAAAAGAGGTGATGTTTCTGCATATTGAGCGGTGGGTGTGAGGGTCTCCTTATCAACCTATAGACATACCTTCCTGCTGGGGGAGGATGCCGAACTAAGGGCATACCTGCTGACTGGAGGAACTACTCACATGATGGGGGGCATACCTGCTTACTCAACAAACTATCTGCACAATGGGGGTATACCTGCTTACTGGAGAACCTACCTGCATAATGGGGGCATATTTGCCAACTGGAGGAACTACTTGTATAATGGGAGATATACCTGCCTACTGGATGAACTACCTGCATAATGGGGGAATATCTGCCTACTAGAGGAACTACCTGCATAATGGGGGAATACCTGCCTACTAGAGGAACTACCTGCATAATGGGGGAATACCTGCCTACTAGAGGAACTACCTGCATAGTGGAGGAATACCTGCCTACTAGAGGAACTACCTGCATAATGGGGGAATACCTGTCTACTAGAGGAACTACCTGCATAATGGGGGAATATCTGCCTACTAGAGGAACTACCTGCATAGTGGAGGAATACCTGCCTACTAGAGGAACTACCTGCATAATGGGGGAATACCTGCCTACTAGAGGAACTACCTGCATAGTGGAGGAATACCTGCCTACTAGAGGAACTACCTGCATAATGGGGGAATACCTGTCTACGAGAGGAACTACCTGCATAATGGGGGAATACCTGCCTACTAGAGGAACTACCTGCATAATGGGGGAATACCTGTCTACGAGAGGAACTACCTGCATAATGGGGGAATACCTGCCTACTAGAGGAACTGCCTGCATAATGGGGGAATACCTGCCTACTAGAGAAAATACCTGCATAATGGGGGAATACCTGCCTACTAGAAGAACTACCTGCATAATGGGGGAATACCTGCCTACTAGAGGAACTACCTGCATAATGGGGGAATACCTGCCTACTAGAGGAACTACCTGCATAATGGGGGAATACCTACCTACTAGAGGAACTACCTACACAATGGAGGAATACCTGCCTACTAGAGGAACTACCTGCATAATGGGGGAATACCTGCCTACTAGAGGAACTACCTGCATAATGGGGGAATACCTACTTACTAGAGGAACTACCTGCATAATGGGGGAATACCTACCTACTAGAGGAACTACCTGCATAATGGAGGAATACCTGCCTACTAGAGGAACTACCTGCATAATGGGGGGATACCTGCCGACTAGAGGAACTACCTGCATAATGGGGGAATAACTACCTACTAGAGCAACTACCTGCATAATGGGGGGATACCTGCCGACTAGAGGAACTACCTGCATAATGGGGGATTACCTGCTGATTAGAGGAACTACCTGCATAATGGGGAATACCTGCCTACTGGATGAACTACCTGCATAATGGGGGAATACCTACCTACTAGAGGAACTACCTGCATAATGGAGGAATACCTGCCAACTAGAGGAACTACCTGCATAAAGGGGGAATAACTACCTACTAGAGGAACTACCTGCATAATGGGGAAATACCTTCCTACTAGAAGAACTACCTGCATAATGGGGAAATACCTTCCTACTAGAGGAACTACCTGCATAATGGGGGAATACCTGCAAACTAGATGAACTACCTGCATAATGGGGGAATACCTGCCTACTAGAGGAACTACCTGCATAGTGGAGGAATACCTGCCTACTAGAGGAACTACCTGCATAATGGGGGAATACCTGTCTACTAGAGGAACTACCTGCATAATGGGGGAATATCTGCCTACTAGAGGAACTACCTGCATAATGGGGGAATACCTGCCTACTAGAGGAACTACCTGCATAGTGGAGGAATACCTGCCTACTAGAGGAACTACCTGCATAATGGGGGAATACCTGTCTACGAGAGGAACTACCTGCATAATGGGGGAATACCTGCCTACTAGAGGAACTACCTGCATAATGGGGGAATACCTGTCTACGAGAGGAACTACCTGCATAATGGGGGAATACCTGCCTACTAGAGGAACTGCCTGCATAATGGGGGAATACCTGCCTACTAGAGAAAATACCTGCATAATGGGGGAATACCTGCCTACTAGAAGAACTACCTGCATAATGGGGGAATACCTGCCTACTAGAGGAACTACCTGCATAATGGGGGAATACCTGCCTACTAGAGGAACTACCTGCATAATGGGGGAATACCTACCTACTAGAGGAACTACCTACACAATGGAGGAATACCTGCCTACTAGAGGAACTACCTGCATAATGGGGGAATACCTGCCTACTAGAGGAACTACCTGCATAATGGGGGAATACCTACTTACTAGAGGAACTACCTGCATAATGGGGGAATACCTACCTACTAGAGGAACTACCTGCATAATGGAGGAATACCTGCCTACTAGAGGAACTACCTGCATAATGGGGGGATACCTGCCGACTAGAGGAACTACCTGCATAATGGGGGAATAACTACCTACTAGAGCAACTACCTGCATAATGGGGGGATACCTGCCGACTAGAGGAACTACCTGCATAATGGGGGATTACCTGCTGATTAGAGGAACTACCTGCATAATGGGGAATACCTGCCTACTGGATGAACTACCTGCATAATGGGGGAATACCTACCTACTAGAGGAACTACCTGCATAATGGAGGAATACCTGCCAACTAGAGGAACTACCTGCATAAAGGGGGAATAACTACCTACTAGAGGAACTACCTGCATAATGGGGAAATACCTTCCTACTAGAAGAACTACCTGCATAATGGGGAAATACCTTCCTACTAGAGGAACTACCTGCATAATGGGGGAATACCTGCAAACTAGATGAACTACCTGCATAATGGGGGAATACCTGCCTACTAGAGGAACTACCTGCATAATGGGGGAATACCTGTCTACGAGAGGAACTACCTGCATAATGGGGGAATACCTGCCTACTAGAGGAACTACCTGCATAATGGGGGAATACCTGTCTACGAGAGGAACTACCTGCATAATGGGGGAATACCTGCCTACTAGAGAAACTGCCTGCATAATGGGGGAATACCTGCCTACTAGAAGAACTACCTGCATAATGGGGGAATACCTGCCTACTAGAGGAGCTACCTGCATAATGGGGGAATATCTGCCTACTAGAGGAACTACCTGCATAATGGGGGAATACCTTCCTACTAGAGGAACTACCTGCATAATGGGGGAATACCTGCCTACTAGAGGAACTACCTGCATAATGGGGGAATACCTGCCTACTAGAGGAACTACCTGCATAATGGGGGAATACCTTCCTACTAGAGGAACTACCTGCATAATGGGGGAATACCTGCCTACTAGAGCAACTACCTGCATAATTGGGGAATACCTGCCTGCTAGAGGAACTACCTGCATAATAGGGGAATACCTGCCTAATAGAGGAACTACCTGCATAATAGGGGAATACCTGCCTAATAAAGGAACTACCTGCATAATGGGGGAATACCTGCCTACTAGAGGAACTACCTGCATAATGGGGGAATACCTGCCTACTAGAGGAACTAACTCCATAGTGGAGGAATACCTGCCTACTAGAGGAACTACCTGCATAATGGGGGAATACCTGCCTACTAGAGGAACTAACTCCATAGTGGAGGAATACCTGCCTACTAGAGGAACTACCTGCATAATAGGGGAATACCTGCCTACTAGAAGAACTACCTGCATAATGGGGGAATATCTGCCTACTAGAGGAACTACCTGCATAATGGGGGAATACCTGCCTACTAGAGGAACTACCTACTTTTTACATTATTACAGTTTAGGGGCTTATAGATGGGGAGCTTGTGTAGAGATGATGAGGGTCCTTTAAAAATGTGGAGCGCAATATGTTTGTCCGACAGTGGATGAGAAGATGAGTATTGTGATATAATAAAGGAGGTCCCAGCACTCACCAATGCAAGCAAATGGTATTTATTGTATATCTAAAGTCACAGTTAGTGCCGACCATTGCTCTACTGATGAGATGAGTATTGACAGGAAGAAGTCGCCCGGATGGTCTAAGCAGAAAAGAGAGAAAAAGGAAAGAAGACGACTCAGAGAAGACGCCACTTGTGAGTCACTGGATGGAACTGCAAAGAGAGTTCTACAAGATTATGAACCTATAAACTACTTACAATGCGGATCCGTCCGCCTCTCATTATGTTCTGGTTTTCTGCCCATGAAGCTTCCATAGAAGTGAATGTTACATTGTATCACGAGCTTATTAGTAACAGCGACAAGAACAGGATTCTGATAGGCGGCCGTGGGACCTCATTGTTTTCTTTCCTTCTTCCTATCCATCATTGTTCTTTTCTCTTTTTTATTTACGTATTTATTTTTTTGCCTTTGAAGACAATTGGACAAATCATTCTCATCAATAACATTCCGGAATGTAATTCACGGAACTATTATCGCCAGCCGCTGCCGATAACTGACTGAAAACCTCCCAAACCGCATTCAGCACAATCGTCCCGGACTGCAAAATACTGCACATAAAATGTCACCGCAGCAAAAAATATGTCAGAAAACTAATTTCCGCAATGTTTTGTCTCGGAAGTCACACCATGAAAAGTATATATACATAGTAAAATGTTTTATTGCCGGATCGTAATGCAAATGAAAATTGAATTTCAACACCATCAAATATTGAATTTATGAATACGAATGAAGAAAAGTAACAGTGAACTGAAAAATGTGAAGAAGACAGAAGAAGGAGCATCAGGGGACGTGATCCCTGGAATATAGATATCACCGGGGGTGATCACATGATCGTCTTATAGGGAGGAGATCTAAGATCATCAGAAAATCACCTTAAAGGGGTACTCCGCCCCTAGACATCTTGTCCTCTTTCCAAAGGATAGGGGATAAGATGTCTGATCGCGGGGGTCCCGTCGTCGTTCGTTTAGAGCATCGGGTGCAGCGTTGGAGGCTTATGATGTCATGTCCGCGCCCCGCTCGTGATGTCACAGCCACGCCCCCCTCAATGCAAGTCTATGGAAGGGGCGTGACGGCCGTCACGCCACTTCCCATAGACTTGCATTGAGGGGTGTGGCCGTGATGTTACAAGTGGGGCGTGACCGTGACATCATGAGCCTCCGCCCCCCATTGCCAGTCGTCCGGCATGGAGAAAAGTTCGCTCCGTGCTCCGGATGTCTGGGGTGCCGCAACGGGGATACGTAGCGGTGGGACTCCCGCGATCAGACATCTTATCCCCTATCCTTTGGAAAGAGAATAAGATGTTTAGGGGCTGAGTACCCCTTTAGAGAAGCACTCCTCTCCAGGAATGTATTTATTTATTTATTTTGCTTATATAGTGCAGCACAGGCTCTAATTAGAGAATAATGTAAAGGTTCTTGTGTACGCCTTGTGCTTACCTGTTTTGGATGAAGTGGCAGGCATACGTTTTCAACCATATTGGTTTCAGTTTCAGAGAAAATAAGATTCTTAATGCTTCCTAAATATACCATGATCCTTCTGGCTTTGCAGAGGGGAGGGGGTCTCATCACTGCAATTCATTTAATGAGAACAACCTAAACACCTTGCTAAACTCCAGCAACCAGGAACCTAAATTGGTTAGACTCATAATGGGTTATTGTCAGTTCACACCACATGCATTTTATTCAGTTTATTTGTTATATGTTTATAAGGGATGTTTTGTCACCAGGAGAAAGTGATTTGACCTATAATAACAACTGATGTATTTTATTAGACTTGATGTCTTCAGGCTGTATTTGATGTTTTGATCACATTTTGGCTGTGTTTTTCTAAAATTGCTTTAAAAATGCACTTTTTTTTAATTTTTTTTATAACTACTATATATCCTGATCCCATAGAGATAGCAGCAGTATAAATATAATGCTGATGGGAGGTGTATAACTACTATATATCCTGATCTCATAGAGATGTCAGCAGTATACAGATAGAGCTGGGGGGGATGTGTATAACTACTTTATATCCTGATCCCATAGAGATAGCAGCAGTATACAGATAGAGCTGGAAAGAAGGTGTATAACTACTATATATCCTGATCCCATAGAGATAGCAGCAGTATACAGATAGAGCTGGAGGGGAGATGTATAACTACTATATATCCTGATCCCATAGAGATAGCAGCAGTATACAGATAGAGCTGGAGAGGAGGTTTAGAACTACTATATATCCTGATCTCATAGAGAGAGCAGCAGTATACAGATAGAGCTGGAAGGGAGGTGTATAACTAATATATATCCTGATCCCATAGAGATAGCAGCAGTATACAGATAGAGCTAGAGGGGAGGTGTATAACTACTATATATATATATATATATATATATATATATATATATATATATATATATCTTGATCCTATAGAGATAGAAGCAGCAGTATACAGATAGAGCTGGAGGAGAGGTGTATAACTACTATATATCTTGATCCCATAGAGATAGCAGCAGCAGTATACAGATAGTGATGTAGGGGAGGAGTCCCTTATAGATAGCAGCAGTATTTAGCTGGGAGGAGTCTGGGAGCTGGCATGAGGGGATCTGATAGGTGATGATGTCATCCTGTAGTTCGCAGGAAGTCAGCTGACCCAGGACTGACCAGTTCATGTGGACACATTAAACACTGATTTCCTGTGGGTCAGACTGGTGACTTAGTTACAGTAAATGTAAATGTATGGATGCAACTGTGCTAATAAAAAACACACAGCGCTGTAGAACTAGTGAAGGTAATTGTTCACAATATTCTTCTTCTTTAAAGATTTGTCTTTTTTTTTTTTTTGTTTTATTCTGTTGCATTAGGATTTAGATATGATCAGGTATTTGATGTCTGAAAATCCCCTACTGTTTCATATGAGGCTTAAAAGGGTACCCTGGTGGAAAACATTTTTTATTTTTTTTTTAAATCAACTGGTGCCAGAAAGTTAAACAGATTTGTAAATCACTTCTATTTAAAAATTAAAATTCTTCCAGTACTTATCAGCTGCTGTAAACTACAGAGGAAGTTCCTTTCTTTTTGAATTTCTTTCCTGTCTGACCACAGTGCTCTCTGCTGACACCTCTGTCCATTTTAGGAACTGTCCAGAATCGGAGTAAATCTCCATAGAAAACCTCTCCTGCTGTGGACAGTTCCTAAAATGGACAGAGGTGTCAGCAGAGAGCACTGTGGTCAGACAGAAAATCATTTTAAAAAGAAAATAACTTCTTGTGGAGCATACAGCAGCTGATAAGTACTGGAAGGATTGAGATTTTTAAATTGAAGTCATTTACAAATCTGTTTAACTTTCTAGCACCGGTTGGTTTAAAAAAAG
Source organism: Hyla sarda (assembly GCF_029499605.1). NCBI lineage: Eukaryota > Metazoa > Chordata > Amphibia > Anura > Hylidae > Hyla > Hyla sarda. Next base: position 179,672,952 of record NC_079197.1, read on the forward strand.
ATAGTTTTCTTCCGCAGTGCCCCTTTAAACCTATCCCTCCACCATACTTAACACAGTAGTATTGAGTCATTAGGACACAGCAGTGATCGGGGATTCCAGTTGAGCTGGAAATGTAAAAAATTATAAAGAATAAATACAAAATAATAAATATTCCTCAATAAACATTTCTATATTTGATACCAATACAACCCAAATTCCTTCCAGAACATTTAGAAACTTCCCATAGATGGCAGCAGAGTCTGCTTTTTGTCTTCGCTTTTTGTCTTCGCTCCTTGTCTTCGCTCCCCGTCTTCTCTTCCAGAGTTTTTCTTACTGATGTGAAATGTTTGAGGTTATTACTTTGTGACAACACTACAAATAAAACCAGCAGCAACTGCAAATATACTGGAACCAGTTAACCTAATACCAGTATGACTAACACTGCCAAGGAATAGATGTGATCTATACAGCACCTGCACCTAATGATTGGCGCAGGCTCTTCAGTCACATGACCCGTCTATTCTGAATAAAGCTGTATGTCCTATACACCGCCGACACCTAATGATTGGCGCAGGCTCTTTAGTCACATGACCCGTCTGTACTGAATAAAACTGTGTGACCTATACAGCACTGACAACTTATGATTGTCGCAGGCTCTTCAGTCACATGACCTGTCTATACTGAATAAAACTGTGTGACCTATACAGCACCGGCACCTAATGATTGGCGCAGGCTCTTTAGTCACATGACCCGTCTGTACTGAATAAAACTGTGTGACCTATACAGCACTGACACCTAATGATTGTCGCAGGCTCTTCAGTCACATGACCTGTTTATACTGAATAAAACTGTGTGACCTATACACCGCCGACACCTAATGATTGGCGCAGGCTCTTTAGTCACATGACCCGTCTATACTGAATAAAACTGTGTGACCTATACACCGCCGACACCTAATGATTGGCGCAGGCTCTTTAGTCACATGACCCGTCTGTACTGAATAAAACTGTGTGACCTATACAGCACTGACAACTTATGATTGTCGCAGGCTCTTCAGTCACATGACATGTCTATACTGAATAAAACTGTGTGACCTATACAGCACCGGCACCTAATGATTGGCGCAGGCTCTTCAGTCACATGACATGTCTATACTGAATAAAACTATGTGACCTATACAGCACTGACACCTAATGATTGGCGCAGGCTCTTCAGTCACATGACCTGTCTATACTGAATAAAGCTGTATGTCCTATACACCGCCGACACCTAATGATTGGCACAGGCTCTTCAGTCACATGACCCGTCTCTACTGAATAAAGCAGTGCACCCTGATGCTAACCCAAACGACCGTCTCTACCTGCTTGGAAGATCCACTCTAAACAGCGACCCTTAACTAGGCAACAGTCATTGCTCTGGACTAAGTGCAGAGGCATCAAGAATGGTCAGGAAGTGCCAAAACAACAAACAAAAGGTAAATCAGAAACAAGCCAAGTGTTAGAAACCTAGAGGGCAACTAAAGTACAGAATGAGAGGCAAAAGGATAGTCAAGTCACAGGCAAAGGTCAGGCAAAACAGGTCAGATCAGCTGGAGGTATTAAAGGGGTACTCCGGCGCTTCGACATCTTACCCCCTATCCAAAGGATAGGGGATAAGATGCCTGACCACGGGGGTCCTGCCGCTGGGGACCCCCGTGATCTTGCATGCTGCACCCCATTAAAATCAGTCCCCGGAGCGTGTTCGCTCCGGGTCTGATTACTGTCGATCACGGAGACGGAGCATTGGGACATCATGGCTCCGCCCCCATTTGATGTCATGGCTCCGCCCCTCAATGCAAACCTATGGGAGGGGGCGTGACAGCTGTCATGCCCCCTCCCATATACTTGCATTGAGGGGGTGGTGCGTGACATCATTAGGGGCGGGGCTGTGACATCACGAGCTCTCGGCACCAACTCTAAGCATTCGGAACTTTTTGTTCCAAAAGCTGAGCAGCAGAGTACCCCTTTAATAGTCTTCCATATAAAAGAGCACACCTTGGCACTGCTAACACAGTATTTCTTGGACAGTTTTTGCAGCTCTAGGCTATGTGTACCGACACGACCTTTGCGGTGCTCACATTAAGAACATAAAGCAGAACTTCAACTGTAAGGGTGCGTTCCCACCTGGGGTATACCTGCTGTATTTCACGCTGTGCAAAATTTACGGCAGCCCTATGTGTATAGTGAGTTTTGGAGGCGGAGTCGTGTGCCGGCGTGACTGTGATGCGCGGCTCTGCCTCCCAAACTCACTACACACAGAGCTGAAAGAAAAATAAAGATTTGGGTAGCTCTAAAACCAAAATAATGACTTATGGGTGTCAGGCGAGTACTAACGTGGAGGTTGTGTATTCAGTACAACCTAAACAATAATATAGGTAGGTATATACACAATCGTGTGTATATAGAATACGTATTCCTTCCCTGATTCTAGTATATTTAATAAAAGCTTGTATATGAAAAATGAATATTAAAGAAATGTGTATATATTTGTACAATATGTATTTGTGAAAAATGTATAAATAATAATAATACAATACGATTCGTCTGTATATATTAATTAGTTTTTATTTATAAAAATATATATAATATAAAAAGATTGGTTAGTAGCTTGCTGCACCCTCTGCAGGGCCCTTGCTCGGAGCAGTATCGGCTATTTATAAAATAAAGTAAAATAAAATAATGAGATAACAATTAACCCCTTAAGGACTCAGGGTTTTTCCGTTTTTGCACTTTCGTTTTTTCCTCCTTACCTTTTAAAAATCATAACCCTCTCAATTTTCCATCTAAAAATCCATATTATGGCTTATTTTTTGTGTCACCAATTCTACTTTCGAGTGACATTAGTCATTTTACCCAAAAATTCACGGCAAAACGGAAAAAAAATCATTGTGCGACAAAATCGAAGAAAAAACGCCATTTTGTAACTTTTGGGGGCTTCCGTTTCTACGAAGTGCATATTTCGGTAAAAATGACCCCTTATCATTATTCTGTAGGTCCATATGGTTAAAATGATCCCCTACTTATCTAGGTTGGATATTGTCGTACTTCTGAAAAAAATCATAACTACATGCAGGAAAATAAAAATATAATCTTCTGACCCCTATAATTTTTTTTATTTTTCCACGTACAGGGCGGTATGAGGGATCATTTTTTGCGCCGTGATCTGAAGTTTTTAATGGTACAATTTTTGTTTTGATCTGACTTTTTGATCACTTTTTATTCATTTTTTAATGGTATAAAAAGTGACAGAAATACGCTTTTTTGGACTTTTGAATTTTTTTGCGCGTACGCCATTGACCGTGCGGTTAAATTAATGATATATTTTTATAGTTCGGACATTTACGTACGCGGCGATACCACATATGTTTATTTTATTTTATTTAGACTGGGATGCTGGGAGTTGTAGTTTTGCAACATCTGGAGGTCCGCAGATTGAAGACCACTGCATAGGAGGTAATACTCACGTGTCCCCGCCGCTCCGGACCCGTCACCGCTGCCCTGGACGTCGCTCCATCGCTGTCGCCATGTCCCCGTCGCTCTGCTGCCGGCCGGGTATCCTTGCTCTCCGTCGCCGCCATCACGTCGTTACGCACGCTGACGCACGTACGCGACGACGTGATGACGAGGAAGGAGAGCGCCGGCCATACAGGGGATCCCTGAACGGAGAAGACACCGAGGAGGCAGGTAAGGTCCCTCCCGGTGTCCTGTAAGCACTAACCCGGCTATTCAGTCGGGCTGTTCGGGACCGCCGCGGTGAAATCGCGGCGGTCCCGAACAGCCGGGTTAGTGTCACTTTCCCTTCAGACGCGGCGGTCAGCTTTGATCGCTGCGTCTGAAGGGTTAATACAGGGCATCACCGCGATTGGTGATGTCCTGTATTAGCCGCGGGTCCCGGCCGTTGATGGCCGCAGGGACTGCCGCGATAGGGGTGTGTATTCGCCGTATAAGACGCACCGACTTTTTCCCTCCAGTTTTGGGGAAGAAAAAGTGCGTCTTATACGGCGAAATATACGGTACATGCAGGGGAGCGGACAGGAGCGGTGAAGTGGGGTAGTGGCCGGGCAACGGTCCGTATTGCGCACTTGGTGCTTCATCAGGCCCTTTTTTTTTCTTTAATTTTTTTTTTTGCCATAAAACAAAACCTAAATTATTTAAGTTTGGTATCATTGGAGCCATACTGACCCATAAAATTAAGATAACGTCAGTTATTTTTCTTCTGGCTTTGTAAAACATTATATGATAAAAAAATTAAAATAAATACATTAAAAAAAAAATAGCCCTGATACAACTTTGTCAGTGAAAAAAAAAAAAAAAAAGTTTTGTGTTTTAAAAAATTGGGAGGAATAAAACTTAAGCCGCAAATTTAAATACATTTTAAATATAAAACACTTACAATGCTCTGTTCCAAATTATTACGCACAGTAAGTTTCAAAACACTTTATAGGTTGTAAACAGCTGAAAATTGTCATTTGTTGTGTTTGCAGCATTTACTGAAATCAAAAGCTACTTCAATCCAACTTTTAACAACATTTTTACTTTTAAAACATTTTAACAGGTCACATTACATTGTAACATAGGACCCTTATTTGATAGCAGCTTCATAAGTCTTGTATCGATTGAACTTTTGAGTTTTTGGACAGTTTCTGCTGGAATTTGTTTGCAAGATGTCAGAATAACCTCCCAGAGCTGCTGTTTGGATGTAAACTGCCTCCCACCCTCATAGATCTTTTGCTTGAGGATGCTCTAAAGCAGGGGTGTCAAACTCAAATTCATCGGGGGCCGCATCAGCAGTTTGGTCACCCTCAAAGGGCCGGTTGTATCTGTAGGACCCCTCCCCCCCCACATACCGTATATGCTGGCGTATAAGACGACTGGGTGTTTAAGACGACCCCCAACTTTTACAGTTCAAATGTAGAGTTTGGGATATATTTGCCATATAAGACTACCCCTCCTACCGCAATGTACAGTACCTTGTAGTTCCCCCCATATTAGGTAGGCAGCATGTTCCCCCACATTAGGTTGGCAGTATAGTTCCCCCCACATTAGATTGGCAGTATAGTTCCCCCCACATTAGGTTGGCAGTATAGTTCCCCCCACATTAGGTAGGCAGCATGTTCCCACACATTAGGTAGGCAGTATGGTTCCCCCACCTTAGGTTGGCAGTATAGTTCCCCCGACATTAGGTAGGCAGCATGTTCCCCCACATTAGTTGGCAGCATATTCCCCCACATTAGTTGGCAGTATAGTTCCCCCCACATTAGGTTGGCAGCATGTTCCCCCACATTAGGTTGGCAGTATAGTTCCCCCCACATTAGGTAGGCAGCATGTTCCCCCACATTAGTTGGCAGTATAGTTCCCCCCACATTAGGTTGGCAGTATAGTTCCCCCCACATTAGGTAGGCAGTATAGTTCCCTCCACATTAGGTAGGCAGTATGGTTCCCCCCACATTAGGTAGGCAGACGTTCCCCCACATTAGTTGGCAGTATGTTCCCCCACATTAGGTTGGCAGTATAGTTCCCCCACATTAGGTAGGCAGCATGTTCCCCCACATTAGTTGCAGCATGTTCCCCCACATTAGTTGGCAGCATGTTCCCCCACATTAGGTTGGCAGTATAGTTCCCCCCACATTAGGTAGGCAGTATAGTTCCCCCCACATTAGGTTGGCAGTATAGTTCCCCTTACATTAGGTTGGCAGTATAGTTCCCCCCACATTAGGTTGGCAGTATAGTTCCCCCCACATTAGGTAGGCAGCATGTTCCCCCACATTAGTTGCCAGCATGTTCCCCCACATTAGTTGGCAGTATAGTTCCCCCCACATTAGGTAGGCAGCATGTTCCCCCACATTAGTTGCCAGCATGTTCCCCCACATTAGTTGGCAGCATGTTCCCCCACATTAGGTTGGCAGTATAGTTCCCCCCACATTAGGTTGGCAGTATAGTTCCCCCCCACATTAGGTTGGCAGTATAGTTCCCCTCACATTAGGTTGGCAGTATAGTTCCCCCCAAATTAGGTAGGCAGTATAGTTCCCCCCACATTAGGAAGGCAGCATGTTCCCCCACATTAGTAGGCAGCATGTTCCCCCACATTAGGTTGGCAGTATAGTTCCCCCCACCTTAGGTAGGCAGCATGTTCCCCCACATTAGTTGCCAGCATGTTCACCCACATTAGTTGGCAGTATAGTTCCCCCCACATTAGGTTGGCAGCATGTTCCCCCACATTAGGTTGGCAGTATAGTTCCCCCCACATTAGGTAGGCAGCATGTTCCCCCACATTAGTTGCCAGCATGTTCCTCCACATTAGTTGGCAGTATAGTTCCCCCCACATTAGGTTGGCAGTATAGTTACCCCCACATTAGGTAGGCAGTATAGTTCCCCCCACATTAGGTAGGCAGTATAGTTCCCCCCACATTAGGTAGGCAGCATGTTCCCCCACATTAGTTGGCAGCATGTTCCCCCACATTAGTTGCCAGCATGCTCCCCCACATTAGTTGGCAGTATAGTTCCCCCCACAGTAGGTTGGCAGCATGTTCCCCCACATTAGGTTGGCGGTATAGTTCCCCCCACATTAGGTAGGCAGCATGTTCCCCCACATTAGTTGCCAGCATGTTCCCCCACATTAGTTGGCAGTATAGTTCCCCCCACATTAGGTTGGCAGCACCCCCCCCCCTCCCTCCCCACAGACATACAGCCTCCAGTCATATACAGTGTATGGCTGGAGGCTGTATGTCTGTTTGCTGCCCCCACTGTGATCCGGTCACCGCTCCTACTGCCCGGGGTCACATCTACTGCTATGGCCTATGGACCATAGCAGTAGGTGCCAGGACCAGTCAAGCAGTGACCGGAACGCTGAAGAAGATAACATGCCGCCGGTCACTTACCAGGGCCTGCGCGCGTCCTCCTGCGATGATCCTGCCGTCCTCCTGTTCCCTCCGCGTCTCTATGGTTGTATGCATGGGACATCACTGACATACAACCATAGAGGCGGAGGACCAGGAGGACCGAAGGAGGATCACCGCTCATGCGCTGAAGAGGCGGCTTTCTTTAAAAAAAAAAAAAGCGAGATTAAAGGTGAAGGCTGGCGGCCGGCGGCGGGCCACATGACGAGGTCTGGCGGGCCGGATTCGGCCTGCGGGCCGGGTGTTTGACACCCCTGCTCTAAAGGTTCTCAATAGGATTGAGGTCAGGGGAGGATGGAGGCCACACCATGACTTTCTTTCCATTTATCCCCATAGCAGCCATTGATGCAGAGGTATTCTTTGCAGCATGAGATGGTGCATTGTCATGCACGAAGATGATTTTATTACAGAAAGCATAGTTCTTCCTTCTGTACCAGGGAAGAAAGTGGTCAGTCAGAAACTCCATATACTTTACAGAGGTCATCTTTACACCTTCGGGGACCTAAAAGGGGCCAACCAGCTCTCTTCCCATTATTCCAGCCCAAAACATGACTCCACCATGGCCTTGCTGAAGTCACAGCCTTGTTGGAACAGGGTGGCCATCCACCAACCATCCACTACTCCATCCATCTGGACCAACCAGGGTTGCACGGCATTCATCACAGAAAAGGACTGTATGAAAATTAGTCTTCATGTATTTTTCTGCCCAATGCAGGCATTTCTGCTTGTGAGCATTGGTTAGTGACTGCCGAATAGAAGGTCTATGCAAAGTTGCAAGACTCTGGAGGACTCTACACCTTGATGTCCGTGGAACTCCAGAGGCACCAGCAGCTTCAAATATCTGATTGCTGCTATGTAATGGTATTTTAGCAGCTGCTCTCTGGATCTGATGCATGGATCTGGCAGAAATCTTCCTCAATGGGCCTTTATCTGCACAAACCTGTCTGTGCTCTGAATCCCCCACAAATCTCTTAATAGTGAGATGGTAACGCTTAAGTTTTCGTGAAATATCTAATGTTTTAATACCTTGTCCAAGGGATTGAACTATTTCTCTCTTTTCGGCAGCAGAGAGATCCATTTTCTTTCCCATATTGCTTGAAAATGGTGTCTGCTCCATAACGTGAGTAGTTCTTCCTTAAATTGGGCTCATCTGGCAATCTAATCATCACAGGTGTCCGAGATTGTTTTCAGTGATCGAAAGAGACACAATGCCATCCATGAGTTACACTGAAAAACTAAATATTTAATCTTTTTGACACTTAAATATAATTTGCATAATAATTTGGAACAGGGTTTAGTTAACACGTGTCTGCTGAGCTTCACCCGTGGTTGTCGACTACTTGGAGGATCCACCTGCGGTCCATGACATGTTCTCTTGTCTCTTTGTTACCTTCTAGAAGCGTCTATGTCCCGTTGAAGTGGAATGATGCGATCGTGTTACTGGCAGAACTGTGAGATACTTTCTAATCAAGAAACTGAAAAACTGAGAGGACCGGCCGAAACACATCTCCACCATCTCTCTGAATAATAGATGAGGCCTCCGCCATGATCTGGGAGGTTTCCTCAGCTGCCGGAGACATCTGGAGACCCTGAAGGAAAGGATTAGATTGTTTCTCCAACTTCTCTAAGAATAAGATGTGGGAAATGAAGAATGTTGTGGTCAGTTCAATTTATGTCATATGAGATCATTGGGGGACATTTATCAAAGTCAGTGTAGGTGCTCTGATTTTATAGACAGGTTTTGTGGTGTAGTTGGAGTGTACATGCTCCAAATGTATTAAAGGGGTACTCCGGCACGAAGACATCTTATCCCCTATCCAAAGGATAGGGGATAAGATGCCTGATCGCGGGGGTCCCGCCGCTGGGGACCCCCGTGATCTTGCACGCAGCACCCCGTTACAATCAGTCCCCGGAGCACGTTCACTCCGGTCTGATTACTGGCGATCACGGAGCATTGTGACGTCTTGTCTCTGCCCCCGTGTGATGTCACACTCCGCCCCCTCAATGCAAGCCTATGGGAGGGGGCGTGACAGCTGTCATGCCCTCTCCCATAGGCTTGCATTGAGGGGGCGGAGCGTGACATCACATGGGGCGGAGCCGTGATGTCACAATGCTCTGGCCCCGTGATCACCAGTAATCAGACCTGGAGCGAACGTGCTCCGGGGACTGATTGTAACGGGGTTCTCCACATACTTTGCAGAGGTAATCTTTACACCCTTGGGGACCCTAAAGGGGCCGACCAGATCTCTTTCCATGATCCATCTGGACCATTCTTCTTGCACGGCACTCATCACTTCTTGCACGGCACTCATCATAAAATATATGTGAGATACTTTCTGATTGAGAAACTGTGAAAAACAGAGGGGACCGGCCAAAACCTAACACATCTCCACCATCTCTCTAAATGATGATGAGGCCTTCGTGATCTGGGAGGTTTCCTCGGCTGCCGGAGACATCTGGAGACCCTGAAGGAAAGGATGAGATTGTTTCTCTAACTTCTCTAAGAATAAGGTGTGGGAAATGAAGAACATTGAAATGAAGAACATTGTGGTCAGTTCAATTTATGTTATATGAGATCATTGAGGGACATTTATCAAAGTCAGTGTAGGTGCACTGATTTTATACACAGGTTTGGTGGTGAAGTTGGAGTGTACATGCACCAAAAACTTATGTGAGTTTTTCCACCCACACAACTTTTGTGCGACTTTTTGAAAGCCAGTTTTGTAAGCCAGGTCACACAAAAATTATCAATGGAAATCAAATGTATCAACCCATGGAGGTCTGGATATGGAGTCACACTCAGAATCACAGTGGAAAACCCCACTACAGGCTGATCCAACTTTATGTAATGTCCTTAATACAAGTCCCAATGAGGCTCAGTAGTGTGTGTGGCCTCCACGTGCCCGTATGACCTCCCTACAACGCCTCGGCATGATCCTGATGAGGTGGAGGATGGTCTCCTGAGGGATGTCCTCCCAGACCTGGACTAAAGCATCCGCCAACTGGACAGTCTGTGGTGGAAGGAGTGAGACGTCCCAGATGTGCTCAATCGGATTCAGGGGAACGGGCGGCCAGTCCATAGCATCAATGTTTTCCTCTTGTATGAACTGCTGACACACTCCAGCCACAAGAGGTCTAGCATTGTCTTGTATTAGGAGGAACCCAGGGCCAACCGCACCAGCATATGGTCTCACAAAGGGTCTGAGGATCTCATCTCGGTACCTAATGGCAGTCAGGCTACCTCTGGCAAGCATATGTGTGGTGGCCCTTGGGGGGTGTATGGTAGTTGGGGTGTTGTTTCGGTAGATGAGGGGTTAAGGTTAACCCCATAGTTCATGACTCCAGGCTGAGGGCTAGTATGGTGAGGTAATTCTCCGGCCTATCGCCGCCCTTCCCAGTAACGATAGGTGCATGCATGACTGAAGGTCCACAAGGTACTTGAACTTGAACTTGGATAACTTTACTTAAATGCTTGCGGTACATCCAATGAACAGTAACAGTCTCTGGAATACAGTCTTCATCTAGTGCAATGACTGACAGTTGTTGCGGACCTTGACTTCTCACAAAAGTCTCTGAATTAGGGAATATTGCGAAGATCTGTCCGGATTTAGGGAATAGATATGGTCCGGTGATCTTGCAGAGTGTTTAGGGATTGACACACTCACAGTTTAGCAGATATCAGCCGTCGCCGCAAGGCTCAGGCCTAAACTCACTGATGACAGCAGTGCAGATCCTTCACCATCAACAGCCCACGAGGAAAGAGATGCTTACTGCTTGGCTGCACAGGAACAAGTGAGAGATTAAAGGGGTACTCCAGTGAAAACCTTTTTTCTTTTAAATCAACTGGTGGCAGAAACATATTTGTAAATTACTTTTATATCTTAATCCTTCCAGTACTTATTAGCTGCTGAATGCTACAGAGGAAATTCCTTTCTTTTTGGAACACTGATGACATCACAAACACATTGCTCTCTGCTGACATCTCTGTCCATTTTAGCAACCATGCATAGCAGATGTATGCTAAGGGCAGCATGGTGGCTCAGTGGTTTGCAGTGCTGGGGACTTGGGTTCAAATCCCACTAAGGACAACAATAAATAAACCATTTTTATTATTATAATAACCTCAGCAGAGAGCACTGTGCTCATGATGTCATCAGAGAGAATTCCAAAAAGAAAAGAATTTCCTGTGTAGTATTCAGCAGCTAATAAATACAGGAAGGATTAAGATTTTTTAATAGAAGTAATTTACAAATATGTTTAACTTTCTGCCACCAGTTGATTTAAAAGAAAAAAGGTTTTCACCGGAGTACCCCTTTAACCCCTTCCCGACCTATGACATACCTGTACGTCATGGGTGGCAAGGTGTTCCCGACCCATGACATACAGGTACGTCATGAACATTACTGCCGCTACTCGCAGCACCCCGCAGCGCCCGGAAAGATGGTGGCTATCACTGATAGCCAGCCATCTTACCGTGCGACCACGGGGGGTTTCATCCCCCCCCAGCGATCGCTGCTATCAGCTGGTCAAATCTGACTAGCTGATAGCAGCGCGGTGTGTGAGTCCCGATCACGGCGATCGGGAAACACACCGCTCTGCTAAGTGTCCCTGACCCGTCCCCCGGCGTCACTTACCCGTCCGAGCGGTGTCCCGAGCGGTCCCGGCGGTCCCGGCGTCCTCCATGTGGTCCTGGCTGCGCTGCGTCCCGTAGGTGAGTTTCCGGCAGCAGTGCGGCATCTTCATTGGCAGTAGTGAGATCGCCGTAAAGCGATCTCACTGCTGCCTCTGAGAGTTTCAAAACAGCCTTTGGCTTTCTGGGCATGCTGGGAGTTGTAGTTTTGCAACATCTGGAGGTCCACAGTTTGGAGACCACTGTATAATGGTCTCCAATCTGTGCTCTTCCAGATGTTGCAAAACTACAAATCTCAGCATGCTCAGTCTGTCCAGGCATGCTGGGATTTGTAGTTCTCTAACATCTGGAAGAGCACAGATTGGAGACCATTATACAGTGGTCTCCAAACTGTGGACCTCCAGATGTTGCAAAACTACAACTCCCAGCATGCCCAGACTGCCCAAGCATGCTGGAAGTTGTAGTTCGGCAACATCTGATCCTTCAGATATTGCCGAACTACAACTTCCAGCATGCCTGGGCAGTCTGGGCATGCTGGGAGTTGTAGTTTCGCAACAACTGGAGGCACACTAGTTGGGAAACATTGTCCGTTTCCTACCTCAGTGCCTCCAGATGTTGCAATTGTTGCAAAACTATAACTCCCATCATGCACTGACAGACCATGCATGCTGGGAGTTGTAGTTTTGCAACAGCTGGAGGCACACTGGTTTGGAAACACTAAGTTTGGTTGCAAAACACTTGAAAGTTTATTACTTAACTTAGTGTTTCCAAGCCAGCGTTCCTCCAGCTGTTGCAAAACTACAACTCCCAGCATGCACGGACAGCCAAAGGGCATGCTCGGAGTTTGCAACAGCTGGATGTTTGCCCCCCCCCCCAATGTGAATGTACAGGGTACACTCACATGGGCGGAGGTTTACAGTGAGTGCTGCAAGTTTGAGATGGCGCAAATTTTGCGCTGCAGCTCAAACTTCCAGCGGCAAACTTGCTGTGAACCTCTGCCCATGTGACTGTACCCTAAAAACACTACACTACACTAACACTAACCTAAAATAAAAAGTAAAAAACACTACATATACACATACCCCTACACAGCCCCCCTCCCCCCAAAAAATGAAAAACGTCTGGTACGCTACTGTTTCCAAAACGGAGCCTCCAGCTGTTGCAAAATAATAACTCCCAGTATTGCCGGACAGCCATTGACTGTCCAGGCATGCTGGGAGTTTTGCAACAGCTGGAGGCACCCTGTTTGGGAATCATTGGCATAGAATACCCCTAAGCAAATCCCTAATTCAGGCCTCAAATGCGCATGGCGCTCTCTCACTTTGGAGCCCTGTCGTATTTCAGGGCAACAGTTTTGGGACAGATATGGGGTATCGCCGTACTCGGGAGAAATTGCCTTACAAATTTTGGGGGGCATTTTCTTCTTTAACCCCTTATGAAAAGGTGAAGTTGGGGTCTACACCAGCATGTTAGTGTAAAAAAATAAATTTTTTACACTGACATGCTGGTGTTGCCCTATACTTTTCATTTTCACAAGAGGTAAAAGGGAAAAAAGACCCCCAAAATTTGTAACGCAATTTCTCCCGACTACGGAGATACCCCATATGTGGGCGCAAAGTGCTCCGGGGGCGCACAACAAGGCCCAGAAGGGAGAGTGCACCATGTACATTTGAGGTGATTTGCACTGGGGTGGCTGATTGTTACAGCAGTTCTGACAAACGCAAAACAATAAATATCCATATGTGACCCCATTTTGGAAACTACACCCCTCACAGAATTTAATAAGGGGTGCAGTGAGCATTTACACCCCACTGGTGTATGACAGATTTTTGGAACAGTGGTCTGTGAAAATGAAAAATAAAATTTTTGATTTGCACAGTCCACTGTTTCAAATATCTGTCAAACGCCAGTGGGGTGTAAATGCTCACTGCACCCCTTATTAAATTCCATGAGGGGTATAGTTTCCAAAATGGGGTCACATGTGGGGGGGGGGGGTCCACTGTTCTGGCACCATAGGGGCTTCCTAAATGGGACATGCCCCCCAAAAACCCTTTCAGAAAAACTCACTCTCCAAAATCCCATTGTCGGTCCTTCCCTTCTGAGCCCTCTACTGCGCCCACCGAACACTTTACATACGCATATGAGGTATTTCCTTACTCGAGAGAAATTGGGTTACAAATTTTAGGGTGATTTCTCTCCTTTTACCCCTTGTAAAAATTCAAAAATTGGGTCTACAAGAAAATGCGAGTGTAAAAAATGAAGATTTAGAATTTTCTCCTTCACTTTGCTGCTATTCCTGTGAAACACCTAAAGGGTTAAAACACTTACTGAATGTCTTTCAGCAGTTTTTATAATGGGGTCATTTATAGGGTATTTCTAATATGAAGACCCTTAAAATCCACTTCCAACCTGAACTGGGGCTTGAAAAATTACGATTTTGAAAATCTTGAGAAAAATTGGAAAATTGCTGCGGAACTTTGAAGCCTCTGGTGTCTTCCAAAAGTAAAAACTTGTCAATTTTTTTATGCAAACACAAAGTAGACATATTGTATATGTGAATTAATATGTAATTTATTTGGAATATCCATTTTCCTTTCAAGCAGAGACTTTCAAAGTTAGAAAAATGCTAAATTTTCAAAATTTTCATGAAATTTTTAGATTTTTTACCAAGAAAGGATGCAAATATCTGTGAAATTATACCAATAACATAAAGTAGAATATGTCACGAAAAAACTATCTCGGAATCAGAATCATAAGTAAAAGCATTCCAGAGTTATTAATGTTTAAAGTGACAGTGGTCAGATTTTCAAAAAATGCCCAGGTCATGAAGGTGAAAATGGGCTGGGTCATGAAGGGGTTAATGGCTGCAGCTCCCTCATATGGGCAGGGGGCTGAGCCATTTTGGATTGGTCCAATCAGCTGTCACTCACTGTTACAAAGCATGGTGGGTGATCACCTGACTTCCTCCCAAAGGTCCTTGAACCATAAACCATAGAGTTCACCTGATCATGTGACCTGCAGGTCCTGCTACACTATGTAGAGGTAATTAACCACTTATATACATTTGTACAATCCTATATATATATATATATATATATATATATATATATATATATATAAATCCTAAATAATTACTAGATAACTAATACTTAGATGAGAGGTGACTAGGGGCGGGCTAGTTAAGAAGAACCCCAACGTCCTAGGGACTCTGGCTATGGGGACATATATACAAAGGTACCGGATAAGATGTGGTACCGGGACACCACACATGGAGGGCTTTGCGGCCCGCCAAAGAAATGCCATCCCACACCATTACTGACCCACCACCAAACCAGTCATGCTGGAGGATGTTGCCAGCAGCAGAACATTCTCCACGGCGTCTCCAGACTCTGTCCCATCTGTCACATGTGCTCAGTGTGAACCTGCTTTCATCTGTGAAGAGCACAGGGCGCCAGTGGGGAATTTGCCAATCTTGGTTCTCTGGCAAATGCCAAACGTCCTGCACAGTGTTGGGTTGTAAGCACAACCCCCACCTGGACAGTGGGATTTCACAGAAGTGTCAGTGACTTGAAGTTGTGTTGTTTAAGTGTTCCCTTTAATTTTATGAGCAGTGTATTTTTTCTGGCGCTCATTTTAAATGCACGTTAATAAGTTAGGACGCATATTAGCCCCATTAAATGGTGCTAATCCTTAATATGTTTGTTCAAGGCAAGGATGTATGTATCATAGTGGCAGACCATTTTGTTGCATTGGGGCAGTTGGCTGTCCAGGCATGCTGGGAGTTGTAGTTATACATTATGAACCTGACCTTTTACTTTCTCTCCTTACTACATTTCTGAAAACCTAAATCATGTAAAGCAGTGTTTCCCAACAAGTGTGCCTTCAGCTGTTGCAAAACTACAACTTCCAGCAAGCCCGGACAGCTGTTGGCTGTCCGGGCATGCTGGGAGTTGTAGTTTTGCAACAGCGGGAGGCACACTGATTGGAAAACACTGCTCTTAGCTCAAGGAAAGGGCAATTCTTTAGCCATGGTTCCCTAGAGGTTTCCTCCACAGGGAGGTTTTCTGGGCACACAGGAAGCTGTAGCTTCCAACAGCTGGAGGCACACTGATTAGGAAACACTGCTATACATCATTGTTTCCCAACCTGTAGCCTCCCAGTTGTTGTACAACTACAATTCCCAGAATGCCTGGACATGCTTGGAGTCATAATTTTGCAACAGCTTGGGAAAACTGCTTTACTGCACTCCTGTACACCATACTTTACCCTCTTGGATCTAAGGCCGCTTTCACACTATAGAATTCTCCATTTTAAAGATTCGTTATAATCACCCGTTAACAAAACCATTAAAAATGGCCGTTACAATATCCCATTATAGTCTATGGGATTTTTACATTCCCCTTTTTAACCCGTTATAGCCCCTTATTAATAACGGACGTTATTTTGTGACGGGAGAAAGTAACGGGTCAAAGTAACAGAATAAAAAAATGGATACAATAAATTTAACATACAAGTCTATGGAAAACGGATGAGCCTTTAATGCCAGCCGTTAACATACGTTTTTTCAATCCGTTTTTGATCCGTTTTTACTTCTGAGCATGCTCAGAACAAAAAAAAAAAAAATGCTTTTTTGGTTTATTAACTGAACAATAAATAATCCAAATACCATCTGTTTGCATCCATTATTGTCCGTTTTTATTTTTGACGGGAGAAAAACGGGACGGGTCTAGACGGCCGTGCAAACGCAGCCTTACACTGTATACTGGGCAGATACTGATAACATTGATACAGTTTTGCCTTTAAATAATGTTACAAAGTTACACAAAGGAGTTTAGTAAAGTTACTTTTACCTCCGGGGGGTGAATGGGGGTGAAGAATTGATACTGTATTTCGAATTTGACAAATAGAAGATGTTATTCATGATCTTTTTTCTGAGCCGCAGAATTGTTATAGGAAATCAATGGCTCATGAGATGAAAACAACCTGTAGCCCATTAATCACGACAGCACATTTCATTGTTATAAATTTAATACAGATATAATGAAAAGAAAACAAACAACAACTCGTCCCTAATAAGAAAACTAAATCTTATGGCATCCCTGGGAATAAGGACGAGGTGCGTGATCAGAGGTCGTGGGGAGAAAAAAAAAGAAGAAAAAAAAAGTCCTTCAATAAAATGTTAGAGGAGAAGAAGTAATAATAACATAACTACGTAAATAAGGACAGAAATAAGTGGGTGTGCAGTTAAAATATGTCAACTTTGCTCTAAAAGAGGATTTCTCAAAATTTTTGTTCTAGGGGAAGGTTATTTCCACATAGAGTATACACAAGTTAGGAATAATAATAATAAAAATAATAATAATAATAATTTATATGATTATTATTATTATTATTATTAATAATAATATTTTTTTATTATTATTATTAATAATAATAATTAGTAGTAATATTAAGAATAATAAAAACAATTCATATGACTACTACTACTGCTGCTGCTGCTGCTGATAATAATAATTAATTAGTAGTAATATTTATAATAATTTAAAAAACAATAACTATGCCTACTACTACGACTACTACTACTACTACTACTACTACTACTACTACTACTACTACTACTACTAATAATAATAATAATAATAATAATAATAATAATAATAATCATATCAACTGGCTCCAGAAAATTTAACAGATTTGTAAATTACTTTTCTTAAAAAAATCTTAATCCTTTAAGTACTTATGAGCTGCTGAAGTTGAGTTGTTCTTTTCTGTCTAAGTGCTCTCTGATGACACATGTCTCAGGAACTGTCCAGAGTAGAAGAAAATCCCCATAGCAAACCTCTTCTACTCTGTGCAGTTCCCGAGACAAGGAGAGATGTCAGCAGAGAGCGCTGTTGCCAGACAGAAAACAACAACTCAACTTAACCCCTTTTCCCGTTTTTGCATTTTCATTTCTTCCTCATCACCTTGTAAAAATTATAACATTTCAATTTTGCACATAAAATTCCATATTATGGCTTATTTTTTGCGCCACCAATTCTACTTTGCAGTGACATTAGTCATTTTACCCAAAAATCCACAGTGAAACGGAAAAAAAAAAAATTTTGTAACTTTTGGGGGCTTCCGTTTCTACGCAGTGAATTTTTCGGTAAAAATAACACCTTATCTTTATTCTGTAGGTCCATATGATTAAAATGATCCCCTACTTATATAGGTTTGATTTTGTCGTACTTCGGAAAAAATCATAACTACATGCACGAAAATTTATACGTTAAAAATTCTCATCTTCTGACCCCTAAAAGTTTTTTTATTTTTCAGCATATTGACCAGTATGAGGACTATTTTTTTGCGCCGTTTTCTGAAGTCTTTATCAGTATCATTTTTGTATTGATCGGACTTTTTGATCACTTTTTATTCATTTTTTCATGATATAAAAAGTGACCAAAAATACGCTACTTTGGACTTTGGAATTTTTTTGTGCATACACCATTGGCCTTGCGGTTTAATGAACTATATACTTTTATAGTTCGGACATTGCCGCACGTGGCAATACCACATATGTTTATTTTTATTTACACAGTTTTTTTTTTAATGGGAAAAGGGGCGTGATTCAAACTTTTATTAGGGAAGGGGTTAAATGTCCTTTGTTAACTTTTTTTTTCACTTTTTTTGGAGTGCTATAGCTCCCATAGGGACCTATAACACTGCACACACTGATCTCTTACCCTGATCCCTGCAAAGCCATAGCTTGGCATGGATCAGCGAGATAGGGGCTCAATTGCTCAAGCCTGTAGCTCAGGCTTGGAGCAATCAAATGCCGATCGGACGCGACGGAGCAAGGTAAGGGGGCCTCTGCTCACGTCCTAGTTGATCCCAATCTAGTCCCGATGAGCCTGACTGAGCTGCTAGGAAGTGTTCACTTTCATTTTTAGACGCGACGATCAACTTTGATCGCCGTGTCTAAAGGGGCGGCTGCCGGCGATCTCCTGCAGCGCATCTCGCATTGCACCAACTAGCTAGCAACTTGGACGTATGCATACGTTCTAGGGCAGGAAGAGGTTAAAGTTATAGGGTTTATTTTTGCCAATATTTGCAAGGGGGGCTTATTGGCTACGGGGGGGGGGGGGGGGTATGGGGGGCATTTATCATGGTGTTTAAATAATTTTATTTGCTTACTCCGGGAGCACAAAAAGTCGCCTAAGCACTTTTTTGTGCGACTTTTGTGGGTAGGCATAAAGTAGCAAACACCCTTGCCTAATCAAGGTATCTAAGCTTTCAGTTTTTACATTGTAGTGGTCGAGTATTTATGAAGTGTGAATGTCGCATGTAGGCATAAAAAAGTTGCAAACCACCTTAAAAAATTTGCAAGTCAGAACCAGGTCAGATGGCATTAGACAGCACTTTTTAAAAAGTCGCACAAAAGGTTGCAGTTGTGACTTATGTGCTACAGGAGTTATAGTTTAGTAACAGTAAGACTGCAGCTATTGCTATATACTGTCTGGAAATTATGGGGGTTGTAGAGCTGGAGGCTATCTGTTTGTAAACACTTCTTTATGGGTGTCCTCCCAAGGGAAGAGCACCCTAAATGTACTAACCTATTTTTTGTGTTTTTTTTTTTTTCTTATCATTTCAGATCCGTGTATGCAGAGGACTACTTTGGATTTGGTGGACTATATCGATGACCCACATTTTTTTTGTTTAGTATTGATAAAATAGTTAACAAGGATTTATGGGGGAGTGTTTTTTGGAATAAAAGTTTTTTATTCCTGTTGTGTTTTTTTATTTATTTACTTTACGGGCTTAGTAATGGAAGCTCTCTAATAAACAGAATCTTTTACTAAGCCTTGGCCTAGGGTTAGCCCTCAAAACAGCAAGTGCTATCCCCCAATTATTACCCCGGTACACACCTCCACAGGGGTGTGAGGAAGAGCCAGTACCAACAGGCCCAAAACATCAGAAATGTTTCTCCTAGGCCTAGATGGTAACACGCTGGCATTATTTAGGCTGGGGAGGGCCAGTAACAATGTCCGGGTGTATCTGTTTCGTTGGTATCTGGCAGAGAATAAAAATAGGGCAAACCACACACATTTTTTTTCAACTATTTATGCAAAAAATTATTTTCAGTATCAGACAGATACAAACCAAGCAGCATTAGCCTAATGTTACCAGGGTGGGTGAGGACCATTGTTACTGGCCCTCCCAAGCCTAAATAACACCAGCTTTTACTTCCTAAGCCCAAGATAGCCATTTCTGATGCTCTGCTCTTCCCGGCACCCCTGTGGCGGTTGGTACCGACGTGATAATTGGGGGTTAGCACTAGCTGTTTTTGGGGCTAAGGCTAAGCCGCTGCTTAGTAATGGATTTTGTCTATAAGACAGCTTCCACTACTAAGCCTATAAAGTAAATAAAAAAAAATAAAAAAACACAACACGTGTATAAAATTTTCAGATATAACACCGGCGCTGAACAGGCCCTAACTATCTGCCTAGATACGACAAGGTGGATCTTAGCTCTACCACCAATAAATTAAGACCATATATAGTATAAAATGTGTATCAGGGCTTAGATAGGAAAAATAAAACACACACTTAGGTACGTTCACACGGGCGGATTTATTTGCGGGTTTCCCGCTGTGTATTTGAAAGGGGGTGGGCTCTTCTCGGCTGTCTGCAGCAGATTTTCCGCAGCAGAATTTACACTGTGGAAAATCTGCAGCAGACCATACTGACTTCAATGGGGGAAATCTGCTGCGGACAGCCAGGAAGAGCCTGCCCACTTTCAAATACACAGCGGGAAACCCGCAAATAAATCCGCCCGTGTGAACGTACCCTTACTGTGATCCTGATGTTTATATTAGGCTTCTTTCACACTACAAAATCCTCACTTTTTAAACATCCGTAGGAAGATCCGTGTGAAAATCAGCTGAAAACGGCGGTAACAAAATCCTATACGTCCCTTAGAAAATGCCATTATAGTCTATGGGATTTTCTTATATCCGTATTAATCTGTTATAGTCTGTTATTGATAACGGACGTTAGTCAGTTACGGAAGAAATATTTCATGAACTATTTCTTCCATAACAAACTAACGTCCGTTATCAATAACAGACTATAACAGATTAATACGGATATTAGAAAATCCCATAAACTATAATGGGATTTTCTAAGGGACGAATAGGATTTTGATACTGACGTTTTCAGCTGATTTTCACACGGATCTTCCTACGGATGTTTAAAAACTGAGGATTTTGTAGTGTGAAAGAAGCCTTAGACAAGACCACTGACAGGAATGAGAGTTTTGTCTCCACTAAAAAAAGAAGAATCCTTATCATTGTCCACCATATCGGTAGATAAATGAAGTAGTGCACATATATCTCCTAATAAGTAACAAGAACGTCCAGCTTCACTTAATCTTTTACGATCCTATAGGTCAGTGGTCTTCAACCTGCGGACCTCCAGATGTTGCAAAACTACAACTCCCAGCATGCTGTCCGGACATTCTGGGAGTTGTAGTTTTGCAACATCTGGAGGTCCGCAGGTTGGAGACCACTGCTATAGAGCAAGTGTGAAGTCCTTTTATAGGTACACAGAGGGAGATTTATCATTGCTTTTAGAGCATTTTTTTTGTCTATGTTTTGGCGCATTTCAGGCGCAAGCAGCATATTTAGTGACTTTTCTGCGTCTTTTGATATAGACAGTTTCATTCTTTTTCCTACCCGTAGAACTGTTTTCTTTTTGACCATGCAGTGGTCACGTATTTATCATTTGCGACTTTTGTCGCTATTTTATGTGCAAAGGTACTTTTTTAGGCGCAAAGCTACATCCCATACCAGTAGGCGTGAGAATCACTTCTACCTTCCGCAATTCAACCTTTAACCCCTTATGGACGACAGTGTCCCACTCCCCTTCTATGACACGCACTCAGGAGCTGGGTGGTCCTGGCGGCTATCTACCACCAGGACCCACCTCTAATACCAGACATCACCGATCACGATCACCGACTCGAGTAATTCCTATTGAATTCTCCGCATGAAATGAATGCCCATCTCCTTTAACCATTGAATTCCGTTCCGCTTGAAGAAAGAACATGTTCATTCTCCAAGTGGAATCTGCTAGCAGAAATCAATAGAAGTCAATGGTAAAAAAAAATTCCGCCCGACATCGTTTTCACGTGGAATTTGCGTGGAATGTGCACGGACTTTGCACGGAATTCGCACGGAATTTGCGCAGAAATTGCTGAAAAAAACTTCACTTCTTTCTCCCCCATTTCGCATGCAATTCCACGTGAATTCCGCTCATATTCAGCATGCAATTCTGTGAAAATTCCATGCATATTCTGCGCAAATTCCACGTGAATAGAATATTCTTTTTTACACACGTAAATTTTTCTGCGGGAATTCCTCTTGATTTACTCAGTGTGAACGCACCCTTAGACACCGCAATCAAATTTGATTGTGGCGTCTAAAATGCAAGTAAAAATGTCGCGGCAGCTCTGTGAAAGTAAAAACACCTGGCCTGCCAAATTCAGGACCAGGGAAAGTGTCTCCTTCCCTCCCTCACAAGTGTCTAGAACAAGTGTATGCGGTAGAGCTTTTCCCACCACAGCAGAGCTGCGCAAAATTAATCATCCTGCTTCACCTTCTTGATAAATAAGATGCACGCCAGTCAAACCCACCACCCAAATAAACGTGGGGAAATAGCTCTACCGTAGACATTCTTTGATAAATCTGGGCCACAGTACTGTTCTTTATTGGTGGAGCGCGGCTAAATTGTATGACATCCTCCTTACTCCTCTCCCGCACGGTATAATGTGGAACTATATGGAAAACAAATGGATGTAAACTGGTAATTGTTATTTTCCCTTCAAAATGAAAATATTTCAGCTGTCAGATCAAGTACCATCAAATTACAGGCGAACAGGTTCACGGTTACCTAAAGCCTCCGCTGTACTGTAAGTCTGTGTCGTCGGTGGTATGTGTACGTGGTATCGGCGGGCTGTACTTACTTTCTGTACTTGAAAAAACCTCAAGAGTCCGGAGTGTCAGTAAGTATGGTGACCGGTAGTGATGACCGGCAGGGGCCATATTCGAATTTGCGATATTTCACGAATAAATGGGACGAATATTTGTCCTATATTCGCAAAATTTGGATATTCACTTTGTTCCTTTTTTTTTTTTCATGAGAAAATTTGTAAATAAATTTGCATAGTGTGAATGCGCAATTATATCTTTCACCTAAAAGAAGGGAGGGATCAGTGTCCAGTCTGGAAGTGCCGATATTCGCATAAATATTCTCATAAAAATTTGCATAAATAAACTAAACGAATATTCATCATTACGTATATATATATATCACTATATTCAAAATATTTGCAAAATCGCAAAGTGACGATATTTGCGGTAAAAATTAGCAT
Source organism: Hyla sarda (assembly GCF_029499605.1). Classification (NCBI taxonomy): domain Eukaryota; kingdom Metazoa; phylum Chordata; class Amphibia; order Anura; family Hylidae; genus Hyla; species Hyla sarda. The sequence continues at coordinate 179,695,907 of NC_079197.1, forward strand.
TTCGAATATTCACGCTCAACACTAGTAGCCGGGGGATCTGCCCTGGCCATAAGTGTCTCGCCAGCTTGCTATACTGATTATGGTTATGGAACAACGTGACCTTGCGCTGCGAGTGACGAGTCGGAAATAGCGTCTGACGCGTTTTGGAAAGTTACGCTTCCCTTCGTCAGAGATGATTTGCCCTACTAGGTCAAATACGCACCCTCCAAAGCCCAAAGCCAGCAGAGACTGACCCTGACTTCAGGGCTGGAGTCCTTTCTGTAGGTCCCACCAGTTGCTATAGATTCTTTATTACATCATCCTAGTCTACAGTAATGTGTATCTGCACTGGGCTTAGATTGCACATCATGACATTATAGGATGTGGGTTTATTTTTTCCTTTCTTTTTTTTTTTAATGGCTATTTTTAAACAATATTACAGAAGATTTCATGTTTGTGTAGATATTTTTTTTTCTATTTTTTTTTTTTTTTACCAATTGTCGGTAACTGACACCCTCCACAGCCCCCCATCCCCCTCCGTCTCCCGCAACCTTCAACAAAATGAAAATATCTTCTTTGGTTTGACTTTGGTTTTCAAAAATAGCATTTAAAGTAATAACATGCACAAAAAAATATATATAAAAAAAATATATTAAATATTAAGTACCAATGGAATATAAATCGTTCCATACACTTAAAGAGGTACTCTGCTGCTCTACTGACAGTTAAAGGGGTACTCCGCTGCTCAGCGTTTGGAACAAACTGTTCCGAATGCGGGAGCCGGCGCCGGGAGCTCGTGACGTAATGGCCCGCCCCCTCATGATGTCACGTCCCACCCTCTCAGTGCAAGTCTATGGGAGGGGGCGTGACGGCTGTCACGCCCCCTCCCATAGACTTGCATTGAGGGGGGAGGGTGTGACATCATGAGGGGGCGGGTCTTGTTCCAAACACTGAGCAGTGGAGTACCCCTTTAATTGTCAGTGTATTTTTCCATGCAGGAACTGTCTCACCCAGCTTTTTCAGGCTCCTGAATGGCAAATCTGCCTATAGCTGTGTGTGACAGTCAGATCATGTAATAACTACAGAGCGAAGAGTCATTACAAGGTCTGACTGTCACACACACCTTTACCTGGCTCCTGAATGACATGTCTGCAACATTTGGTAGAGCCATTGGCTGCCATTACTGGGATTATTATGATGTCTGGTGTTTGCCTGTGCAAAAAGTGATCCAGCTATAAACAGATATGTCATTCAGGGGCATAGAAAAGCTAGGTCAGGTTTTTTCATGAAGCTTTTCCATGCTCCTGAATGGCATATCTGCCTATAGTTGGATCACTTTATGCAGAGGCAAACTTTAGAAATGATATATTAATCCCTGCAATGGTGATCATGTGGTTGCTGTACTAAGCAGATGTGCCATTCAGTAGCCTGAGAAAGCTGTGTGTGTCAGACCCTGTATTGACTCATGGCCCAGGAATCATTACATGATTTGTCATACAGCTTTTCCAGACTTCTGAATGACCAGAAATCAGTCAGTATTAAGCAGACCACGTGCCATTTAGAAGCCTGGGAAAGTTGTGTGTGACAGTCACACGTTGTAATGGCTCATGGCCCTGTAATGATTACAGGGTCTAACTGTCACACACAGCTTTTTCAGGCTCCTGATAGTACTGACACATTTGTGACCATTTAGGAGCATGGGAAATCTGGTCTGGGGGTCCTAGCTCTGTGTACACACTGGTGATTGGGTGTCATGAAAGGTGCTGGGAAAGAGATGGACAGGGATGGTATTTGGGAAGCATATTGGGGTCTTTCTAACAATACGTCTCTTCCAATTTTGTGCAGCTGTTCAGAAGATCTGCAGCAAAGAGTATAAAGGCTATAATCCAGCAATAGAAATAACTGAAGGCACTCATCTAATCTTCAATTATTCTTCATTATTGAGTGATACTCACATATCTTCAGGTGGGAAACATACAGGGGTTAAACAGCAAGGAGGTAACAGCAGCTTCATCAGTGGTCAGAGACACATACACTGGTCAAAAAAATAAAGTGAACACTGCGATAATACATCCTAGATCTGAATGAATGAACTAATCGTATGAAATCCTTTCATCTTTACATAGTTGAATGTGACAACAAAATCACACAAAAATGATCAATGGAAATCAAATGTATCCACCCATGGAGGTCTGGATATGGAGTCACACTCAAAATCACAGTGGAAAACCCCACTACAGGCTGATCCAACTTTATGTAATGTCCTTAATATAAGTCACAATGAGGCTCAGTAGTGTGTGTGGCCTCCACGTGCCCGTATGACCTCCCTACAACGCCTGGGCATGGTCCTGATGAGGTGGAGGATGGTCTCCTGAGGGATGTCCTCCAAGACCCGGACTAAAGCATCCACCAACTCCTGGACAGTCTATGGTGGATGGAGCAAGACGTCCCAGATGTGCTCAATCCGATACAGGGGAAAGGGCGGCCAGTCCATAGCATCAATGCCTTCCTCTTGTAGGAACTGCTGACACACTCCAGCCACATGAGGTCTAACATTGTCTTGTATTAGGAGGAATCCAGGACAAACCGCACCAGCATATGGTCTCTCGAGGGGTCTGAGGATCTCATCTCGTACCTAATGGCAGTCAGGCTACCTCTGGAAAGCACATGGAGGGCTGTGCAGCCCCCAAAGAAATGCCACCCCACACCATTACTGACCCACCGCCAAACCAGTCATGCTGGAGGATGTTGCAGGCAGCAGAACGTTCTCCACGGTGTCTCCAGACTCTGTCACGTCTGTCACATGTGCTCAGTGTGAACCTGCTTTCATCTGTGAAGATAATTCCTATAATTCACTACCACCTTTTTATTATGCTAACTGCATAATTTACATATATAATCCTACAAGAAATACGGTAGACTTAAATATAGTGCAATTGACAAAGTCTTTATTGAACATACATGTGAAGACATAAAATATCATAAAAATGCACAGATACAGACAACTAAAAATCCAGCAGGGCAATAAGACGACGGCGGAGAGGGGGGGAGTAAGCATCGGTCCAAGAAGGTCCACTCGGGACAACAAAAGCCGACACAAATAGAACCTTGTTCAGATGTTGTCAATTTGACTCCAGTTATTCTTAGTGAATCACAGTTACGGGTGTTGGCCAAAGGTTTCGGTTTTTCACCCACTTTTCATTTCAATGTGTTTGATACTATTGTTGATGTCAATAAATTTATTAGAGCTGTCACCTTAAAAAAAACATTTTGATTCCAGTGATTGTGAAGCTACACAAAAGTCTAACAATGATGATATCACCCATATTGCTCAAAAGGAAAGCACTTAAGGAATTAAGGGATAGTGCCAGTCTTACAGTGCGTGCCGCCGATAAAGGTGGTGCTGTAGTGTATATTGACACTGATTTATACTGTGCCCTTAACAGAGATATATTGTGCGACACACAAATGTACTGTAAGATTGCATGTGATCCTTCTGTTCATTTTTGTAGAGATTTGGAGGTTTTGCTAAGAGATGGGTAGGCTCTTCACGTCATTTCCCAATGAGAATTTCATTATTTGCTAGTAAAAAATCCCATTATTCCAGCTTTTCATTCACTTCCCAAAATCCATAAGAACCGATTCCCGCCACCTATTCGTCCCATCGTGGCGGGAATCGGTTCTTTAAATGAACAGATTTGCCAGTGGCTGGACTCTTTGTTACAGCCACTGGTATCTCTCTGTCCTAGTCACATTAAAGATACCAAACACTTGCTTTCCATCTTAGATGGAATCAAGTGGGATGGTTCCTATTCATGGCTAACTCTGGACATTGAATCCCTATATTCATCCATACCACACTCTCTCTCTCTCTCTTCAGGCCATTTCAGACATCATGCAACAATTCTCCACAAATAGCTCAGACTTACACACATTTATTTTGGACACCTTGTCATTCATTTTATCCCATAATAATTTTTTTTTTCAAAATTAGTTTTTCATACAAAAAACAGGAGCTTTAATGGGCACTAAATCATCTCCATCTGTCACAAACTTATTTGTATTTTGGTTTGAATTACAATATGTTTTTGGTGACAATAATCAATTTTTTGATAGCATAGTCTGGTTTGGACGCTATGTAGATGACGTAGTTGTCATCTGGCGTTCCTCTGAATTGGAAGCTAAGTAATTTGTGGATTATTTGAACAATAACTGTCACAACCTTTTTTTCATGTATTCTTGGCATCACACAGACACTCCTTTTTTAGACATTCAACTTACCATCAATAACAATAGCATCTACACTTCCACTTACAGAAAACCAACTGCTGGCAACACAATATTACGGGCAGAATCATGCCATCCTAAACATACAGTTCTAGCAGTATCGGTTGGGGAATTTACCAGAGATAAAAGAAACTGTTCCACCACACAAGCGTTTTTAGCCGAAAGCAATAATATTTGTATCAGATTAAGTAATCATGGCTATCCTACCTGGGAACTAGATAGAGCTAAAAAAAGAGTGGAATATAAATCACGTTCGGACTTGCTTGACCACAGTGCGGGAGCGAGGAAGTTGGATCGTGATTTTTCCACCTAAAATCTCTTTTGTTACCACTTACAGTGTAGAATACCCAAAGATTAAACAGGTCTTTGCGTTAGCCATCATGCCTTTAGACATGACAGGTCTTTGCGTAGCCATCGTGTCTGTAGACATGACAGGTCTTTGCGTAACCATCGTGCCTGTAGAATTTCTCTACCCGGCGAGCACCCAGTTTGGGGAACTTGTTATCCTCTAGTGTTTTGCTTTACGTAAAGGTTCTAAGTCACATGATAGGTGGCTGTCTATGTGCGTTTTTTTCAAGTGCGGCTTGGCCCGCTGTGTCACATGCAAATATGCTGTTAAATCCAATGAGGTCACCGGCAAAGATTGCAAATAGTTTAAAATTAAACAGTTCATCAACTGCCAGACCACATTTGGCGTTTACCACATATGGTGTGACACGTGTACATTATCATACATAGACAGCACTATCAGACCGATTAAAAAGAGAGTTCAAGAACATTTGAGAGGGGCTAAGTCCACAGTGAATATGAATATATCTGCAGTATCCAAACATTTGAAAGAGATCCATTTTGGTGATGTGAGCAATTTCCGTTTTCAGGGTATAGAAACTGTCCGTGTACCTGATAGAGGAGGGGATCGGGAAAAAATCCTTCGTTCAAAAGAAGTATATTGGATTTACCTATTGCATACATGTTTTCTGCAAGGGTTAAATCTCAAAACCGATCTAATCCTCCACTATTAACATCTACTGACTGTGTTTAGTTTTGTTTTTGGCATCTATTCACACTTCTGCGTCTTTCATTTGTTTGTGTCTTCCTTTATTTTTTTTCTCTTTGGTAAGATTGATTATATCTTGCAACTTAATCTATTGTTAGTGGATCATGGGGTATGGGTCCTTTCAGGTGGTCTCATGGGGGTTAACTGGTGTATATTTTGGTTGGAGGTTTGTAAGCTTTACTCCTCCTCCATTATCAGAAGTCCCAATGACCTACACCTGTCTGGATCCCATATATTTTATCCCATGTTCATTGCATTTGAAAAAGGGCGCAAGACCAGAAACGTCGTTGTGCATGTTTCAGTGTTCCTGTTTTTATGGACTGCCGTTTGAGAGCTTTTATTGATGTCTTATCGTGAAATAAAGTGAAGTTCTTTTACCGCTGGCTACTTGCTGTTTTCTAATTTACAGATCTGTTTAACTTTCTTGCACCAGTTGATTAAAAAAGAATGTTTTCCAGGGGAGTACCCTTTAATTTGTATATGACTGATTATGTATATCTATCTATCTATCTATCTATCTATCTATCTATATATATATATATATATATATATATATATGTGTGGAAGGCGCCCTCCATTCTTTCTCATTAGGGCCCCAATCCCTTGTTATATGTTATTCTGGCAGCTTTACGTGCTGTGGGTCATACACTGTCTGCTCCAATGTGTGCACAGCGATGCCGGGTCCATGGCGTGCTGCTTTTACTTTCGTCAGAGTTGATGATGAATACTGGGAAAAAAAAGACAAAAATGAGAATGAGCAATGAAAACGACATAAAATCAGCAAAAAATGGGGAAACAATCACTGGTTTTATGTTCAGTCGTCAGTTCTCTGAGGATTGGTTTTTGCTCTGATAAGTGTAAACCAAAAAATAAAAAATAAAATGAATTCTTGGTTGTTGATCACATTATATATCAGTAAAAATTTTGTATAAAGTACCGTATATACTCGAGTATAAGCCGACCCGAATATAAGCCGAGGCCCCTAATTTCACCCCAAAAACCCAGGAAAAGTTATTGACTTGACTATAAGCCTAGGGTGGGAAATACATTATCCCCCATGTCATCATCCCCCCCCCTGTCATCATCCAGACCCCATCATCATCCAGACCCCCGTCATCATCACCGCCTGTCAATCCCTTCATCAGTGGTCTTCAACCTGCAGACCTCCAGATGTTGCAAAACTACAACTCCCAGCATGCCCGGACAGCCATCGGCTATCTGGGCATGCTGAGAGTTGTAGTTTTGAAACCACTGGAGGTCCGCAGGTTGAAGACCACTGCAGCCTTCGTCATCATCCAGACCCCCCTTTAGCTGGTGAGCTGGCCTGGGCCATCTATGCTGCAGGGACCGTCCGGTGGGGATGGTTAGTCGTTGCGGGCTGTCCATTTTCACCGGGGGGGGGGGGGGGGGCTCTTCTCCGCACTCCAGGCCCAGCCCTGGACTAGTGACGTTGCCTTGATGGCGACACACAGGGACATTCATGCGCGTCCCTGTGCGTCATCGTCAAGTCAACGTCACTAGTCCGGGGCCGGACCGAGAGCGAAGAATAGGGCCCCCCGGTAAAAATGGACAGCCCGGAACGACTAAGCCTCCCCACCGGACGGTCCCTGCAGGATAGTTGGCCCGGACCAGCTCACCATTCCTTCCCACCGAGGGGAGGTGAGTAGAAAATTGGATGATGACGAGGCCGCAGTGGTCTTCAACCTGCGGACCTCCAGATGTTTCAAAACTACAACTCCCAGCATGCCCAGACAGTCGATGGCTGTCCGGGCATGCTAGGAGTTGTAGTTTTGCAACATCTGGAGGTCCGCAGGTTGAAGACCACTGAGAAGGGATTGAGAGGCGGAGAGTTCACTTGAGTATAAGCCGAGGGGCCGTGCTAAAAACTCGGCTTATACTTGAGTATATACGGTAATCAAAATGACCCATCTACTCCAAAATGGTACCGAAGTTATAGGGGTCAGAATTGGGCACTTTTAGGCTTGGTTTCCACTTGTCATTTATTTATTTATTTATTTTTTGATGTATGTTTTGACAAAAAATGCCAGAAAAACTGCTACTGATTTTCATTGCATTTTTTCTAGCATTTTTACCTTTGTATGAATCTGTGATGTGAAGTACAATGCCAGGCAGGGATTACAGAGAAGTACAGTGCCAGGCAGGGATTACAGAGAAGTACAGTGCCAGGCAGGGATTACAGAGAAGTACAGTGCCAGGCAGGGATTACAGAGAAGTACAGTGCCGGGCAGGGATTACAGAGAAGTGCGGCGTGCCAACGGCTTCTACAGATTATAATGGACGATCGCAACGGGTGTCTGGAGTGAAACCGCTGCGATCTGTCTCTTACTGCAGGTACTACAGCTTCCAGCATGGAACAGTCTGTTCCATGCTGGGAGTAATAGTACTACCTAAATGCTTGATCACCAGCCTTGCATTTAATAAGCACCACACATCCTTCGAGTCATTCTCTAAGCCGCACAATCTATATTCGCATCCATTACTTTGTATCTATTCATCCATTCAACTCCCTGCATCATCTTTCATTCCAGCCACTTGACACCCTTTATTCCCCAGTCCTTGAGATGTCATCCACTACCATCACTACTACCTAAATAATGTCGGAAATATAAAGAATAAAGTTGAAAAGTGGTAATAATCACACACACACTTTATAAAACAAATAATTAAAATACATTATTAATGAAAAGTATCACACAATTAATTTTAAAAAATATAGTATTTTTACAATTAAATGGCCCCTTTATCAATTTTTAACCCCTTAAGGACCGTGGATTTTTCCGTTTTTGCATTTTCGTTTTTTGCTCCTTGCCTTTAAAAAATCATAACTCTTTTAATTTTGCACCTAAAAAACCATATGATGGCTTATTTTTTGTGCCACCAATTCTACTTTGTAATGACGTCAGTCATGTTGCCCAAAAATCTACGGTGAAACGGAAAAAAAAATCATTGTGCGACAAAATTTAAAAAAAAAAAACGCAGTTTTGTAAATTTTGGGGGCTTCCGTTTCTACGTAGTACATTTTTCGGTAAAAATGACACCTTATCTTTATTCTGTAGGTCCATACGATTAAAATGATCCCCAACTTATATAGGTTTGATTTTGTCGCACTTCTGAAAAAAATCATAACTACATGCAGGAAAATTAATACGTTTAATATTGTCATCTTCTGACCCCTATAACTTTTTTATTTTTCCGTGTATGGGGCGATATGAGAGCTCATTTTTTACACCGTAATCTGAAGTTTTAACAGTACCATTTTTGCATTGATAGGACTTATTGATCGCTTTTTATTCATTTTTAAATTATATAAAAAGTGATCAAAAATGCACTATTTTGGACTTTGGAATTTTTTGGCGCGCACGCCATTGACCGAGCGGTTTAATTAATGATATATTTTTATAATTCGGACATTTCCGCACGCAGTGATACCATATATGTTTATTTTTATTTACACTGTGTTTTTTTTTTATGGGAAAAGGGGGTGATTCAAACTTTTAATAGGGAAGGGGTTAAATGATCTTTATTAACTTTTTTTTCCCCCTTTTTTTTTGCAGTGTTATAGCTCCCATAGGGACTTATAACACTGCACACACTGATCATTGTTATACCATAGGGACCATAGGTACGTCCTTGGTCCTTAAGGGGTTAAAGTAAAATTTTTTGTTTTTATGGTAACCTACGAAATTTTATAAAAAAGCTAACTCCATCCCATTTTTTTGGATTGCTAAAGTAAAAAAAAGAATAACAACCGCCCGCAGAAACGCCAATGTTAACCTCTTAAGGACGCAGGGCGTACCTGTATGCCCTGTGCCTAGTCCCTGTATATAATGCGGGGTCACGCCGTGACCCTGCGTCATACTGGGTTGGTTCTAGTGGCTAATGACAGCCGGGTCCATGGGCTAATAGCGTTGTGCCGCGCACTACTAACCCTTTAGACGCGGCATTCAAAGTTGATCGCTGCGTCTAAAATGAAAGTAAATGCTTCCCGGCAGCTCAGTTGGGCTGATCGGGACCATCACGATGTCCCGATCAGCTAGAACACAAGCGGAGGTCCCCTTACCTGCCTCTCCGTTGCGTCTGATCGCGATTGATTGCTCCAAGCCTGAGATCCAGGCTTAAGCAAGTAACCGCCGATAACACTGATCTTTGCCGTGTCAATGCACGGCATTGATCTGTGTATGAGATCGGTATGTGCAGTGTAATAGCCACTAGGGAGGGCTATAACACTGCAAATAAAAAGTGTAAAAAAAAGTTATTAAAGATCACTTAACCCCTAATGAAATTAAGAATCACCTCCTTTTTCCCATTAAAAAAAAAAAAAAAAACAGTGTAAATAAAAATAAACATATGTGGTATCATCTCGTGCGTAAATGTCCAAACTATTAAAATACATTGTTAATGAAACTGCACGGTCAATGGTGTGCGCGCAAAAAAATACCGGCCGGCCCGTACGTGGAAAAATAAAAAGATTATGGGGGTCAGAAGATGACAATTTTAAACGTATACATTTTCCTGCATGTAGTTATGATTTTTTTTAGAAGTACTAAAATTAAACCTATATAAGTAGGGGATCATTTTAACCGTATGGACCTACAGAATAATTATAAGGTGTCATTTATACCGATAAACTGCACTGTGTAGAAACAGAAGCCCCAAAAGTTACAGAATGGCGTTTTTTCTTCTCCTTTGTCGCACAATTAATTTTTTTTTCCGTTTCGCCGTGGATATTTTTGTAAAATGACTAGTGTCACTGCAAAGTAGAATTGGTGGTGCAAAAAATAAGGTGCAAAATTTTAAGCTTTATGATTTTTAGAAGGTGATGAGGAAAAAATGAAAATGCAAAAACGGAAAAACCCTGCGTCCTTAAGGGGTTAAAACCCACATGGCTTTTTTCTCCCACATACTTTTATGGGAGAAAAACGTCAAGATTTTCCCAAAAAAATGCCAAACTGTCAACATACTAAAACTACCAGGGAGCCCAAAAATTGCAAAAAATAAAAAATAAAAAAAAAACGCAAAAAGGATTAAAGAAAAAAAAATAAAACACCAAAAGGATAAAAAAATAAACTCAAATTGAAAAACGCCAAGTGGATGTGGCATTCAGCTAACATCTTGTCACAGCATTTTGTTCACAGAAAAAACGCTGTGCGGCAGAATGGGCATTATTATTGGTGTTTTTGCAAAAAAAAAATGAAAGAAAAAACACAAGTGGAAACCTAGCCTTAGACATTTTTTTTTTTTTTTTTACTGTATGAATGTGGTATTGCTCTAAATATTGACCCACAGAAGAAAGATAACAGGTCTCAAGGGGTACTCAAGTGGAAAACATTTTTTTTTTATCAACTGGTGCCAGAAAGTTATACAGATTTGAAAATTACTTTTATTTAAAATTCTTAACCCTTCCAGTACTTATCAGCTGCTGTATACTACAGAGGAAGTTCTTTTCTTTTTGAATTTCCTTTTTGTCTGACCACAGTGCTCTCTGCTGACACATCTGTCCATGTCAGGAACTGTCTAGAGCAGGAGCAAATCCCCATAGCAAACCTCTCCTGCTCCGGACAGTTCCTGACACGGACAGAGGTGTCAGCAGAGAGCAATGTGGACAGACAGAAAAGAACTTCCTCTGGAGTATACAGCAGCTGAGAAGTACTGGAAGGGTTAAGATTTTTAAATACAAGTAATTTACAAATCTGTTTAACTCCTTGGGGACGGAGGGTGTATGCATACGCCCTCGCATCCCGTCACTTAAGGACGGAGGGCGTATCCATATGCCCTCGGCATTTCCGATCACTGCCGCTCGCCGGGCGGTGATCGTACCGGGATGACTGCTGATATCTATCAGCAGGCATCCCGTGGCAATGCCTAGGGGGGTCCTGAGACCCCCCACCCCCATGTCAGCGATCGCGGCAAATCGCTGGTCAATTCAGACCAGCGATTTGCCTGCGATCGCCCGGAAAATAAGAATGATCGGAGCTGTCAGAGACAGCTCGGGACCATCCTAAAGCATAGGAGCGAGGTGGCAGTGTTGCCACCCCCTCCTATCCCCTGCCATTGGTCGGTCAGGTTGACCACCAATGGCAGGAGGGGGACGGGGGGTTAGAGTTGATTTCCCCCGCTCTGCCCACCGATCGGAAGTCGGGGCAGAGCGGGGGGAACACGGGCGGCGAGGGGGGGAACATGACTCGACTTCCCCGGACTGGTGGAGTCGACGGAGACGGCATCCACGAGCCGCGGCGGCAGCAGAAGGAGCGGCGGCCGGAAAGTGCGGCGGAGAAGGCTGCAGTGAAGATCGCGGTAAGTGATCTTCACTGTGGCCTTCTAAAAGCTGCAAAACTACAACTCCCAGCATGCCCAGACAGCCAAAGGCTGTCTGGGCATGCTGGGAGTTGTAGTTTTGCAACATCTGGAGGGTCACAGTTTGGAGACCACTGTGTAGTGGTCTCTAAACTGTGGTCCTCCAGATGTTGCAAAACTACAACTTTCAGCATGCACTGACTGTCTGGGCATGCTGGGAGTTGTAGTTTTGCAACATCTGAAGTGGCACAGTTTGGAGACCACCATAAGGTGGTCTCTAAACTGTAGCATTCCAGATGTTGCAAAACTACAATTCCCAGCATGGCCAGACAGTCAGGGATGCTGGGCATGTAGTTCTGCAATATCTGGCCCTTCATATGTTGCAGAACTACAACTCCCAGCATGCCAGTACAGTCTGGGCATGCTTGGAGTTGTAGGTTTGCAACATCTGGAGGGCTACAGTTTGGAGACCACTACTTAGCGGTCTCCAAACTGTTCTTCCCCAGTTGATGCATAACTAAAAATCCTAGCATGCCCAGACTGTCCAGGCATGCTGGGAGTTGTAGTTCTGCAACATCTGAAGGGCCAGATATTGCAGAACCTGGCTGTCTGGCCATGCTGGGAATTGTAGTTTTGCAACAGCTGTAGGAACACTGGTTGGGAAACACTGTGCTAGAGTCTGTTTCCTAACTCAGTGATTCCAACCCGTATGCCTCCAGCTGTTTCAAAACTACAACTCTCAGAATGCACTGACAGGCCGTAGATGCTGGGAGTTGTAGTTTTGCAACAGCTGGAGGCACATTGGTTGGAATGACTGAGCTAGAATCTGGTTCCCCACCAGTGTGCCTAGAGCTGTTGTACAACTACAACTCCCAGCATGTACGGGAGTTGTAGTTTTGTAACAGCTGAAGGTTTGGGGTGCCCCCCCCCCATGTGAATGTGCAGGGTGCATTCACACAGGCGGGTTTACAGTGGGTTTCCTTCTACAAGTTTGAGCTGCGGCAAATTTTCTGCCACAGCTCAAACTCCCAGCGGAAAACTTACTGTGAATCCCCGCCTGTGTGAGTGTACCCTAAAAACACTACACTACGCTACCAAATAATAAAAAGTAAAACACTACAAATACACCCCCTTACATGTCGTTGCCCCCCCCCCCCAAATAAAGATGAAAAAAGTCACATACGGCAGTGTTTCCTAAAGGGAGCCTCCAGCTGTTGCAAAACCACAACTCCCAGTATTGCCGGACAGCCATAGACTGTCCTGGAAGGCTGGGAGTCTTGCAACAGCTGGAGGCACCCTGTTTGGGAAACACTGCTGTAGGGTTTTACTGTAGGTAACCAGGTCCCCCCCCTATTGCAAATTCCTTATTTAGGCCTCAAATGCACATGGCGCTCTCTCACATCAGAGCCCTGTCGTATTTCAAGGCAACAGTTTAGGGACACATATGCGATATTTCCATACTCGGGAGAAATTGCACTACCAATTTTGGGGCGATTTTTCTCCTTTTACCCCTTATGAAAAGGTAAAGTTGGGGGCTACACCAGCCTGTTAGTGTAAAAAAAAATTACACTAACATGCTGGTGTTGCCCCATACTTTTCATTTTCACAAGAGGTAAAAGGAGAAAATGACCCCCAAAATTTGTAACACAATTTCTTCTGAGTACGGAAATACCCCATATGTGTACGTAAAATGCTCTGCGGACTAACTACATGGCTCAGAAGTGAGAGAGCGCCATGTACGTTGATTTGCACAGGGGTGGCTGATCGTTACAGCGGTTCTGACATGAACACAAAGGGGTACAGTGAGCATTTACACCCCACAGGTGTCTGACAGATTTTTTGAACAGTCGTCCGTAAAAATGAAAAATGTAATTTTTCATTTGCACAGCCCACTGTTCCAAAGATCTGTCAAATGCCAGTGGGGTATCAAAGCTCACTGCTCCCCTTATTAAGTTCTGTGAGGGGTGTAGCTTCCGAAATACTATGCCATGTGTTTTTTTTTTTTTTTTTTTACTGTTCTGGCATCATGGGTAACACCAGCATTTCAGTGTTAAAAATAAATGTTTTCATTTTCACTTCCAACTTTAACGAAAGTTCGTCAATCACCTGTGGGGTGTTATGGCTCACTGTACCCCTTGTTACGTTCCTTGAGGTTTTTTTTTCCAAAATAGTATGCCATGTGGGCATTTTGTGCTGTTCTGGCATCATAGGGGCTTCCTAAATGCCACATGCCCCCCAAAAACCATTTCAGCAAAATTTGCTTTCCTAAAGCCAAATGTGACTCCTTCTCTTCTGAGCATTGTAGTTCGCCCGCAGAGCATTTTACGCCCTAATATGGGGTATTTCCATTCTCAGAAGAGATGGGGTTACAAATTATTGGGGGGCATTTTCTCCCATTACCTTTTGTAAAAATTGTAAATTTGGGGGGAAAAACTGCACTTTAGTGAAAACATTTTTTTTTTCATTTACATATCCGACTTTAACGAAAAGTTGTCAAACACCTATTGGGGTGTTAAGGCTCACTGGACCCCTTGTTACGTGCCTTGTGGGGTGTAGTTTCCAAAATAGTAGGCTTTTTTTTTTTTTTTTTTTGCTGTTCTGGCACATAGGGGCTTCCTAAATGTGACATGCCCCTCAAAAACCATTTCAGAAAAATTCATTCTCCAAAATCCCATTGCCGCTCCTTCCCTTCTGTGCGCTCTGCTTCGCCCTCCGAACACTTGACATACACATATGAGTTATTTCCTTACTCAAGAGAAATTGGGTTACAAATTTTAGGGGGCTTTTTCTCCTATTCAAAAAAAATTCTAAAACTGGGTCTACAAGAACATGCGAGTGTAAAAAATGAAGATTTTAAATTTTCTCTTTCACTTTGCTGCTATTCCTGTGAAACACCTAAAGGGTTAACAAACTTTCTGAATGTCATTTTGAATACTTTGAGGGGTGCAGTTTTTATAATGGGGTAATTTATGGGGTATTTCTAATATGAAGGCCCTTCAAATCCACTTCAAAACTGAACTGGCTCCTGAAAAATTCCGATTTAGAAAATTTTGTGAAAAATTGGAAAATTGCTGCTGAACGTTGAAGCCCTCTGATGTCTTCCAAAAGTAAAAACATGTCAACTTTATGATGCAGACATTAAGTAGACATATTATATTTGTGAATTAATATATCATTTATTTGGGATGTCTGTTTTCCTTACAAGCAGAGAGCTTCAAAGTTTGAAAAATGCAACATTTTCAATTTTTTCATAAAATTTTTGAATTTTCCACCAAGAAATTATGCAAGTATCGACAAAAATTTACCACTATCATGAAGTAGAATATGTCACAAAAAAACTATCTCAGAATCAGAATGAAAGGTAAAAGCATCCCAGAGTTATTAATGCTTAAAGTGACAGTGGTCAGAATTGCAAAAAATGCTCCAGTCCTTAGGGTTATAATGGGCTCCGTCCCCAAGGAGTTAACTTGATGGCACCAGTTGATTTAGAAAAAATAATGTTTTTCACCGGTGTACCCCTTTAACAGATCTCACTGGATGACTCGTCAGGAGAGTCCCAGATGATATAGTTGTCATCGGAAAACTGCAAAGAAATAAGAGAAATAAATAAACATTTTTTGTTTTTGCAATTGTAGAACAGTCTGAGAGGAAATCCTTGCTATGAGATCCTCGCTAACAAGCAGGGAGGCGGCAGATGGAAACGGAGGAATCACACCGTTATGTGCTTATTCAGGCCCCTGCAAGTGAAACAGGGGAATTCCCAAAGGGAAACGGGGGAATCAGGCGTCGGGCCACAGCAGTATCACAGCGTTAGGTGCTTCGTCAGGCCCCTGCCAGGTAAACAGGGGAATTCCCAAATGGAAATGGGGGAATCAGGCATCGGGCCACAGCCATATCACACCATTAGGTGCTTCGTCAGGCCCCTTCCAGGGAAATGGGGAATTCCCTAATGGAAACAGGGGAATCAGGCGTCGGGCCACAGCCATATCACACCGTTAGGTGCTTCGTCAGGCCCCTGCCAGGGAAACGGGGTAATTCCCAAATGGAAACGGGGGAATAAGGCATCGGGCCACAGCCGTATCACACCGTTAGGTGCTTCGTCAGGCCCCTTCCAGGGAAATGGGGAATTCCCTAATGGAAACAGGGGAATCAGGCGTCGGGCCACAGCCATATCACACCGTTAGGTGCTTCGTCAGGCCCCTTCCAGGGAAACAGGGGAATTCCCAAATGGAAACAGGGGAATCAGGCATCGGGCCACAGCCGTATCACACCGTTAGGTGCTTCGTCAGGCCCCTTCTGTAACGCAGAGCGCTCCAGGTCCCTGTCCCTCCCCGGAGTGCTCATGGTGTTCTTCGGTGTGCAGCACCCTGGTCAGACCCGCTGACCGGGAGCGCTGCTCTAGTGTCCTCGGTAGTGTTGCTCGCAAATATTCGCAATGCAAATTTTATTCGCGAATATAGCACTATATATTCGTAATTACGAATATTGTTTTTTTTTTTCACAGTACACATCACAGTGATCATCCCTCTCTGCTTCCAGCTTGTGTGGTCTAAAGAAGGCTCTAATACTACTGTGTGAGACTGGCGTACAAATTTTTGCATATGAGAGAGAGAGCGGGGCCGTGCGCGCCGGGACGGACCTGAAGGAGGACGGGGCAGGTGAAAAGATCAGGATGCGACCCGCAGGCGGGCATGTCCCACCAGGCGGTTCGCATCCCCGCTGGGGACACTAGAGCAGCGCTCCTGGTCAGCGGGTCTGACCGGGGTGCTGCACACCGAAGAGCGCTGCGAGCGCTCCGGAGAGGGACAGGGACTCGGATCGCTCGGCGTTACACCTTCCAGGGAAACGGGGGAATTCCCAAATGAAACGGGTGAATCAGGTGTCGGGCCACAGCCATATCACACTGTTAGGTGCTTAATCAGGCCCCTGCAGGGAAATGGGGGAATTCCCAAATGGAAACGGGGGAATCAGGCGTCGGGCCATAGCCGTATCACACCGTTAGGTGCTTCGTCAGGCCCCTGCCAGGGAAACGGGGGAATTCCCAAATGGAAACGGGGGAATCAGGCGTCGGGCCACAGCCGTATCACGCCGTTAGGTGCTCCGTCAGGCCCCTGGAAGCACCTAATGGTGTGATATGGCTGTGGCCCGACGCCTGATTCCCCCGTTTCCATCTGCCGCCTCCCTTTTTCTCCTTTATGTTGCATGCTGCACTGTTGTGTTCTGTAATTTTGACTGAATCCTCCTAACAGAGCCTCTGAAATGTATGTGAACCCAACCATCCCTGGATATACTTGGACACTGTATGTCTGTGATATCACCATGTCTTCTCCATGTCTTCTCCATCTCTTCTCTATGTTCGTTTCCAGTCTGACAAACACAACATCGTCATTGTCTGTTCCAATCTTCTGCTGCTCATTACGGAGATGTCTGACAATCTGAGTGAATTCTGTTCTCTGTGTTGTGGACATAAATCCTAATTAAAATGTGATTAAATCTCATATGAAGAGGAGCAGGAGGGATATGCAGCGGACTCCTTATTTTATTCCAGAGATAAGTAGCTGAAAGCAATCCAATACAGAAAACACATAAGTTATTGGTCGATTATGCATTATATTTGTGTCCCAGTTTAGAATGAGTTGTGGGAATAAGAACCTGATACAGTTGTTATGTTATTATCATCACTGTTCTTCTTTTTCTACTTCTCCTCCTCCTTCCTCTTCTTCTTTGTTTTTTAGCTCCTCCTACTTCTTTTGCTTCTTCTTCTTGTCCTCTTCCTTCTTCTTTCCTTTTTTAGCTTCTTCTCCTTTTTGTTCTCCTTGTCCTCCTCCCTCTTCTTCCTTTTTTATCTTCTCCTTTTTGTTCTCCTTGTCCTCCTCCCTCTTCTTCCTTTTTATCTTCTCATTTTTGTTCTCCTTGTCCTCCTCCCTCTTCTTCCTTTTTTATCTTCTGCTTTTTGTTCTTCTTATCCTCCTCCCACTTCTTCCTTTTTTTAGCTTCTCCTTTTTGTTCTTCTTGTACTCCTCCCTCTTATTCTTTTTTAAGCACTTCTTCTTTAGCTTCTTCTCCTTTTTTCCTTTTAGTCCTCCTCCACCTTATTTTTGTTTGTTTTTTTTTGTTCTTTTTTTTCCCTTCTTTTTCATCTTGCCTTTTGCCTTTTTTTCCCCTAAAATGAAGCAACAGTTAGAATTTAGTAGAAGATAATATGATAATAATGTAATGATAAGGAAATACAATAACAGTACAAATAAATAAATGAATGATAATTTTACTAAGATGTCTTCCTTCTTCTTGTCTCCCTTACTGTCGTCATTCTGCTTATTCTTGTCCTCCTCTTTATTTTCTTATTCTCTTCCTTCTTCTTTTACTCTTTCTACATTTTGTCTTTTTTTAATATAATAATTCAATATTTATTAAAGGGGTACTTTAGCGGAAAACTTTTTTTTTTTAAATAAACTGGTGCCAGAAAGTTAAACAGATTTGTAAATTACTTCTATTAAAAAATCCTTAATCCTTCCAGTACTTATCAGCTGCTGAATACTACAGAGGAAATTATTTTCCTTTTGGAACACAGAGTAATTGTTACGCCGAGCGCTCCGGGTCCCCGCTCCTCCCCGGAGCGCTCGCTTCACTCTCCCCGCTGCAGCGCTCCGGTCAGATCCACTGACCCGGGGCGCTGCGATTCCGCTGCCAGCCGGGATGCGATTCGCGATGCGGGTAGCGCCCGCTCGCGATGCGCACCCCGGCTCCCGTACCTGACTCGCTCTCCCTCGGTCCTGTCCCGGCGCGCGCGGCCCCGCTCCCTAGGGCGCGCGCGCGCCGGGTCTTTGCTATTTAAAGGGCCACTGCGCCGCTGATTGGCGCAGTGATTCCAATTAGTGTCTTCACCTGTGCACTTCCCTATATCACCTCACTTCCCCTGCACTTCCTTGCCGGATCTTGTTGCCATTGTGCCAGTGAAAGCGTTCCTTGTGTGTTCCTAGCCTGTGTTCCAGACCTCCTGCCGTTGCCCCTGACTACGATCCTTGCTGCCTGCCCCGACCTTCTGCTACGTCCGACCTTGCTTCTGTCTACTCCCTTGTACCGCGCCTATCTTCAGCAGCCAGAGAGGTTGAGCCGTTGCTAGTGGATACGACCTGGTCACTACCGCCGCAGCAAGACCATCCCGCTTTGCGGCGGGCTCTGGTGAAAACCAGTAGTGGCTTAGAACCGATCCACTAGCACGGTCCACGCCAATCCCTCTCTGGCACAGAGGATCCACTACCTGCCAGCCGGCATCGTGACAGTAATAAGTACTGGAAGGATTAAGATTTTTTAATAGAATTCATTTACAAATCTGTTTAACTTTCTGGCACCAGTTGATTAAAAAAAAAAAAGTTTTCCACCGGAGTACCCCTTAAAGTATTTTACAAATATATTGCAACATTACATTCACTCCTGCTCCCCCTGAAGGATTCGAGGGGCTGATTATACTGTATATATTTTATTGGACATTCAAGAAAAGTGTAATTTATGCACACAGTAACTCATTCTTCTTGTCCTTCTGGATTTTCTTGCCCTATTTCTTGTCCTCGCCCTCATTCTTCCAATCACCCTTCTTTTTATGCTTCTTCTTGTCCTCCTTGTTCGTTTGCTTCAACTACCTTTCCTATTTTTAGTCCTACTTCTCCCTCTTCTTGTCCCATTTCTTCTTTTTCTTTGTCTCCCCCTCTTCCTCCTTTTCCTCCTCCTCTTCCTTCCCCTCTTCTTTCTCTTCTTTTTAATCTTTATATTTTTCTTGTCCTCCTGTTCTACTTTCAACTTTTAGGTCTTCTTATAAGTAATATTATCGTTCATTTAATTATTTGTATTTTCTTTTCTTCTCATCACATTATTATGTTATTATGTCAAATCTTGATATTGAAACTGTATATTATTTGTGCTAAAAGAGAAATAATTGTAAAATGCGGCTCCATTAATAAATAGTGCAAAAGCTGTAGGCACGCAGAGTTGTCCAAACACTGTACTTCCAACTATTCCAAAACTACAAGTCCCGGCATTACAGGACTGACAAAGACATGAATGACATAGGAAGATATGGAACAGATAGAAAATGTATGCATAAAAAAAACTACTGTACTTTTAGCACTAAACCTTTGCACTAATTTAGGAAGATCTAAGTTATACAGTCAGTAGAAAGAAACTTGGCACTGAAAATAACTTGATAATCTCCGATTTATTTCTGCAATTCAGCAATCAAACAGATGATTTACTGATGTTTTGGTCCTAAACATCAATAAATGATCTGTTTGACTGCTGAATTATGGAAATAATTCTGAGATTATCAAGTTATTCTGAGTGCCACATTTCTTTCTACTAAGTTGAAAAAGCATTGGGATCCTACTTGGGCGCCATTTACAAAAGGGAGTGCCATATATTACCTGCATTTAAGTTATACACTCACCATATTGTCATTGGTGGTAGAGTACAGGCAATCTCCAATAATCATCCCTCCTCTCTGTGTAACGTGTACAGCATAAAGCCATAGAGGAAAGGGTTACAGAGCAGAGTGCAGTGATTGGCTGACTGCCAGGCTCGCTCCTGAGAGCAGTGAGTCAGCAGAGTGAGGGAGAAAGATGAGTCATGCACAGTGCAGGCAAGAAAGGGACACCCCCCTCCACAAGAGAGGATTGAAAATACAGTGAGCAGCATCAATGTGCTATTTTTTAGTGAAATAGAAATATGGGTGATATAGACTAGTGTTGAGCGGCATAGGCCATATTCGAATTCGCGAATATTCGCGAATATATGGACGAATATTCGTCATATATTCGCGAATATTCGCATATTCGTTATACTCTCCTTTCATTTTCGCATATGCGAATATTCGTGTATGCGAAAATTAACATATGTAAATATTAACATATACAAAATTCGCATATGCGAAAATTAACATATGCGAAAATTAGCATATGCAAATTTTCGCACGCCAGTCTCACACAGTAGTATTACAGCCTTCTTTACACCACACAAGCTGGAAGCAGAGAGGGGTGATCACTGTGATGTGTACTGTGAAAAAAATAAAAATAAAATAAAAAATATTCGTAATTACGAATATATAGCGCTATATTCGCGAAATTCGCGAATTCGCGAATATGCGATATTCGTGAATAATATTCGAATTGCGAATATTCGTGAGCAACACTAATATAGACATACATTTTGTATGTACATGATCAGATTTAGGAACTCAGTAACATATAAAAAAAAAATGTTTTTGTGGTATCTGACAGGTATGCCTTAAAGGGGTACTCCACTGCCACAAAATGTTCTGAACACTGTGTGCAGGCTTCGGGGGGGGGGGGGGGGGAGGGGGGCTGTGGCATCATGGGCACACCCCTCGTGACATCACGCAGCTGCCACGCCACCTCCCAGAGACCTGCATTGAAGGGGGATGGCGTTACATCACAAAGGCCGTGACCATGATGTCACGACTCCTGCAGCCAGCACCCAACGTGGGAACAAAATGTCCCAAATGCTGGGGCAGTGGAGTACCCCTTTAAATAATCTTAAATATGTTGATACAATTGTGAATACAATTAATTAACCCAACTGACTAATCAAAGAGAACACAATATACAATATAGATACGATATTATATACAACCAATATGTAACAGTAAAATACAATACATAAATAGGTGCAATTCATAATTTACATATGACGGCAAAGAAATGCAATGTAATCCAGCGCTGCCGCTACTTCGATGCAGACACAAGCATCAAGGAACCAGTTATATATTGTAAAAGCATGCTAGTATATAGCTGATCGTGGTGCTCTTGCTCGCATAGAAAAACAGTTCAAAGGATCCATGTAAAGAAATGAATAGTGGTATTCACCAATTTTATCAAGTTTTCTTTATTGGAGCATAATACTCCCATATATACAGGGGGGAGATGCAGTACAAGGGGGTGTGTACCAAAGAGACGCTGTTTCACACTAGTTAGTGCTTCATCAGGCCTTATTACAGTAATGCTATCAGGTCACATTTATATATATATATATATATATATATATATATATATATATATATGGGTGTGAGACACAAAAGGAACCAATCACCAAATATTTGGGTACTCTGCTGCTCAGCATTTAGAACAAACTGTTCCGAAAGCTGGAGCCGGTGCCAGGAGCTTGTGATGTCATAGCCCCACCCCCTCATGATGTCACGCCCCGCCCACTCAATGCAAGTCAATGGGAGACTTGCATTGAGGGGGCGGGGTGACATCATGAGGGGGCGGGGCTATGACATCACGAGCTCCCGGCGCCTGCTCCAGCGTTCCAGTTTGTTCCAAACACTGAGTAGCGGAGTACCAATTTAAGTGACATTAAAACTAGCAGTGAAATCCATCCGGACCTAATGCATTGGCTTTCAAGATCCACCTGGATTATAATTGGAGCAGCTTGACATGCCTGTCAACACACACACTTGGGTTAACTCTCTCCAATCCTGTAAATCTGAGAGCCGGAGAATCTCCACCATGTGCCTCCACCACACGGGCTCTTCTTAGGGCTGAGCCTCAAGTTATCTTCCTCAAGTTATAGGTGATAATATAATTGTGACAAAAGGGTCTCTACCCAGATCTGTAACGTACATTCTTTACAGTCATCGTCTTATTACAGATAACTTTATTACTTGTACAAAAGTTTTCTGTTCTGTATTAAGGACACGTTCTGCCAAAGACTTTACAATCTGTTTCACTTCTCATTGAAAATACGGAGCCTGTGCTGTTCTGTTTGTAGATTTGATCCAATGTCAACATTTGCTTTTTGGTGCTAGAATACAAATTATAGTGGTGGTATTCAATGCACATTAAAGAAGGACACCTCTTAACTCTTTATGACCACCTATTACTTATATAACACTGACATACACTGCAGCACTGTCCTAGAAGAGAAACACAACAGTGTCTGTCCCGCTATTCTTATATCTCATACCTTGGGTCAATTCCTTATGTTAATTGTTAGAGATGAGCGAACTTTTGAAAAATTTGGTTCGGCTGATTCGCTGAACTTCTGATTAGAAGTTCTGCAGCGCCCGCGGCCCACTGGCTTTCAGCGCTTGCAAGGGGAGGTGACAGCTTCTGTTCTCCGTCCTGTGCCCGCGGCTCACAACTCATTCATTTCCAGCACCGCGGCTCACAGGAAGAGGAGAGCAGAGCCTGCGAGTAACACGATTAGTCCCCCAATGTGGGGACAGCACTGCGGCTGATAGTTCATTCGGTGGGGGGGGGGGAGGAGAGCAGCGCCCGCGGGTCATATATGATTAGTTCCCCAGTGCCCTGCAACTGATAATTCATTCGAGGGGGGGGGGGGGGGGAGTGAGTGAAAAAAAAAATACAGTGGAACCGCCATAAGTTTGAAGAATACCGTGATACACTTTTTTTGGTCATACCGCCCAGCACTAATAGGGAGTGTGCTGTGTTAGTGAAATAATACTGCTATACAGTATGACATGCAGATTAGAGGCATCACTATTAGAATCACTGCTGCAGAGCGTCGATGTGGCAGCAGGGAGACCATATGGTGTCAAAATTGAAGAGGATGAAGAGATTTTTTCATGTAATTTTTATTTCATTTAACCCCTTAAGGACCAAGGACGTACCGGTACGTCCTTGGTCCTGCTCTCCCGATATAATGCGGGGTTATACAGTAACCCCGCGTCATATCACGGCGGGCCCGGCGTCATAGTGAAGCCGGGACCCGCCTCTAATAGCGCGCAGTGCCGATCGCGGCTAAAAGTGAAAGTTGCAGGCTAGCTCAGTCGGGCTGTTCGGGATAGCCGCGGCTAATCGCGGCATCCCGAACAGCTGACAGGACAGTGGGAGGGCCCCTACCTGCCTCCTCGCTGTCCGATCGCCGAATGACTGCTCAGTGCCTGAGATCCAGGCATGAGCAGTCATGGGGCAGAATCGTTGATCACTGGTTTTTATGAGAAACCAGTGATCAATGATGAAGATCAGTGTGTGCAGTGTTATAGGTCCCTATGGGACCTATAACACTGCAAAAAAAAAGTGAAAAAAAAAAGTGAATAAAGATCATTTAAAAGTTTGAATCACCCCCCTTTTCCAATAAAAAAAAAAACACAGTGTAAATAAAAATGAACATATATGGTATCACCGCATGCGGAAATGTCCGAATTATAAATATATATCATTAATTAAACCGCTCGGTCAATGGCGTGCGCGCAAAAAAATTCCAAAGTCCAAAATAGTGCATTTTTGGTAACTTTTTATATCATTTAAAAATGAATAAAAAGATCAATAAGTCCTATCAATGCAAAAATGGTACCGTTAAAAACTTCAGATCACAGCGCAAAAAATGAGCCCTCATATCGCCCCATACACGGAAAAGTAAAAAAGTTATAGGGGTCAGAAGATGACAATTTTAAACGTATTAATTTTCCTGCATGTAGTTATGTTTTTTTCCAGAAGTCCGACAAAATCAAACCTATATAAGTAGGGTATAATTTTAATCGTATGGACCTACAGAATAAAGATAAGGTGTCATTTTTACAAAAAAATGTACTACGTAGAAACGGAAGCCCCCAAAATTTACAAAACGGCGGGTTTTTTTTTTCAATTTTGTCGCACAATTATTTTTTTTTCCATTTCACCACAGATTTTTGGGCAAAATGACTGATGTCATTACAAAGTAGAATTGGTGGCGCAAAAAATAAGCCATCATATGGATTTTTAGGTGCAAAATTGAAAGAGTTATGATTTTTTAAAGGCAAGGAGCAAAAAACGAAAATGCAAAAATGGAAAAAACCCCGATCCTTAAGGGGTTAATTAGAATTTATTTACATTTTTTGAGTACTCATTCTGGTGAGCATCGAGCTGGAGGTCCTCTGCTAGGTTAGGTACCACCTGTTGCAGCCCCTGCCTCTCAGCGCCCCCCTTGACTATGAAAGTGCAAATGTTTCATTTAATCAGTTATGGTTCATTGTTATCGCTCCAACATGTTTCATTGGATTCTTGTGATAATTTCACAGGTAATATGATGTCGACAACCATAGGGCCTCAGTTTTGAAAAGATGACATACATTTTTTAAAATTTAAGATTTATATTAGATTCCAAAGTTTAGTCCCGGTGTTTACTTTGAACTAATACTGTATGACTACAAAACCCAATCTAACAAGTAGTCACAATGACAGAGCCTAAAGGTGGAAGCAGAAAGAGGAAACCATAATCTGGCAGAATGACACAGCCTGGAATTGGAATTTAAGGTAATGTCCCAGGCCCAGCAGCATCACTAAACCATATAGTTGCTGAATAACACAGCCTGGAGCAGGTGCAGCATGAGTAGACACTAGGGCTTCACAATCCCTAAGATTAAAAGATGAATTTTAAAATTGAAATTGAAGAATTATGTTAGCTAGACTACCATAAAATATTTGTAGGCAATGTCCCAGGCCCAGCAGCATCAGTAAACCATATATTGTCTGAATGACACAGCCTGGAGGTGGCAAAAGCATGAGGAGACCATATGGTGTCTGAATGGCACAGCCTGGAGGTGGCTGAAGCATGTGGAGACCATATAGTGTCTGAATGGCACAGCCTGGAGGTGGCTGAAGAATGAGGAGGCAATATAGTGGCTGAATTGCACAGTCTGGAGGTGGCTGAAGCAGGAGGAGACCATATATTGGCTGAATGACACATCCTGGAGTTTGTGGCAGCATGAGGAGACCATATAGTGTCTGAATGGCACAGCCTGGAGGTGGCTGAAGCATGAGTAGACAATAGGGCTTCACAATCCCTAAGATTAAAAGATGAATTTTAAAATTGAAGATTTATGGTAGCTAGTGCCAACCTAAAATATTTTTAGGTAATGTCCTAGGCCCAGCAGCATCAGCAAACCATATAGTGGTGAATGGCACAGCCTGGAGCTTGCAGCAGCAGTATCAGCAGAAGGAGACCATAGAGCAGCACAATGAGAGAACCTGGAGGTGGCAGCTTCAGCATTAGGAGACCATAGAGCAGCAAAATTAGAGAGCCTGGAGGTGGTAGCATTAGCATGAGGAGACCATAGAGCAGCACAATGACAGAGCCTGGAGGTGGCCGCAGCAGCATGAGGGCCATGCCAACTGAGGGTTGAGTCTGAGGAACCCACCAATTGTTGACTGGGGGTGTTGGATGTCACTTGGGATGAAGTGGATGACCGAGTGAACCGATCAATCACGGCTGCTGGGTTGCTGGTCGCGACTCCAGCTGGCATACACCTCTACTCTGCTGCAATCTCTGCCGGCGCCTGATGAATTTAGGCCTCTGCCACTCCTCTGTGCATGTCCTTGCACTTCTCTGCCTGACATACTTATTGAGTATATGAGGGGAGTACAATATGCCTCACTACGCTTAAAACAGTATTTGTCTAGAACAGCAGCAGGTGTGTACTATTGGCTGAGCTTTCACAGTATGTAGGCCTTTGAAAGTTTAACTGGTACAAAATAGTACAATACTTAGATGTACGTATGTGGTTTGCACTTAAGAGGGTAGAAAATTGCTCTACAGTACGCTTAAAAAAGAACTGGGGAAAAACACCAGCCAGTGATTACTTTTGCCTGGACTTTCACAGTATGTAGGCCCTTGAAAGATTAACAGGTACAAAATAGTATAATACTTAGATGTAGGTATGTGGTAGGAACTTCTGAGGGCAGAAAATGCACTACAGTACACTTAAAAAAGTATCGGAGTAATAACACCAGCTGATGAGTACTTTTGCCTGGACTTTCACAGTATCTAGGCCCTTGACATGTTAAAAGGTACAAAATAGTACATCACTTAAATGTAGGTATGTGGCATGCACTTATGAGGGCAGAAAAAGCGCTACAGTATGCTAAAAAAAACGTATTGGAGTAAAACACCAGCCGGTGATTACTTTTGGCTGTCCTTTCACAGTATGTAGGCTCTTTCCAGATTAACAGGTACAAAATGTTACACCAATTAGATGTACGTATGCGGTATGCACTTATGAGGGCAGAAAAATGCGCTACTGTACGCTTCAAAAATTTTTTGAGTAAAACACCAGCCGGTGATTACTTTTGGCTGGACTTTCACAGTATGTAGGCCCTTGACAGATTAACAGGTACAAAATAGTACACTACTTAGATGTAGGTATGTGGTATGCACCTATGAGGGCAGAAAAAATGTGCTATAGTACACTCAAAAATATGTATTTTTGCACAAAACCAGCAGTACACAGTCGCTGTGTAGTAAACCCAAAATTGCACTCTCTCACTGACTGTTAGGAATGGACAGCTGGGTATTATACAGTCTACAGACTAGTATAACCAGCAGATTTGTTGTGGAACAAAGACATAGAATTGCGCTGAAAAATTATTCCGGCCTCCTCTGCTAAGGTTTATGAAGTTGGGGCAGCTTGTTGAAATGTATGAGGCAACACACAGCTCTCTGCCCCTCTCTGTAATACAATGCTGTAGAAAGTGACTAGGAGGTTAATGGCTGCAGCTGCAGTAAAAATCCTTTTCAGTGAAGAAAAGCAATGCTCTCCGTCACGGGTCAAGTCCTGGGGAAAAAGTGTGGGAACTCACCCATGTTTTCCCCTCAAGGGCTAGTTCTGCAGGACTCCTGCTAATGGGAACAGTGTTCCTGCTCTGGAAAAAGTGAAGGAACTCCGTTCCTGTGCATTCGTGAAACACTTCTGCAACAAGCTTTTCCGTGTAACGCACACACAGCTATGTCCATCCTATCTGTATGCAGTGTAATGACTGAAGTGACGAGCCACAAAATGGCTGCTGAATATATAGGGTTGTGACATCACAGGGGTGACTGGCTGCTGATAGGCTGCATCCTGCTTGTGATTCAGGGTCATCCCACCTACTTCCCTTCCCGCCTTCCCAGCGTTCCTTGTCCCTTGTACTGACACGCTGAATTCCTTTCCACTTGAAGAAAGAACATGCTCATTCTTCAAGCGTAATTCAAGAGCAGAATCCCATAGAAGTCTATGGTAAAAAAAAACAATGTCTGCCCGACATCCTTTTCAGGCGGAATTCAAGCGGAAAGTAGAAGGAAAAAGAGATGCAACATTGGGACTCACTTGATAGCCAGGTATATTAAACCGAAATATGGACTATATAGACATAAGCGATGTGTAGAAAGAGGCTTTTCTTGGAGTAATGTCGACACTCACCCAATAGCAAGGTAATTATAAGTAAACAAAATACAGTTCGTATGGTCCGTATTTTGGTTACTTATAACTACCTTGCTGTTGGGTGCAGACACAGCACCTCTTTTCCTTCTACTCCAAGAAGTGCCTGTTTCTACACATACAACCTGCGGACATGAAGACCCAGGTTGGTCTAATTGTGGTCACCGTCGAGGACTGAGCACAAGTGTCCCTCTTAAGATTTAGGGCCCCCTTAAAGGGGTACTCGGGCGCTAAGACATCTTATCCCCTATCCTTTGGATAGGGGATAAGATGCCTGATCGCGGGGGTCCCGCCGTGGCGGGACCCCCGCAATCAGGCATCTTATCCCCTGTCCTTTGGATAGGGGATAAGATGTCTTAGTGCCAGAGTACCCAATTAAAAGGCTGCTCTTTTAGGCTCTTAATTCGGCCTTTTGAAGGAAGACGATACACTAATACCATAACACTATTATAGAAGAATTATTTTTAATTTGCTGAAGTCACAACCTCCTTTGCCTTAATTTAAGAGATTTAAATTGACTTTGCAATGGTGTAAAATATGACGTATAGTCATAAGCAAGTTTTTAATTCACTTGAACTCCATTTTTTTCCTTGAAGGCATTAATACAGAATAACTTCCGAGTAGCTATAAGACATTTAATGTACTTCTGGGCTGCAAGCCCAACAAGAAGACTATAAAGATAAAATGCAGCAAGGGAGGAATCCTAGGAACAAATAGAGACTGGAAAATGCTGCTATGTGACTAACTCAGCTTTGTCCTTGGGTTGTCCTGGTCATCCGCAGGAACCAGTCCTGGACATTCCACAAAAGGGAAGGGGGGCACCTATTATTCAGAGATACTGACATGGACCCCCCTGTTTTACACAGCAGCTCAGATTTACTATTGCAGATGTGCCAATACAAGAATGTGTGACTTGGAGATGTAGTCTACTATACAGCAGATAATGCAAGTGTATTCAGTGCGCAGGCGAAGTCTACTGTACACCCGATAATACACGTGTATGTAGGGTGGAGAGGTAGTCTACAGTATGTATAGCACTGAAAGGAAGACTACTGCACAGCAAATAATAAAGGACTATGCAATGTGGACAGGCAGTATACTATATAGGAGATAATGCAAGTGTATGTAGGGTGAAGTGGAAATCTACTATACGGCAGATTTTACACATGCATGCAGTGTGGAGAGGCACTGTACTGTTCAGCAGGTAATACAAGTGTATGCAGTGTGGAGGGGCAGTCTCCTGTACAGCAAATAATACAATAATGTATAGCATTGAAAGGAAGAATATTGTCCAGGGAATAATAAAAGAATATACAATGTAGAGAGGCAGTCTACTTTACAGCAAATAAAGAAATGATGTAACACGTAAAGGTAGTCTACTGCACATTAAATAATTAAAATATGGAAAAGTAGTCTATTTTACAACATAAAACACAAGTAAACACAGTGTGGGGAGGCAGTCTACTGTACATCAAATAATACAAATGTACACAGTATGGGGAAGCTGGTCTACTGTACAACAGATAATACAAGTGTATGCATCGTAGGGAGGTAGTCTACTCTACAGCAGATAATACATGTGTGTACGTTATGGGGAAGCAGTCTACTGTACAACAGATAATACAAGTGTATGCATTGTAGGGAGGTAGTCTACTGTACAACAGATAATACAAGTGTATGCATTGTAGGGAGGTAGTCTACTGTACAACAGATAATACAAGTGTATGCATCGTAGGGAGATAGTCTACTGTACAACAGATAATACAAGTGTATGCATTGTAGGGAGGTAGTCTACTGTACAACAGATAATACAAGTGTATGCATTGTAGGGATGTAGTCTACTGTACAACAGATAATACAAGTGTATGCATTGTAGGGAGGTAGTCTACTGTACAGCCGGTAATACAAGTGTATGCATTGTAGTGGGGTAGTCTACTCTACAGCAGATAATACATGTGTGCACGTTATGGGGAAGCAGTCTACTGTACAGCAGATAATACATGTGTATACATTATGGGGAAGCAGTCTACTGTACAGCAGGTAATACAAGTGTATGCATTGTAGGGAGGTAGTCTACTCTACAGCAGATAATACATGTGTGTACGTTATGGGGAAGCAGTCTACTGTACAGCAGATAATACAAGTGTATGCATTGTAGGGATGTAGTCTACTCTACATCAGATAATACATATGTGTACGTTATGGGGAAGCAGTCTACTGTACAGCAGATAATACAAGTGTATGCATTGTAGGGGGGTAGTCTACTCTACAGCAGATAATACATATGTGTACGTTATGGGGAAGCAGTCTACTGTACAGCAGATAATACAAGTGTATGCATTGCAGGGAGGTAGTCTACTCTACAGCAGATAATACATGTGTGTACGTTATGGGGAAGCAGTCTACTGTACAGCAGATAATACAAGTGTATGCATTATGGGGAAGCAGTCTACTGTACAGCAGATAAAACAAGTGTATACATTGTACAGAGGTAGTCTACTCTACAGCAGATAATGCATGTGTATATATTATGGGGAATCCTTCTACTGTACAGCAGATAAAATAACCCTGTGCAGCCTAGAGGGCAGTCTGCCGTACAGAACAGAATACAAGAATGTATAGTGTATAGAGGCAGTCTACTGTCCAGCAGACAATACAACCATGTGCACCTGGAGGGCAGTCTACTGTATAGAAGAGAATACAGGAATGTATAGCATATAGAGTACTCCACTGGAAAAACAAAATGTTATCAACTGGTGCAAGAAAGTTAAACAGATTTGAAAATTACTTCAATTTAAAAATCTTGATCCTTCCAGTACTTTTTAGCTGCTTTGTACTATAGGAAGTTCTTTTCTTTTTGAATTTCCTTTCTGTCTGAATTTTCTTGCTATGGGGATTTGCTTCTACTCTGGACAGTTCCTGAGACAGACAGAGGTGTCAGCAGAGAGCACTGTGGTCAGGCAGAAAGGAAATTCAAAAAGAAAAGAACTTCCTATGGAGCATATAGCAGCTAATAAGTACTGGAAGGGTTAAGAATTTTAAATAGAAGTAAGTGACAAATCTTTTTAACTTTCTGGCACCAGTTGATTTAAAAAAAATAAAAATAAAAATGTTTTCCAGTGGAGTACCCCTTTAAAGTCTGAACGGTTCCAATTAAATTATTAAATGAACAACATTTCCAGCATTGCTTTTCATGTTGTTCTGAGTAGTAATAATGTCACTTATGGCTCGATTGTTTTTCGGGTTCTTCCTGTTAATCAACGAATCAATCAGGACCTTAATTGAATCCGTCAAATCATGTGTTGTTCCACTTCTCGCAGATTCGCTTAATATTCCTCTTTTGTAACCCTTCTGTGGGCTGTTTCTGAATAAGAAGGTAATTTTCATGCGCGGCGCGGCGGCTGCAATGCTCGGCGATTCTTAGATCAGCATTTTTCACCGTTGACAAGTTTTAATTTATAATCAGCTTTTTTTTTTTTTATATTTCCAATGCTGCAATCACAATCTTAAGACCTTGAGGAGATAAAGAAAATTAAGGCTATTAACATGTTCTAGGATTGTTTGATTTACTCATTATAAATTATTCTGGATTTGAAAAGCTCAGATGGAAAGGCCACAGGGAGAGCGCGCTCTGACTGACGGTGTCAGCGCCGGGAAGGACATCGTGCGGCTTTCTTACTAATTAGCTTATTTGGCGTTCTGACATTTTCCTGGTGTTATTATTTAGCCAATAGATAATGAGAATAATAATAGGAAAAACATCTCGAAGACTTTGATTTCTCAAAACAGTTTGAACACTTGGAAGGAAACATCTTGAATGTTAATTGCGGAAAAATCTTCTTGACTCAAGTTGGCCGCCGAGTAGGACCACTTCATAGGGGCCAACGCTGCCGGGGAATTAAGTAGGAAAACAAGTCAGAATACAAGATTGTCTTCAAAAAGATATGTTTAATATCTCCTCACCCGCTGCAGTAAAGGTGTTTGGAACTGAAGGACGTTTTCATTAGCAGACAATTAGGATCTCAGCACTAGTGACTTGTGTCAGATTATGAGCAGGCTTATGACTGTGGTGCGATATGTCACAATTTGGGTATGTTCGCACATTTTCAGCAGATTTCTGTATAAAATTATTTTATTTTTCGGCCGTTTTTTTGCCCGTTTACGGATAAGGCGGTAGATATAGTTTTGTCATATTTTTTGTGTGTGAGAACCCACCATTACATTGAATGTTTAACCCCTTAAGGACTCAGGGCATACAGGTACACACTGCGTTTCTCTGGTCCCCACCGCTCACTAGGCGGGGACCGGACCGGGATGCCTGCTGAGATCGTTCAGCAGGCATCCTGGCATATCGCTGAGGGGGCATCGGTGATTGCTGTCCTGTGACTCCGTCCATATCTGCGATCACTGCAGATTGACGGTCAATTCAGACCAGTGATCTGCGGCAATTCCATTCCCCCCCCTCGCTCGCCAGGCGGGGATCGGACCGGGATGCCTGCTGAAATCATTCAGCAGGCATCCCGGCACATCACCAAGGGGGCATCGGTGATTGCTGCAGATCACCGATAAATCCAAACCGTCCATCTGCGGCGATTCCGGGGCATTCGGGTCACCTGATGACCCAGAAATGGAAAGGGACCAGTGGTTTAATATACACCACCAATCACGGCAGTATGGGAGGGGGGGAGGAGGGGGAAGGAGCATGTTACTCCGTTCTGCCCACCACACTTCTGTGAACTGGTGAGCAGGACGGAGCCCTGTGCTGCCATCTTCCCCCCTCAGAGAAAAAAAATTGCCTATCAGCGCTAATTCTGTCCCAGCCGGCACTTTTAGCAATTAGGGACAGCTTTAGGTTAGGCAGGGAAAGTTTCTAGGTGGTAAAAAAAAAAAAAAAAATATATATATATATATATATATATATATATATATTATATTTTTGTGGCGTACCATACTGTAGGTGCCCTCAGGTCCGTAGCACCTTTAGCTGCATGACCCTGGCCCTACAGGGTCGCTGCGGTCTGCCCCCAGCATTTTTGGGGGGCGCAGACCTTTTTTTTTTTTTTTTTTGCTAATCGTGTGGCAGGGCCTTCTTCCGTATAAAAGAGCAGCCCACCACCGTTTGCTTATTCTGGAGAAATTGGGCTAAAAATTTTGTGAAGCTTTTTTCTCTTACTACCTATGTAACAAAAAAAAATTGGTTAATAGCAACAATTCAGTGTTAAAAATCATTTTTTTTTTACTTTTACGGCCCACTGTTCAAAAAACATGTCAAGTGTAAGTACTCACTATAACCAAAGTTGTGTTCCTTGAGTGCTGTAATTTCTAAAATTGTATCACATTTGTGGGGTTTCTGCTGTTCTTGCACAATGGGAGCTTTGTACATGCACATGGCCCCACGACTTCAATTCCAACAAACTTTTCACTCCAAAAGCCCAATGGCGCTCCTTCTATTCAGAGCATTTCAGTGCACCCACAGAGCACTTTACATCCACATATGGGGTATTTTCTCAGGCTAAATTGCACTAAAAGAGTAGTGGACCTTTTCCCCTATTACCCCATGTGAAATGAAACAATTGGGGTAACACTATCAATATAGTCCAAAAATTTTCATTTTTCACTTTTACGGCCCACTGTTCAAAAATCCTGTGAGGTGTAAGTACTCACTGTAACCCTGGAGGGGTATTGTTTCCAAAATGGTGTCACATGTGGGGGGTTTCTGCTGTTCTGGCTCTATGGGAGGTTTGTAAATGCACATGGCCCAGACTTCAATTCCAGCAAAATTCTCTCTCGAAAAGCCCAATGGCGCTCCTTCTTCTCTGAGACCTGTGGTGCACCAGCAGAGCACTTAACATCCACATTTGGCATGTTTTCTTAATCGGGAGAAATTATGATTCAAATTTTGGGGTCCATTGTTTCCTATTACACCATGTGAAAATGAAAAATTTGGATTAACACCATCATTTTAGTGTTAAAAATCTTATGTTTCACTTTTACTGACCACTGTTCAAAAAAACCTGTGAGGTGTAAGTACTCACTGTAACCCTTGTTACATTCCTGGAGGGGTGTAATTTCCAAAATGGTGTCACATGTGTTTTTTTTTTGCTGTTCTTGCACCATGGGAGGTTTGTAAATGCACATGGCCCCCGACTTCAATTTCAGCAAAATTCTCTCTCCAAAGGTCCAATGGCGCTCCTTCTGTTCTGCGACCTGTAGTGCACCAGCAGAGCACTTAACGTCGAGATATGGGGCATTTTCTTAATCGGGAGAGATTGGGCTTTTCATTTGGGGGGGCATTTTCTCCAATTACCCCTTGTGAAAAATAAAAATTTAAGGTAACACCATCATTTTAGTGTTAAAAATCTAATTTTCCATTTTCATGTCCAATTTCAATGCAAAGTCGTCAAACACCTCTGAGGTGTTAAGGCTCACTATACCCCTTGTTATGTTCCTTGAGGGGTATAGTTTCCCAAAACATGTGTCATGTGGATCTTTAAATTTTTAAATTTTTTTTTTTTCCGATTCTGGCACCATGGGAGCTTCTTAAATGCAACATGGCCCCCAAAAACCATGACAGCAAAATTTGCTCTCCAAAATCCCATAGTTGCCCTTGTTGTGAGCCCACAGAGCACTTTATGTCAACATATTAGGTGTTTCCATACTCGAGAAAAATTGGGCTAATTTTTATTTTTTTTTCTCCATATACCACTTAAAAAAAAAAAAAAAACGGGGGTTATAAGAATATGTTAGTGTAAAAAATGCAGATTTAGATTTTTCTCCTCAATCTTGCTGCTATTCCTGTGAAACACCTAAAGGGTAAACAAACTTTCTGAGTGTCATTTTGAATACTTTGAGGGGTTCAGTTTCTTTAATGGGGTCATTTATGGGGTATTTCTCACAGAAAGGCCCCTCAAATCCACTTCAAACTTAACTGGTCCCTGAAAAATTCGGATTTAGAAATTTTGTCGAACATTTTTTTAATTGCTGCTATACTTTGAAGCCCTCTAATGTCATCAAAAAGTAAAAACATCTTCTCCTCCTCCTGTCTTACCCAAAAATTTACTGGGCCCAATGAGATCCACCGTAACTCTTTGGAGGAAACTCACTGATATCTACACTTTGAAGTCTTCTCCATCCACTCTTTCTACTCTATTGTTTAACCCCTATGTCCCCGATAGTACTAACCTAGAAATCATCACACCTTGGGTAATAGCACACATCTTTCATCTCACAGACTTAATAGAACCTGTTCAAAGGGAAATTGTCCCTTTTTCTACCCTACAAAGGCAACGTGACCTATCCAATGAATCAAGCGAGTTTTACCACGTTACACTAAACAAGTTATTATCCTCTACAGTGAACAGCCCTTTTTCTCGCCCTACCCCATTTGAGATTTTATGTAAAAGAGGATCCTCGACACGAGGATTGATATCAGAAATCTATTCCATCTTCAACACACCTGCTGACTCTACCACTATAAACCATGCATATATGGCAAAATGGGAGTCATATTTGGGAACCCCAATCTCTCCTGCTACCTGGAGGACAGTCTGGACACACACGGCGAAAGCCTCTTCTTGTATTGCTCACAAAGAAGCACAATACAAAATCTTGTTCCACTGGTACCATA
This sequence comes from Hyla sarda, assembly GCF_029499605.1. NCBI lineage: Eukaryota > Metazoa > Chordata > Amphibia > Anura > Hylidae > Hyla > Hyla sarda. The sequence continues at coordinate 179,731,376 of NC_079197.1, forward strand.
CCCCTGTGGTCCTTAAGCGATATTATCCAGATGTATCCTCCAGTTTTTGGAGATGCCAATCCAGTTTGGATACCCTACCTCATATCTTCTGGGACTGCCCCTCACTTAGAAACTTCTGGTTAGAGGTTCAAACTATGGTAAGATCAGTGATTAATAAAGATATCCCGTTCCATCCTTTAACATACCTCCTCAACCTCCCTCCCAAGGACATGCAAAGATCTGAGATTAGACTATTTCATCATATTTTAATTGCAGCTAATAGCTTGATTGCCCAACGTTGGCGCACTGCAGACATACCCACTATGCTACATCTGATGAATAACATTTCGTCAATCAGAAAAATGGAGTACCTTTCAGCTCTGACAGACAATCTCTTACCCAAGTTCTATAAAATCTGGATGCTCTGGGATAGGTTCATAGAAACGGAAGCAACATCATGAGGCGGTGGGGTTGGGTCTCGGATCTGCGCGGGTCCGTTCTTTTTACTTTTTCTTTTCCTTTACTTCTCCTTATTATTTGTGTCCCCCTTTCAACAGTCTCCTCATCTGTTTCATGGCTCCTCCTACTTACCACATTTTCTATCCATATATCTAGGACGTTTTTGTCCAATATCCCAGATTCTAATGTAGTCTTGTTGTAAGACTTGCTCTATGTTCTCAATTGTCGCTGAAGATAAGCGATTCTCACTATTATTTACTTTCTTTAATCAAAATGTTTTATGCATACCTAATTATGTTTGTTTTTCCATTGCCATCTTGGGTGTGAAACACTTCTGTTCCAAACTGGTGAATCTGCATGAATATCTGGGATGTTATTTCTATTGTTATATGTCGACTGAATACGTGAAGTTGAGACATCCTACGGACTGTTGATCACCGCCTTATGTCCTCTTCCCATACTCCTTTCCCCTCTTTTTTACTTTTATTTACCTGAAGATGTGCCTGTTCTTTATTTTTATTTATTTACTTTTTTTTTTTTCTTTATATGTGTTTGTTCTTCTTTGTTTTGGAACATAAAGTAAACATATCGTATATGTGAATTCCAATATATACCATACTTCATTTGGAATGTCCATTTTCCTTACAAGCAGAGAATTTCAAAGTTAGAAAAAATGCAACATTTTCAACATATTCATCAAATGGATGCAAGTAACAACAAAAATTTACCACTATGATAAAGTAGAATATGTCACAAATAAGCAATCTCGGAATCAGAATGAAAAGTAAAAGCATTCCAGAGTTTTTAATGCACAAAGTGACAGTGGTCAGAATTGCAAAAAAGGGCTGAGTCCTCAAGGTGAAAATGGTCTGAGTCCTTAAGGGGTTAAAAAGTAATGTGTCATGGGAAGTTTTTATGTAAAACATATTTTTTTCTGAATTGTTGGTCATGTTTTTTTCTAATTTGCATTTTTCTATTTATATTTGAAATCAAACCTGAAATCAATGTTATGATTCAGCTAGCTAGATGTGGATCCTCTGTGTCAGCGAGGGATGGTGTGGACCGTGTCGGTGGACCGGTTCTAGGGTTGCTACTGGTATTCACCAGAGCCCGCCGCAAAGCGGGATGGTCATGCTGCGGCGGTAGCAACCAGGTTGTATCCACCGGCAACGGCTCAACCTCGCTGACTGCTGAGAAGGCATGGGACAGAAGGACTAGGCAGAGGCAAGGTCAGACGTAGCAGAAGGTCGGGGCAGGCGGCAAGGTTCGTAGTCAATAGCAATAGTAAGAGGTCAGGAACACTGGTAAGGCAAACACTGTAACACTTTCTCTGGCACAAAGGCAACAAGATCCGGCAAAGCAGTGAAGGGGAAGTGAGGTTAAATAGACAGGGAGCAGGTGGAGGCTAATTAGACAGATTTGGCCAGGCACCAATCATTGGTGCACTGGCCCTTTAAATCTTAGAGAGCTGGCGCGCGCGCCCTAAGGAGCGGAGCCGCGCGCGCCAGGACGAGACAGCCGGGGACCGGGACAGGTGAGAGACTTGGGATGCGATTCGCGAGCGGGCGCGTCCCACTATGCGAAACGCATCCCCGCCGGCAGTGTCAGTGCAGCGCTCCCGGTCAGCAGGTCTGACCGGGGTGATGCAGAGAGAGGAACGCCGCGAGCGCTCCGGGGAGGAGCAGGGACCTGGAGCGCTCGGCGTAACAGTACACCCCCCCTTAGGTCTCCCCCTCTTTTTGTCCGGATGTCGCTCCACATGGGACGAGGACATTGGGAGCGATTGTAGAGTCTCCTTCTGGAGGACAGTGAAGTCCTGGGTATGGTCATCAATGTCAGGCAGTTCAGAAGGAATGGGAATGGGGAGGGGGGCAGAGGGTGAAGCTTGGTACGGGGCAGAATGTTACCAGGACGGGGACTATGAGGAGGCAAAGCATAGTCCTGATAGGCCTTGGGTAGACCAGGTGTAGGAGGAGGCACTGAGGCTTGCCTGACGGGACTGGGAGCAGACGTGAGGCATTTTTTGTGGCAAGAAGTACCCCAGCACTTGATTTCCCCGGTGGTCCAGTCAAGGATAGGAGAGTGGCGTTGGAGCCATGGCAGACTGAGGAGGACTTCAGAGGTGCAGTTGGGCAAAACAAAAAATTCAATTTTTTCGTGATGCAGTCCAATGCTCATGAGCAGGGGTTCTGTGCGGTAACGCACGGTGCAGTCGAATTTAACTCCGTTGACCGAGGAAATGTAGAGCGGCTTGACGAGACGGGTCATAGGGATGTTGAACTTATTAACAAAAGAGGCCAAAATAAAATTTCCCGCAGAACCATAGTCCAAGAAGGCCATAGCTGAGAAGGAAGAGTTGTCAGAAGGAGTAATCCGTACGGGCACAGTGAGACTTGGAGAAGCAGACTTCAGACCAAGAGACGCCACTCCCATGTGAGCTGGGTGCGTGCGTTTCCCAGATGTGGAGGACGAATAGGGCAATCCACCAAGAAATGTTCGATACTAGCGCAGTACAGACATAAATCTTTATTTCTGCGGCGAGTCCTCTCTTCATGGGTCAGGCGAGACCGATCCACTTGCATAGCCTCCTCGGCGTGAGGCACAGGGGTAGATTGCAAAGGATACTGTGAGAGAGGTTCCCAGAGATCAAGGTCTTTTTCCTGGCGGAGCTCCTGGTGTCTTTCAGAAAAACGCATGTCAATGCGGGTGGCCAAATGGATAAGTTCATGCAGGTTGGCAGGAATTTCTCGTGCGGCCAGCACATCTTTGATGTTACTGGATAGGCCTTTTTTAAAGGTCACGCAGAGGGCCTCGTTGTTCCAAGATAGTTCTGAGGCGAGGGTACGAAATTGGATGGCGTATTCGCCTACAGAAGAATTTCCCTGGACCAGGTTCAGCAAGGCAGTTTCGGCAGAAGAAGCTCAGGCTGGTTCCTCGAAGACACTACGAACCTCAGCGAAGAAGGACTGTACAGTGGCAGTGACAGGATCATTGCGGTCCCAGAGCGGTGTGGCCCATGACAGGGCCTTCCCAGACAGGAGACTAACCACGAAAGCCACCTTCGACCATTCTGTAGGAAATTGGTCCGACAACATCTCCAAATGTAGGGAACATTGTGACAGGAAACCACGGCAAAGTCTAGAGTCCCCATCAAATTTGTCCGGCAGGGACAAGCGGAGGCCAGGAGCGGGCACTCGCTGCGGAGGAGGTGCAGGAGCTGGCAGAGGAGATGGTTGCTGCTGTAGCTGTGGCAGAAGTTGCTGTAGCATGGCGGTCAACTGCGACAGCTGCTGTCCTTGTTGGGCGAACTGTTGTCCAAGTTGCTCTATTTGTTTAGACTGCTGGGCGACCACTGTGGTAAGGTCAGCGACAACTGGCAGCGGGACCTCAGCGAGATCCATGGCCGGATCTACTGTTATGATTCTGCTAGCTGGATGTGGATCCTCTGTGTCAGCGAGGGATTGGCGTGGACCGTGTCGGTGGACCGGTTCTAGGGTTGCTACTGGTATTAACCAGAGCCCGCCGTAAAGCGGGATGGTCATGCTGCGGCGGTAGCAACCAGGTCGTATCCACCGGCAACGGCTCAACCTCGCTGACTGCTGAGAAGGCGTAGGGCAGAAGGACTAGGCAGAGGCAAGGTCAGACGTAGCATAAGGTCAGGGCAGCCGGCAAGGTTCGTAGTCAATAGCAATAGTAAGAGGTCAGGAACACTGGTAAGGCAAACACTGTAACGCTTTCTCTGGCACAAAGGCAACAAGATCCGGCAAGGAAGTGAAGGGGAAGAGAGGTTAAATAGACAGGGAGCAGGTGGAGGCTAATTAGACAGATTGGGCCAGGCACCAATCATTGGTGCACTGGCCCTTTAAATCTAAGAGAGCTGGCGTGCGCGCCCTAAGGAGCGGAGCCGCGCGTGCCAGGACGAGACAGCCGGGGACCGGGACAGGTCAAAGACTTGGGATGCGATTCGCGAGCGGGCGCGTCCCGCTATGCGAATCGCATCCCCGCCGGCAGTGTCAGTGCAGCGCTCCCGGTCAGCGGGTCTGACTGGGGCGCTGCAGAGAGAGGAACGCCGCGAGCGCTTCGGGGAGGAGCAGGGACCAGGAGCCCTCGGCGTAACAATCCTGCAGTTCTCATTCTGGCCACTAGTCCTAAAATTAAGCTGAAACTTCCTGTTGTGTCTGTGATGATAAGGAGGAGGATGCTGGAAAGGGGTCTGTACAACTTTTACAGTAAGAAGTTACACCAGTAGATAGAGAAGACAATAGAAGCTCAGCCTCCCCATCCTTGTAGATAGAAAAGACAATAGAAGCTCAGCCTCCCCATCCTTGTAGATAGAAAAGACAATAGAAGCTCAGCCTCCCCATCCTTGTAGATAGAAAAGACAATAGAAGCTCATCTTCCCTCTCCCTGTAGATATAAAAGACAATGGGAGCTCAGCCTTCCTCTCCCTGTAGATAGAAACATAGAAGTATCCCTCTTCCTGTGAAAGGACCTTTGCAAAAGTCACAAAGCATGCTCAGTAACATTCACATGTCTTTGGGGCTTGCTATAAAGCTGATCACTAAATACTGTTAAAACAGCTACGGAGTGATGGCTGATCCCATAATTATGTACAACAAATAAAATAAAAAAATACAATCAGAAAATAGAAACAAATGAGAGGAAAGAACACGTTTCAGTATCTGGCTTTAATCAGTAACAAACAATTCTAGGGGATACATTTCCTTTAAGAGCTGGAGCTCTGGGCTCATTGGGACATTGGAATTTAATAAAACTATCTAAATCCGAAAGGGGTACTCCCGTGGAAAACTTTTTTTTTTTTTTTTTTTAACCAACTGGTACCAGAAAGTTAAACAGATTTGTAAATCACTTCTATTAAAAAATCTTGATCCTTCCAGGACTTTTTAGGGGCTGTATACTAAATAGAAATAAAAAAAGAAATGCATTTCCTGTGATGTCCTGACCACAGTGTTCTCTGCTGACCTCTGCTGTCCATTTTAGGAACTGTCCAGAGCTATGGGGATTTTCTCCTGTTCTGGACAGTTAGTAAAAAAAACAGCAGAGGTCAGCAGAGAGCACTGTGGTTAGGACATCAGAGGAAATGCATTACTTTTTTTGTATTTCTCTTTAGTATACAGCCCCTAAAAAGTACTGGAAGGATTAAGATTTTTTTTATAGAAGTGATTTACAAATCTGTTTAACTTTCTGGCACCAGTTGATTTAAAAAAAAAAAAAAAAAGTTTCCATGGGAGTACCCCTTTAAGTAAATAGGGTAAACTAGCAGAACAGTAGGCCAACATATACTGTGACATATACTGGCCGTAGTGCGCATGTCCGGAAGATTACTGCTTTCGGGCATGCGCATAGCGATGTGGACGCCGGAAGTGGGGTGGTTGTTTACATCCGGAAGACTACTATCGCATGCGCCGAAAGAATCATCCACAGCTGTAATTAATTGTAAGTAATAGCGAGCACTATAAAGATCGTGGTGCGGTGTTGTTCAGCAGTACCTCTTGATAAAGGGAAACCGAAACGATCGTAGGGGTCAGGGCTCTGCAGCTTAAGGACTCAGGGTTTTTCCGTTTTTGCACTTTCGTTTTTTCCTCCTTACCTTTTAAAAATCATAACCCTTTCAATTTTCCACCTAAAAATCCATATTATGGCTTATTTTTTGCGTCGCCAATTCTACTTTGCAGTGACATTAGTCATTTTACCCAAAAATGCACGGCGAAAAGGAAAAAAAAATCATTGTGCGACGAAATCGGAAAAAAAACGCCATTTTGTAACTTTTGGGGGCTTCCGTTTCTACGCAGTGCATATTTCGGTAAAAATTACACCTTATCATTATTCTGTAGGTCCATACGGTTATAATGATCCCCTACTTATATAGGTTTGATTTTGTCGCACTTCTGGAAAAAATCATAACTACATGCAGGAAAATTTATACGTTTAAAAATGTCATCTTCTGACCCCTATAACTTTTTTATTTTTCCACATACGGGGCGGTATGAGGACTCATTTTTTGCGCCGTGATCTGAAGTTTTTATCGGTATGATTTTTGTTTTGATCTGACTTTTTAATCACTTTTTATTCATTTTTTAATGTTATAAAAAGTTACCAAAATACGCTTTTTTGGATTTTGGAATTTTTTTGCGCGTACGCCATTGACCGTACGGCTTAATTAATGATATATTTTTATAGTTCGGACATTTACGCAGCGGCGATACCACATATGTTTATTTATTTATTTTTTTACACTGTTTTATTTTTTTTATGGGAAAAGGGGGGTGATTCAAACTTTTATTAGGGAAGGGGTTAAATGACCTTTATTAACACTTTTTTTAACTTTTTTTTTGTAGTGTTATAGGTCCCATAGGGACCTATAACACTGCACACACTGATCTCTCATCCTGATCACAGGCGTGTATTAACACGCCTGTGATCAGCATTATCGGCGCTTGACTGCTCCTGCCTGGATCTCAGGCACGGAGCAGTCATTCGTCGATCGGACACCGAGGAGGCAGGTAAGAGCCCTCCCGGTGTCCGATCAGCTGTTCGGGATGCCGCGATTTCACCGCGGCGGTCCCGAACAGCCCGACTGAGCAGCCGGGATACTTTCAGTTTCACTTTAGAAGCGGCGGTCAGCTTTGACCGCCGCTTCTAAAGGGTTAATACCGCACATCGCCGCGATCGGCGATGTGTGGTATTAGCCGCGGGTCCCGGCCGTTGATTAGCGCCGGGACCCACGCGATATGATGCAGGATCGTGGCGCGATCCCGCTTCATATCGCGGGAGCCGGCGCAGGACGTAAATATACGTCCTGCGTCGTTAAGGGGTTAATATGGGTAAGCTTACTATATGCACTTTATTTTACCAGTCTCTGTGTCTCTCTGCAGTCTGCATGGATCCATAGATAAGTGCTTGTGCTACTATTATATTGTCGTACTATTATTGCGCAATATTTTACTTTGTATGTATATGCACATTTGAGTTGCAACTTACTTTGGCACTTTCTCTTTGTGTACATATACTGTGACGTACCTGTACCATTGGATTTAATGGACCAAAAGTAGTCTACTAGTTCCAAGCATATACTGTTATATTGGGGGGATTAAAATCTCAACTGCCTGATAAATGACAGTATATGACGGGAAGTGCCTTTGTGCTGATTTGCTCACCTCATCAGATGTGAACACAGAGTCTTAGTGGCTCAGGCAGTTTGATGAATTTGGCGCATCTTTAGATACTTATTGTCCAACTTTACATCACATATTTGTTGGCGTATTATGTGCTAGAAGACTGCAAAAAAGTGAGGTGTAATTTTGGAGCACTGTGTTTCATCTCAAGCCACTTCCATTTTGTTAAAGGGGTACTCTCCGCCCCTAGACATCTTATCCCCTATCCAAAGCATAGGGGATAAGATGTCAGATCGCTGCGGTCCCGCTGCTGGGGAACCCTGGGATCCCCGCTGCGGCACCGCACTCTCATTACAGCACAGAGCGAGTTCGCTCTGCACGTAATGACGGGCAGTACAGGGGCCGGGGCATCGTTATGTCACGGCTCAGCCCCTCATGATGTCACGACCCGCCCCTTTCAATACAGGTCTATGGGAGGGGGCTCGGTGGTCGTCACGCCCCCTCCCATAGACTTGCATTAAGGGGACGGGCCGTGATGTCACGAGGGGCGGAGCCATGACATAACAATGCTCCGGCCCCCATATTGCCCGTCATTACGCACAGAGCGATCTGGCTCTGTGCTGTAATGAAAGCGCGGTGCCGCAGCGGGGATCCCAGGGCTCCCCAGCAGCGGGACCGCGGCGATCTGACACCTTATCCCCTATCCTTTGAATAGGGGATAAGATGTCTAGGGGCGGAGTACCCCTTTAAGTGCCGTCCTATATAAATAATCTGCACCCTTTTCTCATGTCTAAGAGAAATAGAAAAATGGTGCAAGGCATGTATGCCAATTTTGGTGCCAGTTGCATAAAACTTGTGGCATGTTTGCCATAGTAAATCAATCCTTCTGAACCTTTTGCATTTATAATGTTCTCCCCAGTGGCGTTGCTAGGGTTGGTGTCACCCGGTGCGGTAGAAAATGGTGTCACCCCATACCTCCCCCCTCCCCCCAGTAAGTTTTTAGCCTGTTGTGACAGACACCACTGTTGTAGCGCATTGTGAGAAATTCCAGTATAATAATCAGATATACCAGTTGCCACAGAATAGGAAAGTGTTAAAGAAGTTTTCACCATTTAAATATACAGCTCCCAGAATTACTTAAAGGGGTACTCCACTGGAAAACATTTACTTTTATATCAACTGGTGCCAGAAAGTTAAACAGATTTTTAAATTACTTCTATTTAAAATCTTAATACTTACAGTACTTATAAGCTGGTGTATGCTCCACAGGAAGTTGTGTAGTTCTTTCCAATCTGACCACAGTGCTATTTGCTGACACCTCTGTCCATGTCAGGAACTGTCCAGAGCAGGATAGGTTTGCTATGGGGATTTGCTCCTACTATGGACAGTTCTTGACATGGACAGAGGTGTCAGCACAGAGCACTGTGGTAAGACAGAAAAGAAATTAAAAAAGAAAATAACTTCCTGTGAATCGCTTATACAGCAGCTAATAAGTACTGGAAGGATTAAGATTTTTAAATAGAAGTAATTTACAAATCTGTTTAACTTTGTAGCACCAGTTGATTAAAAAAAAATGTTTTCCAGTAGAGTACCCCTTTGAGCAGTGGTGAGGTTATGCTGGGAGTTGTAGTTTCACTGACCATAACTGTAGAACTGACAAGCGACTACAGCTCTGATAGGACATAGTGAGGAGAATACACAATGATATCAGTGACTACAGGTGACGTCTTCTCTATAGAGAGGACAATACACAATGATATCAGTGACTACAGGTGACGTCTTCTCTATAGTGAGGAGAATACACAATGATATCAGTGATTACAGGTGACGTCTTCTCTATAGTGAGGAGAATACACAATGATATCAGTGACTACAGGTGACGTCTTCTCTATAGTGAGGAGGATACACAATGATATCAGTGATTACAGGTGACGTCTTCTCTATAGTGAGGAGAATACACAATGATATCAGTGACCACAGGTGACGTCTTCTCTATAGTGAGGAGAATACACAATGATATCAGTGACTACAGGTGACGTCTTCTCTATAGTGAGGACAATACACAATGATATCAGTGACTACAGGTGACGTCTTCTCTATAGTGAGGAGAATACACAATGATATCAGTGATCACAGGTGACGTCTTCTCTATAGTGAGGAGAATATACAATGATATCAGTGACTACAGGTGACGTCTTCTCTATAGTGAGGAGAATACACAATGATATCAGTGACTACAGGTGACGTCTTCTCTATAGTGAGGACAATACACAATGATATCAGTGACTACAGGTGACGTCTTCTCTATAGTGAGGAGAAAACAGAATAATATCAGTGACTACAGGTGACGTCTTCTCTATAGTGAGGAGAATACAGAATAATATCAGTGACTACAGGTGACGTCTTCTCTATAGTCTTCCCTTATCTAATTCAGATGGTACATACCGCCTGGTCCAGCTAAAACTTCTGTCTGCAGAATGTGACGCCCAGACGTCTCCTCACTATGTCAGCGCATTTTCATCCTCTATATGAAAACAAGTATTATTATAAACCTGCCAGACACTATATCCTCTAAATATAATACTACAATACACTATACTCTTTGATTATAAACCTTCCATACACCTTACCCACTGAATATAATTCTACCACACACTGTACATTCTGAATATAATACCATCACATACTGTACCCTCTGAATATAAATCTGCCACATACTGTACCCTCTGAATATAATACTACCATATACTGTACCCTCTGAATATAATACCAACACATACTGTACACTCTGAATATATTACTACCACCCACTGCGCCCTCTGAATATAATACTTAGAGATGAGCAAACTACAGTAAATTCAACTCATCACAAACTTCTCGGCTCGGCAGTTGATGGCTTTTCCTGCATAAATTAGTTCAGCTTTCAGGTGCTCCCGTGGGCTGGAAAAGGTGGATATTGTCCTAGGAGAATCTTTCCTATGAATGTATCCACCTTTTCTAGCCCACCGGAGCACCTGAAGGCTGAACTAATTTACGCAGGATAAGTCATCAACTGCTGAGCCGAGAAGTTTGTGACGAATCGAATTTACTGTAAGTTCGCTCATCTCTAATAATACTACCACAAACTGCGCCCTCTGAATATAACGTTGCCATACAGTGCACCCTCTGAATATAATACCACAACCGCAGTAACACCCCTCAACATCCGTTAGCTGATGCTATTACCACGGGAGGGGGGTATTGGTGGTGTTGCTAGTGGATGATCGGGGTGCTACTACTGGGGGGGGTGGTGTTGCTGAAGGATGATGAGGGTGCTACTGGCCATCCCCCCTGGCAGTATCACCCCCATCATCCATCGGCAGGATCATCCTCCTGGCAGGAGCACCGCCATCATCCACCATCAGGATCTGCTGATGGAGGTGCTGCTGCTGGGGGGGGGGGGTAGTTGCTGGTGGATGATGAGGGTGCTACTGCCAGGGGGGGAGCATTAGGTAGGCAGCAGTTCCCCCACATTAGGTAGGTAGCAGTTTCCCCACTTTAGGTAGCATCTTTTCCCCACATTAGGCAGCATATATTCCCCACATTTGGTACCAGTTTCCCCACATTAGGTAGGTACCAGTTACCCCACATTAGGTAGCAATTTCCCCACATTAGGTAGCACAGATTCCCCACATTAGGTAGCAGTTTCCCCACATTCAGTAGGTACCAGTTACCCCACATTAGGTAGCAATTTCCCCACATTAGGTAGCAAAGATTCCCCACATTAGGTAGCATAGACTCCGCACCTTAGGTAGCATAGACTCCGCACATTAGGTAGCATAGACTCCGCACATTAGGTAGCATAGACTCCCCACATTAGGTAGCATAGACTCCCCACATTAGGTAGCATAGACTCCCCACATTAGGTGCATAGACTCCCCACATTAGGCCGCAGGTTCCCCACAATGCGTCAAAGTCTCCCCCCCCCCCCACACACACACACAAAAAAAACACATACAACACAGAGAGACACACACACAAATACACAGTCAGAGAGACACACACTCACAGACAGACACACAGAGTCACACACACACAGAGTCACACACAGTCACACAAACACACAGTCACACACAGACACACAGAGTCACACACACACAAACAAACATAGATAGAGACAGACACACACACTCACCCATCCAGCGCAGCGATCCTTCTCACCGGGCGCAATGCGAGTGACGTAACTGACGTCCCCCTGCGCGGCCATGCGGTGTGACGTCAGGCCGGCGCAGACGTGGGAGCGGAGGCCGGGCACAGTACTGGTGAAGGTGAGGGGGGGGGGCGTGATGACGGACGGGCGCACTGAAAGGGGGGGGGGGTTGGTTGCTAACGGACGGGCGCACCGCACACACAGCACAGGCGGGGGGGGGTGCTGACGGATGGGAGGCCGGTCGGGCACATAGGGGGAAGTCAGTGTAGCTGGGGAGGGGGTGGGTGCTGCGGAGCGTCTTGGTGTCACCCCATTAGGTTGGTGTCACCCGGTGCGGGCCGCACCCCCTGCACCCGGGTCGCAACGCCACTGGTTCTCCCCATATAGAATACCAAACCAAGTGACTCAAGGCCAGCTGGAGGTGATACTAACTCCTTGGATTGACAACCAACTTGACATGAGGCTAACTGGAGAATGGAATCTAAGGTAGGGTAGGTTCACACCATGTTTCTGCAATACAGTTTTTTTTATCAGGTTTTTGATTTAAAAAAAACGGATTCCTCAAAACCTGATTAAACTGTATCAAAACGTATGTAAAAAGTTTAATCCGTATACAGTTTGAAAAATGATGTCCGGTTGCATCCTTTTTTTAAGAAAAAAAAGTATACATTTTGAACTTTTCACTCCATTATGAATAAAGTTTCACTTGTTTGATTGAAATTCCAAGAAAAAAAACTGTGCAAAGTCAAAAACCGTATGGTAAAAACTGGATGGAACCATAAACACATACAGTTCTGTACGGTTCCCATTGACTCCCATGTTAAAAAAAAAAAAAAACATATACGGGTCAATACAGTTTTTCACCTGTACCAAAAACCGAGTGGTGTGAAAAACTGAGACAACTGTATACAATATGGTGCATACGGTTTTGAATGGAAAGTCTATGGCCACGGTTTGCTGTACGGTTGCATACGGTTTAAAAAAATAAATAAAAATCCAAAAATTGTATAGAAAATCGTGGTGTGAACCCACCCATATTGTGACTTCTCCATCTTTTGATTTTCCCACAGAGTGTTCCTGGCTTATAGATGGACAGAAGACACCAATTCACAGCACCAAACTTGCAGATGAAAACCAGAGTTGGACAGACTGAGGTTACGGCAGGTATTCTCACCCATTATTCTATACAGGTAGACGGCCATGGCAAGCAGCCGATGGAAGGACATGGTCACAAACCAAACTCTGTCTATACGAAACCTAACAGGAATGATTAACACATTTGCTGATTAATGGAACCAAAAGGACCTTTTTGCTGAGGCACAATGTGATAAGGAAGAACCCTTACGAACCCTGTTTGACTGACCATTGGCTGGGGAAAAGTAATTTTGACATAAACTTGCCCTTTCATAAACTGAGAGTCAGCTTACATGTACATATGTGTGGGAGGCAAAGTGCAAAAAGCTGGCCAAGGAGGAACCAAGATGGTGGAAGAGGCACTTTATTAGAGAAACCTGAAAGGCCATGATAAAAGTTGAACCTATGGACTTTTTAAAATGATTGGCTACAGTGGGCATCTATGTGGTGTCCCAGTACCGTATTGCATATCGTACCTTGTATGGTGGTCCCCAAAGTCAGAGTTACTACGTTCAGGTAGGATCCCCCAGGTGGGACAGCCCCTAGTCGCCTCCTCCTTCTCTAATTTCATAATGCTATTATGTATATATTTAATAATGTATATATTTAATACAGTGTATATTAGTCTACTTACCTTGTTAGCGTCGCAGGACCTTCGGTCATGTGACTATGTTAATTCCTCTATAGTATGTTGGAGGACCTTTGGAGGTCCTTGGGTCACATGTTTACCCATAACTCTTTGTACAGTAGATTGACAGCTGTATGAACTAGTGAGCTTAAGTCCAGCCCCTGTCCATATAAGGGAGCTGTAGCCAATGATCGCTCTCTTGGGTTGCTGCTTTCGTGGATGCCGGACTAGCAGGACGGATCTGCACAACTTTCAAAGACAAGCTGGGCCAGAAACCTGCTGTCCTCAGCCTAAACTAAACCGTGAGTTAAAATCTCAATCCCCGCTAAAGCTAGCGTGATTACTGGACCGAATCTAAACCCCTAAATCCAGTGGATCACTGCAACAATTATCTTCCTAAGCTCAATAGACTCACGAGGTCCCAACCACTCGTCAAACTCTAATAGACTCTGTTATATGGACTGTTCCTGTTCATTATTGCCTAAAATCTTCAGTAAAAGTTCTGACAAGTTTCTGCAAATCTCCGGTTGTGGACAATCAATTATTTACTATCTCCCTATCGCTTTTGGGAAGGGTGGCGGTAGGACAAGCATACAGAGAATAGCCCTCACCCTGGCGTCACAAATAGAAAGGGTTAAGCAAGCACCCTTAGTAACCGTACATCTAGACTCCCTATACCCTACACCCCAGGCTATCACACCTATATACCTACCTGTCTTCTAATAAAATATAATGGCAGTTCTAAAAATTCTTTATGTTTTTTATTATGAAATTGTTACATACTTTCCTCGTCCGTGCTCCAGCACATGTTCCGGTCCTCCCTTGTCCAAGCTGCCGTGTTGCTCGTTGGCCTGGCAATGGCTCTGAACACTGCTAGCCTGTTCATCACTGAGTGATACAATCTGCCTGGTCTATGAGGTGTTTGTCCAGGCCAATCAATATTGGTGCTGGTGCTCATGCCTGCCTAATGTTTATAACCTGTGCCTGTAATCGGGATTTGTCTTCAGCGTTCCTGATCCCTGTAATATACACTACATTGCTTATCTGTTGTGACCTCCTGTTGTCTGACCTTTTACCTGTGCCCTGATCATACTCCTGTTTGACACATTGAATTTCCTGAGTTTGTTTTTGCTCTGATTTTGTACTTTGCTGCCCTATTGGTTTTGACCATTTGGCTTGTCCTTTTTTGTTTTTGTACTGTTTTTGCCTGTATGTTATTAAAGGGGTATTTTGGGCAAAATAATGTTATACCCTATTCATGGATAGGGGATAATATGTCTGAACGCGGGGGTTCCGCTGTTGAGACTCCCCGCGATGTCCCTGCAGCACCCGCATCCTATGCGGGTGCTGAATCTCCAGTATCGGAAACCTCCAGGTTTCTGGGACTGGGGACGTCACACCACGGCCCCTCCATTCATGGCTATGGGAGGGGGCATGACATCCATCACGCCCCCTCCCATAGACATGAATGAAGGGGGCGTGATGTCATGTCCCCAGTCCCGGAAACCCGAAGGGTTGCGTGTGCTGAAGGGAGATCGCGGGGGGTCTCAGCAGTGGTCCCCCCACGATCAGACATCTTATCCCCTATCCTTTGGATAGGGGATAAAATGTTTTTGCCCGGAATACCCCTTTAATTTGGACTATTTGATGCTTCTTGATGTTCCTGTACTTAGACCAGTGAAGGGTCCAGCACAGTGATTAGGGCTAGATCCTGGTTGAGGTGCTCCCCACCCGGATGTGCCAGAAACAAGGAATATTTGGCCCCAATTTAAAGGGGTTATCCAGGGGAAAAAAATTATACATCAACTGGCTCCAGAAAGTTAAACAGAATTGTAAAATTACTTCTATTAAAAAATATGAATTCTTTCAGTACTTATGAGCTTCTGAAGTTAAGGTTGTTCTTTTCTGTCTAAGTGCTCTCTGATGACACGTGTCTCGTGAACCGCCCAGTTTAGAAGAGGTTTGCTATGGGGATTTGCGTCTAAACTGGGCGGTTCCCGAGACATGTGTCATCAGAGAGCACTTAGACAGAAAAGAACAACCTTAACTTCAGAAGCTCATAAGTACTGAAAGGATTAAGATTTTTTAATGGAAGTAATTTAAAAATCTGTTTGACTTTCTGGAGCCAGTTGATATATATATATATATATATATATATATATATATATATATATATATATATATATATATATATATATATATAAATAAATAAAGTTTTTTTCTGGATAACCCCTTTAAGGGTGCCTTAAAACACCTTTAAGTGTTCATTGACAATCCCAGCTCCACTAGTACAAGTATTGCTGTGATTAAGTGTATGAAGTGATTCCACTGTCCCATAGACATCGTATGACACTTATTTCCCATTCTTTTTATAGTTGACGCTCCTATAATTAGTGTACGTCTGTCTCAGCGTTTTCACCTTCTTTGTGGAAGGATCTAGTCATTGTTCATCCATATTGTTGCTTCTTTGATATCCACATAGACACAAGCTTTGTAAATATTAAAATATATGATTAATGATCTTCAAACAGGGAAGAAGCCTTTGATGCCGTTTTCTAACTCGTCTTTGAAAAGCCTCAAATCTTGATTTTTTTTCCCTTCTCCCCGCTGTGAATAAAGAGAAGATGTTAATTTTTATTAGAGAGAATTAATATATTATAGTCTGAAAATCACGTGAATTTATCGTTGTCTTCATCTTTTAATCGGTCAACAAAGATTGAGTCTCCCTGGGGAGCTTTTAAATATGTTTTTCTATCGAATGCAAGTCAAGCAATTTTTGCGTATGAGGTTAAAAAAGTAGAACCCAATGATGAACGAGAACTTTATTGGAACAAATCAGTAAAAGTTACTAAAACTACTGACAATTCACTGTCTTCTTTATAAAGATTCACAGGAAAATTCACCATCGGTTGCTATGACAGCACATTTACATAATAGGGGGTGCACTTTTTCGTAACCCTACTTTTTCTTTTGTTCTTATACATGTTCTAAAATATTGAAAATGTATAAATAGTTTTGATAAAGAATTCCTGCTATTTTGTGTCTACTTCTGCTATACAAAACTATTAGTCTCCATGGTTACATAAGAGACACCACCTACAGTCACGGCCGTAAATGTTGGCACCCCTGAAATTTTTCAAGAAAATGAAGTATTCCTCACAGGAAAGGATTGCAGTAACACACGTTTTGCTATACACATGTTTATTCCCTTTGTGTGTATTGGAACTAAACCAAAAAAAGGGAGGAAAAAAAGTAAATTGTACATAATGTCACCAAACTCCAAAAATGGTCTGGACAATATTATTGGCACCCTTAACTTAATATCTGGTTGCACACCCTTTGGAAAAAATAACTGAAATCAGTGTCTTCCTATAACCATCAATAAGCTTCTTACACCTCTCAGCCGGAATGTTGGACCACTCTTCCTTTACAAACTGCTCCAGGTCTCTTATTGGAAGGCGCCTTTTCCCAACAGTAATTTTAGGATCTCTCCACAGGTGATCAATGGGATTTAGATCTGGACTCATTGCTGACACTTCAGAACTCTCCAGCACTTTGTTGTCATCCATTTCTGGGGGCTTTTTGATGAATGTTTGGGGTCATTGTCCTGCTGGAAGATCTTGGACACAAACCCAGCTTTCTGACACTGGGCAGCAAAACATCACTGACCTCCACCATATGTCACTGTAGGTTCTGTGTTCTTTTCTTTGTAGGTCTCATTCCGTTTTCGGTAAACAGTAGAATGATTTGCTTTACCAAAATCTCTATCTTGGTCTCATCTGTCCACAAGACGTTTTCCCAGAAGGATTTTGGTTACTCAAGTTCATTTTCTCTGCTTTCAGGTGTGAGCTTTATATTGCCCACATATGTTACTTGCCCCAGGTGACTTTAACTCCTTAACGACGCAGGACGTAAATGTACGTCCTGGTGAGGTGGTACTTAACGCACCAGGACGTAGATTTATGTCCTATGCATAACTGCGAGCATCAGAGCGATGCCCGCCATTAACCCCTCAGATGCCGTGATCAATACAGATCATAGCATCTGCAGCATTGCGGTACTTTGAATGGATGATCAGATCGCCAGCAGCGCTGCCGCGGCGATCCGATCATCCAGCATGGCAGCCGGACGTCCCCTCACCTGCCTCCGCTGCCTTCCATGGGTCTTCTGCTCTGGTCTGAGATCGAGCAGACCAGAGCAGAAGATGACCGATAATACTGATCATTGCTATGTCCTATGCATAGCACTGAACAGAATTAGCAATCAAATGATTGCTTTAAATAGCCCCCTATGGGGACTATTAAAGTGTAAAAATAAAAGGAAAAAAAGGAAAAAAAAATGTGAAAAACCCCCTCCCCCAATAAAAACTTAAATTGTCCAATTTTCCCTATTTCTCTATTGTCCCTTTTGTCCCAATTGTCTCTATCTCACCCCCAAAAAGTGTAAAAAATATTTTATGTACATATTTGGCATCGCCAAGTGCGTAAATATCCCAGCTATTTAAATAAAATGTTAATGACACCGTACGGTAAACGGCGTGAATGTAAAAAAAAAAATTCAAAATAGCTGCTTTTTTATAACATTTTTTCCCCCAAAAAAAATTATAAAAAAAGTATTAAAAGTTCTATATAAGCAAATATGGTACCAATAAAAAGAACAGATCACGGCACAAAAAAATGAGCCCCCAGACCGCCGCTTATACGGTAAAATGGACAAAGTTATAGGTCTTCAAAGAAGGGGGATTTTAAACATACTAATTTGGGTTAACAGTTTGCGATTTAGGTGCAACAGTAATAGAAAAGTATATATCATGGTTATCATTTTTTTGTATTGACCCAAAGAATAAAGAACACATGTCATTTTTACGGTAAATTGTACGGCGTGAAAACAAAACCTTCCAAAATTTGCAAAATTGCGGTTTTCTTTAGAATTTCCCCACACAAATAGTATTTTTTTGGTTGCGCCATACATTTTATGGTAAAGTGAGTGATGGCATTACAACGGACAACTGGTCATGCAAAAAACAAGCCCTCATACCAGTCTGTGGATGAAAATGTAAAAGAGTTATGATTTTTTGAAGGCGAGGAGGAAAAAAAGGAAAATGTAAAACTAAAATTGTCCTTAAGGGGTTAAAGGAACATCACATGCTTGAAAAAATCTTATTTTTTCACAATTTTGAATGGGTGCCAATCATTTTGTCCAGCCCATTTTTGAAGTTTGGTGACATTATGTCCAATTTGCTTTTTTTTTCCTCCCTTTTTTAGCTATGTGTATAGCAAAACGTGTCTTACTGCAATCCTTTTCTGTGAGAAATACCTCATTTTCTAGAAAAATGTCAGGGGGGACAACATTTACGGCCGTGACTGTGTGTGTAGTCATGTGTTTCTTCACTTGTTATGCCCCAATTTCTAGCAGAAGATGAAGCAGATGGAAGAGAGTAACACATGACTGCAGGATCTGACTACACAAGGTTTGATTGTAGTCTGTAACCATGGAGACATATGGATCTGCATGAAAGCTGTATACACAAAACAGCAGAAACATTTTCATTACTGTATCAGAGCAGAGGGGTAGGTTCACACGTTCAGATCCGCCGCTGAAGGACCTCTATATGCTGCCTTTATATGTGCCTGCTCGGACCGGCATTACGCCGCTCCGAGCAGACACACTGTGATGTGCGAGTCGCCGCGCGCAAGCGCGGCGACTCTCACATCACAGTGTGTCTGCTCGGAGCGGCGTATTGCCGCTCCTAACAGGCACATTTAAAGGGGTTATCCAGGAAAAAACTTTTTTTTTTATATATCAACTGGCTCCAGAAAGTTAAGCAGATTGGTAAATTACTTCTATTAAAAAAATCCTAATCCTTTCAGTACTTATGAGCTTCTGAAGTTAAGGTTGTTCTTTTCTGTCTAAGTGCTCTCTGATGACACCTGTCTCAGGAACAGCCCAGTTTAGAAGAGGTTTACTATGGGGATTTGCTTCTAAACTGGGCGGTTCCAGAGACACGTGTCATCAGAGAGTACTTAGACAGAAAAGAACAACCTTAACTTCAGAAGCTCATAAGTACTGAAAGGATTAAGATTTTTTAATGGAAGTAATTTACAAATCTGTTTAACTTTCTGGAGCCAGTTGAGATATATATATATATATATATATATATATATATATATATATATATACATATATATATATATATATAAAGTTTTTTCCTGGATAATCCCTTTAACCCCTTAAGGACGCAGGACGTAAATGTATGTCCTGGTGCGTTGGTACTTAACGCACCAGGACGTACATTTACGTCCTGTACATAACCGTGGGCATTGGAGCGATGCCCGTGTCATGCACGGCTGATCCCGGCTGCTGATCACAGCCAGGGACCCGCCGGCAATGGCCGACACCCGTGATCTCGCGGGTATCCACCATTAACCCCTCAGATGCCGGGATCAATACAGATCCCGGCATCTGCGGCAGTCTGCGATTTCAATAAATAATCTGATCGCCCGCAGCGCTGCTGCGGGGATCCGATCATTCAGAGCGCCGCACGGAGGTCCCCTCTCCTGCCTCTGTCCGACTCCCGGCGTCTCCTGCTCTGGTCTGTGATCGAGCAGACCAGAGCAGAAGATAGCCGATAACACTGATCTGTTCTATGTCCTATACATAGAACAGATCAGTATTAGCAATCATGGTATTGCTATGAATAGTCCCCTATGAAAAAATGAAAAAGTTAGAGGTCATCAAAATAAAGGGATTATAAACGTACTAATTTGGTTAAAAAGTTTGTGATTTTTTTTTAAGCGCAACAATAATATAAAAGTACGTAATAATGGGTATCATTTTAATTGTATTGACCCTCAGAATAATTTCCCCACAAAAATAGTGTTTTTTGGTTGCACCATACATTTTATGATATAATGAGTTATGTCATTACAAAGGACAACTGGTCGCGCAAAAAACAAGCCCTCATACTAGTCTGTGGATGAAAATATAAAAGAGTTATGATTTTTAGAAGGCGACGAGTAAAAAACGAAAACGTAAAAATGAAATTGTCCTTAAGGCCAAAATGGGCTGAGTCCTAAAGGGGTTAAGGACACCATACAGAGGTCCTTCAGCGGCGGATCTGCAGCGTAAAATATGCTGTAAATCCGTACGTGTGAACGTACCCTTAGTCTGCTTCTCATTGTTCACAGGCCGGATCTTTGGGCTATGGTATATATATATCCTCTAGCACTGCCTGTCTTTTTCTTTATCCCTGCATAGTCTTTTTACTAGTTTATCATGTGACTTTAACATATTTTGTATGCATTTTAATGTTTTTTTTAAAACTGTATTTTCTATAAAGATATACCTTTTCTTGCATGTTTGTGGTTGGTGCTCTATATTTTTGGGGTCATTAAAATAAGGTGTTACTAAAGTGTACATCCATTAGATAATGTAAAAAAATAAAAAATAAATACCAAAAAATAAAATGCTGAAGCAGCACAAATATAAAATAAAAATACTTTACCTTTTGCCATGTAGTGGGATATTTTATATTAAAGGGGTACTCCGGTGAAAAACTTTTATTTTTAAATCAACTGGTGCCAGAAAGTTAAACAGATTTGTAAATTACTTCTATAAAAAAAAAATCTTGATCCTTCCTGTACTTATTAGCTGCTGAATACTACAGTGGAAATTATTTTCCATTTGAAACACAGAGCTCTCTGCTGACATCATGAGCACAGTGCTCTCTGCTGACATCTCTGTCCATTTTAGGAACTGTCCAGGGTAAAAGGAAATCCCCATAGCAAACATATGCTGTTCTGGACATTTCCTAAAATGGACAGAGATGTCAGCAGAGAGCACTGTGCTTGTGATGTCAGCAGAGAGCTGAGTGTTTCAAACGGAAAATAATTTCCGCTGTAGTATTCAACAGCTAATAAGTACTGGAAGGATTAAGATTTTTTAATAGAAGTAATTTACAAATCTGTTTAACTTTCTGGCAACAGTTGATTTAAAAAAAATAAAAAAAAGTTTTTCACCGTTGTACCCCTTTAAACAGAAAACTTCTGATTTAACCCTATGGGTAACTTTAATAATCTGTGTTCTATTAGGATACACTTTGCAGTTCCTCCATATTTCTGTTCTCCTTCAGTAAATCATTATTCTAGCAAGAGATTAGGGCCAGTGGATGTTTAGCTACAATGATGATGAAAATATGATCTAGTAAATATATGAGAAACTCCTCACATGGACCAAATGGAAGAAGAACGGATGGATAAACAAAAGGAAGAAAGAAAATAATAAATGTAGGATGAAAGAAATGAAGGAAGATGGAGAGAAAGGAAGTTAAAGGTACTCCAATGGGAAACTTTTTTTTTTGTTTTTTTTTTATCAATTGGTGCCAGAAAGTTAAACAGATTTGTAAATTACTTCTATTAAAAAAATCTTAATCCTTTCATTACCTATTAGCGGCTGTATACTACAGAGGAAATTATTTTCTTTTTGGATTTCTTTTCTGTCACAACCACAGTGCTCTCTGCTGACATCTGTTGTCCATTTGAGGAACTGTCCAGAGAAGCATATGTTTGCTATGGGGATTTTCTCCTCTTCTGGACAGTTCTTAAAATGGACAGCAGAGGTCAGCAGAGAGCACTGTGCTCATGAAAGAAGAGACATCCAAAAAGAAATGCATTTCCTCTGTAGTATACAGCCCCTAAAAAGTATTGGAAGGATTAAGATTTTTAGAAGTAATTTACAAATCTGGCACCAGTTGATTTAAATAAAAAAAAAATTCTATGGGAGTACCCCTTTGATCAATAAGAATGGATGAAGAACAGAAGGAAGAAATGATGGGTGAAAATGTGATGGGAGACATGCAGAGAAGAAAGAAAGGAAAAAGGAAAGAGTAAAGAAGCAACAGGATGGAAGAAAGAAAAACAAGGAAGACAGAGAAGAATAAAGGTAGGTAGAGAGGGTGGAGGATGGTGGGACATCCAGAGACATGAAGGAACAAAGTAATGGAGGAAGGAAGAGAGGAACGTAGAAGAAAGGCATGGAGAAAAGAAGCAAGTAAAGCGTGCAGGGTAGGTAGGTGAGGCAAGAAGCAGGAATAAGGTAGGAAAGAAGAGAGGAACAAACAAAGTATGTGAGAGAGGAAGGTAGTGGAGGAATGAAAGTATTTAGGGTGGAGAGACATGTATAAAAGAAAGAAGGAGAAAAGGATAGAGGTAAGAGCAGAAAGCAGGGAAGGAAAGAAGATATGGAGAAGAGTTGAGTGAGGCTCTCAGAACACTCGAACATTGCCAGGTTTGGCTTGACCAGGCAATGTTGGGTCTGTGCTGTGCCCGCAGCTGGACAGCTGCGAGCACAGGTCATGCTTTAAAGGGGTACTCGGTGGAAAACTTTTTTTTTTTTTTTTAAATCAACTGGTCCCAGAAAGTTAAACAGATTTGTAAATTACTATTAAAAAATCCTAATCCTTCTAGTACTTATTAGCTCCTGAACACTACAGATTATTTTTTTTTCTTTTTGGAACACAGAGCTCTCTGCTGACTTCATGACCACAGTGCTCTCTGCTGACATCTCTGTCCATTTTAAGAACTGTCCAGAGTAGGAGAAAATCCCCATAGCAAACATATGCTGCTCTGGACAGTTCCTAAAATGGACAGAGGTGTCAGCAGAGAGCACTGTGGTCATGATGTCAGCCGAGAGCACTGTGTTCCATAAAGAAAAGAATTTCCTCTGTAGTATTCAGTGGCTAATAAGTACTAGAAGGATTAAGATTTTTATATAGAAGTAATTTTACAAATCTGTTTAACTTTCTGGCACCAGTTGATTAAAAAAAAAAAAAAAAAGTTTTCCACCGGAGTACCCCTTTAACCCTTGCTGGGCTGAGCACTAGTTAGAAGTTAGGGCTACTGCAGGTAAAACAACTTTAGACATCAATCAGACATGGGAAAAGTTGTTTTGATCGCAGCTGGTCCCAGTCCTGAGACCCGCTGCTATCAAAACAACTTTTGACATGTCTGATTGACAGTCAAAACTTGTTTCGGGATAAGGCAAGAGAAAGATGACCTTCATGCAGGCGCTCAGCGCCTGCATGAAGGTCATATTTCTCTTGCCTTATCCAGTTTCACTACAGGATCTCCATCTGGATTTATCCCGAGACCTGCGGGCTTGCACAGGATCCTCTATTGTACCTCTGATTGAGGTTATATGCGTATTTATAATACGCTCCAGGTGAGTGGCCATTTTATAGATTCTCCATTCACCCCCACTTTATGGGGGGAGACTTTTGTTGTCTCCTAGGGTAATGCACTAGGCACCTTTTTCTGGGCCTTTTTTTTCTCCTTCTATATAAAATTTGTTTCTTGCTGGGCTGAGCACTGACCGCTTCCCCGGCCTGTATTAAAGGGGTACTCCGGTGGAAAACTTTTATTTTTTAAATCAACTGGTGGCAGAAAGTTAAACAGATTTGTAAATTACTTCTATTAAAAAATCGTAATCCTTCCAGTACTTACTAGCTGCTGAATACTACAGAGGATTTTTTTTTCTTTTTTGAACACAGTGCTCTCTGCTGACATCACGAGCACAGTGCTCTCTGCTGACATCATGACCACAGTGCTCTCGGCTGACATCTCTGTCCATTTTAGGAACTGTCCAGAGCAGCATATGTTTGTTATGGGGATTTTCTCCTGCTCTAGACAGTTCTTAAAATGGACAGAGATGTCAGCAGAGAGCACTGTGCTTGTGATGTCAGCAGAGAGCTCTGTGTTCCAAAAAGAAAATAATTTATTCTGTAGTATTCAGCAGCTAATAAGCACTGGAAGGATTAATATTTTTTAATAGAAGTAATTTACAAATATTTTTTACTTTCTGGCACCAGATGAGTTTAAAAAAAAAAAGTTTTCTACTGGAGTACCTCTCAGGAGTGAGACTGGTGCTATCCAGGTAATATGGTTCACAATGTGCTGCATTGCACCATTTAATTGCGAACCGCGAACAGCGAACCGGCGGCTTTTCAAACGCTCGCCCAACTCTAACAGGTAGGAAGAAAGAAAGGAAATATGAAAGGGGAGGAAGGAAGATGGAAAGAAAAAAGGAAGCAAGTAGGGAGAAAAAATTAGAAAAGGAAGATTGAAGGAGAAAAATGTATCAGGAGGGTTGTCATCTGGAAACAATGTTGAAAACTGTATTTTTTTTTTCTAGGAATATTTGTCTAAATCCTATTTTTCAACCTTCGTTGATGTCCAAATTGCATGATGTTTCAAGCACAGATAACTCAATAACTCCTAGACATGATTATTACTTTTATCAACAAAAATATCTACTAAAAGATGAAGTTAAATGGAAATTCTCCTAATTAAACCGTAGAAGAAGAAAAATAGTAATAAAAATAAATAAATTAAAAAAAACTGAAAGTCATGGGTTATAATTTCTAAACTTCAAAAGGGTAAAATACATAGAAATAACCTAAATGGTACCTCTAAAAAAATTGCGATGTTCTTTGCTATCATAAAAGCAATCAAAGAAACTGACAACATACCCCAAGGGCATGTCTAGACCGTCTGCAAAATCACAGAGTGCAAAGCAAATTTAAAAAGGCACTGAGATGAAAATTACAAGAATTTTATAAATTTAAACTGTATTGTGGTGGAAGACTGTCTATTTATATCGAAGCCCATGGGGAAACTGGAGGTAAATTGGGTGAAGCGCAAAAAGTAAGTAAGAAAATTGATGATATAAAGTAGAAGACAGCAAGGAGATTGTAAAGTTAAGAAGTGCACTTTACTCCGTAACTGACTTTATTCTGCTCCACATGTGATACTTGTATTGCTTCATTTTGTGGATGGATTAAATAGTTTCCTAATAACATAAAAAAAAATATAAACAACTAGACAGTACATCACAGCGACCAAATTGTACAGTGCAAGATTCTTACTGCATTTAAAGAAAATAAATGTATCCAAAATGAAAATTTTGCAAACTAACTATTCTGTCATATCATTAATTTGGTAACAAAAAAACTAAAAACAAATTATAATTAGATGAAAAAATATGGACTACAAATTATTACTATAATACTACATCTTGTGTACAAGAATATAACTAGAGAAAGTGGAATGTCCAGCGCAGTATAGATCCAACAAATACTCTTTATGAGTTAAAACCCAGGGTACATGGATGCAGCAGTCGCAGGTGACGCGTTTCGGCTCAAAAAAGAGCCTTAATCATACAAAGTGTGTACAACAATACCTGTCTTTTATAGGGCAGACCATACCAGGTACCTCCACCTGGAAATGGAGGGGGGAGGAAACCAGGCACGATCAGCCGACTTCATTTGCGCAGGTGAACACGTCAGAGTAATACTGTGTTTAAGCCCAGCAAATAAAGGTAGCATTAATAAAACGTACACGTACCAATAAGATACGGGATACATATGAGATGATATGATAAATAATAAAAGATAATGTATGCTGCAATAAAACATGATATAAGTAAGTTGCAATCAAAATAGAGGATAATAAATAAATAAACAATCACATATGATACCAAATCTGCAACAAATATAATCATGGTAAAAGACTATGTTATGTCCTATTCTATCTCCACATATGAGAAGGGCTGAAAGGTTTTTTATATATTGTTATTATAAATGTATAAAAAATAAATATAAATGTTTATGCATGAACTGGTCCAAATATAGACTGTGGAGAAGACATAGGAGGAACAAAAAAAAAAGATGATGTACAAAAAAAGAAAGAATGGGAGTCAGTGTACACTGACCTGGGACCTGGCTGTCGAGTCTCAAAATCCAGTACACTTCGCGATCCAGAAGATTCTGCCTGGCATCGCCCCCTCTCACGGGTGGTATAACCCGTTCGAGCCCCTGTAATATAAGGGAGGAGGTGTTACCATGGTGTCGCGATACCATTGATATATGTCTAGTATTAAAATGCTTAATATCCGACAAATGTTTACGGGCCCGTACCTTAAGTGGGGTCTTGTTACACCTCAAATATTGTACCTGGCAACCCACACACGTAAAGACATACACAAAATTAGAGGTATTACAGTTGATATACTGTCGAATGTTGTGGACCTCTCCCGTAGAGGTGGACACCACAGAGCGCAAATTATTCATGCACATCTAAAGGAGCCGGGATGACGGAGCCAGGTGGGTTGGTGAACGGAGGTACTCTCCACAAATAAACTAGGAGAAATATTCTGGGAAATAGTGGGGGCTCTTTTGGATACGCACCTGAACCCTTGTGACAGGACTCCATGAAAGGCAGGGTCGCAGGTTATAATGAGCATGTACCTGTGTATGATGTCACAGATTTGTGATTTGTATTTGTATTTTGTGATGTGTATTTGGTGGAAAATACTACAGGTGAGTCCATACCTGATTTGACGGATGTATCTTGGCGGGTATGCACTGGATGGAAAAATGCTCTACAGTCTTTCTGTTGGGCAACTCTTATGCCCCAGTTGATGTCTTGAATTCGGTAACCCCGACTCAAGAGACGTGTCTGGATCTGCGAGGCTTCCTGCTCAAAATCGGAAACAGCAGAGCAGTTTCTGTGTGCTCTCACCATCTCCCCCACAGGCAGGTTATTTACCACAGGGGGGGATGGCAAGATTTTGCATGCAGAATTGAGTTTACTGCCATATTTTTCCTGTACGTACAGGTGGTAATACTGCGATCGTCACTACATCCCCTCAAACAAAGGTCCAAAAAATTCACAAAGTCTTCCCGATATGAGACCGTGAGTTTCAGGTTGTGGACATTGTCATTGAGATATGTCTTAAAGTCCGGTATGGTCGCCACTGGCATAGTCTTATAGGAACCAGGAAAGATTTTCCCAATACCATCTGAACTTTGATGCAGAGCCCAGACCTGATATGGAACCGGACATCACCCCGGATGAGCCCCAGCAAGGGACAAGACCCCTGATACAGCCGGCACGGTTCTCTTTCCAAGATGGCGATATATGCAAGCATGGCAAGAAACAATTAGTGTTGAGCGGCATAGGCCATATTCGAATTCGCGAATATTCGCGAATATATGGACGAATATTCGTCATATATTCGCGAATATTCGCATATTCGTTATATCCTCGTTTTATTTTCGCATATGCGAATATTCGCGTATGCGAAAATTTACAGAGGTGAAAATTAGTATATACAAAATTAGCATAAGGTAAAATTCGCATATACGAATATTCACATATGCTAATTTTCGCATATGCGAATTTTCGCACGCCAGTCTCACACAGTAGTATTAGAGCCTTCTTTACACCACACAAGCTGGGAGCAGAGAGGGGTGATCACTGTGATGTGTACTGTGAAGAAAAAAAAAAAAAAAAAAAAAAAAAAAAAACGAATATTCGTAATTACATAGTTACATAGTTACATAGTTACATAGTTAGTACGGTCGAAAAAAGACATATGTCCATCAAGTTCAACCAGGGAATTAAGGGGTAGGGGTGTGGCGCGATATTGGGGAAGGGATGAGATTTTATATTTCTTCATAAGCATTAATCTTATTTTGTTCCAGGAATGTATCTAATCCTGTTTTAAAGCTGTTAATTGTTCCTGCTGTGACCAGTTCCTGAGGTAGACCGTTCCATAAATTCACAGTCCTCACGGTAAAGAAGGCGTGTCGCCCCTTGAGACTAAACTTTTTTTTCTCCAGACGGAGGGAGTGCCCCCTCGTCCTTTGGGGGGGGTTTAACCTGGAACAGTTTTTCTCCATATTTTTTGTATGGGCCATTAATATACTTATATACGTTTATCATATCCCCCCTTAAACGTCTCTTCTCAAGACTAAACAATTGTAACTCCTTTAATCGCTCCTCATAGCTAAGATGTTCCATGCCCCATATTAGTTTAGTCGCGCGTCTCTGCACCCTTTCCAACTCCGCAGTGTCCCTTTTATGGACAGGTGACCAAAACTGAACAGCATATTCCAGGTGAGGCCGTACCAATGCTTTATAAAGGGGGAGTATTATGTCCCTGTCCCTTGAGTCCATGCCTCTTTTGATACATGACAATATTCTGCCGGCTTTGGAAGCAGCAGCCTGACATTGTGCTATTCTGTAGTCTGTGATCTACAAGTACACCCAGATCCTTCTCTACCAGTGACTCTGCCAGTTTAATCCCCCCTAAGACATACGATGCATGCAGGTTATTAGTACCCAGATGCATAACTTTACATTTATCCACATTGAACCTCATTTACCAAGTGGATGCCCAGACACTTAGTCTATCCAAGTCATCTTGTAACTTATGCACATCCTCTATAGACTGTACCGTGCTACAAAGCTTGGTGTCATCTGCAAAGATAGAAACAGAGCTGTTAATACCATCCTCTATATCATTGATAAATAAATTAAACAACAGCGGTCCCATATATATTACGAATATATAGCGCGAAATTCGCGAATTCGCGAATATGCGATATTCGCGAATAATATTCGAATTGCGAATATTCGCGAGCAACACTAGAAACAACAGCCACAGGAACCTGCAACTGGGCCTGAGCAGGAGCAGAGGCCAACAGAGGCACCACAAGTCCCAGAAGTCCCAGTTCGTCAGCAAGACATTGGACATTTTGAAGGTGATGGGGTAATGGAGCAGAGCTCTAATGTTGGGGCACGGACTGGGGGTGCGGACTGTGGTGATGTTAGGGCACGGACTGGGGGTGCGGACTGTGATGTTCCTGATGGGTCGGTGGCTGGAGGGGGTGCACAATCTGTGTGGGATGTATTATCTGATGACATAGAGGTGGATGGGACAGGTGATGTTGTGCACAATAATGTGCAGAATTTCCCCCCTTTACCCACAAGTACAGCAGCTGTGGCAGGGCCCCCTAGAGTAAACCCCAACCCTGTAAGACAGGACGCAGGTACCCGCCAGGTTCCTCCGAGAAATGCCTGGAGCCGTGGTGCTCCATCCTTCACCTCCAGCGCCAATTACACTGGCCAGGCATTTAATAGGAGGAATGTGGTGCGATTTCGGCACAGAGGTGCCAAGGAGGACCTTCCAGATAGGAGGTTTGTGGTGAGGGAGCTCCTGTACCATCAGATGGGGTTTGTCCCAGCGGACATCTTGGCAGTAATAAACCTTCCAGAGACAGGGCTATGATGTCAGCTTTAAGCTCATGTCTAATCTGTATAGGTTCTGGTCCAAGTTCCCCAGTTTCAGAGACAAGGATGGATGGGGTAAATTTAGTTTTATTCTTATATCCAAGCCAGATACCGTCATCATCAATATAATCTTCTGGAATGAAGCTGTTCCCCCCAGGACATTGTGGTGTGGCTCCGCAGACATTGTGACCTGGTGTCTGACCTCACCAAGAACAGAGAGGATGACGGTATCTGGACTGGAGGGTGGAAGGTCCTGGTGAAGCTGCACCAACACGGGAACATCACCCAACATCTACCCAACTACTTCTTCATTGAGAGGGAAAAGGGCGTCTGCTTCTACTCCGGTCAGCGCAGAAAGTGTTTTAAATGTGGCAAACCTGGGCATCTGGCAAACGCCTGTACAGTAATAAAAGGTAATTTGTGTGGTGAGACTGGACATCTAAGTGGCGATTGCCAAAACATCAGGTGCAATCTATGCGGTGAGATTGGTCACCCTCACAGAGACTGTCCCAATGCCTGGCACAACATCTGCCGGGAGCTTCCTGATGAGGACCTAGTGGCGGGGGCAGAGGCTGGAGAGGAGGAGGCTTTGATGACTGGTTCTATAATAACAAGACAGGAGGTCCAGCCAGACAAGCATAACACTGCACCAACACCTCAGCAGTCAGAGATAGCACAGGGGGACATGGAGGTTGTGCCACAGGACCAGCAGCCGGGGGTATCCTCTTCTGAGTCTCCATCTTTATCTGAAGAGAATAAGACCCAGCAAATAAAAGGAAGGAAAAAAGACACGTCCTCCCGTAGGCCCGAGAATGGCTATAGTACTGGCCAAAGTGTAAAAAAAAAGATTGAGGTTTTGTCAGAATCTGATGGAGATTTAGACATTGAATTAAAAAGAATAGAAGACGACTGTGACGGTGACACGAGGGACCAACCCCCAATAAAAAGAAAACCACAGACTGTAAAATCTAATGTAGAGTCAGACATGGAGACAGGAGGTGGACAACAGGACTCAGATTCTGACTTGTGATGATGGGGGTCAGGTCTCTGCTCTTCTCCTTGTGTTATATTATCATGGCTGGGTTTACTTTAAAACTTTTTTTTTTTTTTTTTTTAAACAAGTTTTTATTGGTTTTCCAAACATGGACAATACAGTAATCTCAATGGATACAATTAAGAAGGAGTCATATACATCTGCCCATTCCAAGGCATCAAACATTAAAACAACTAACAGCTTCAGTCAAGTGCAAATAAAACTGATACAATTTAGTTTCCAATCTAGGAAGGAAAAGGTATTCCGTAGAATAACTGAAATGTCGCTGATTCCCCATCTTGAACTAAAGAAGAGGGGTGTAAGGTAGGGACTAGGCGAAGGGAGCAGGGGGTGGGTGGGTGGGGGGGGGGGGGGTTGGTCAGACTGGGATTTGGGATAAATGTATTTGGCGTGCCCGTGCATAAAATAAGCTGCTAGCATTTCTTCAGGAGGGAGCATGGGGCACACTCATCACTGGTATAGACCGGGTCTGGAAGTTCAGCCAGGGGTTCCATGTTTTGTAATATTTGGGCAGTGACCTAAGAGCCTTACTAGTGAGAAGCTCGAAACTACAGATCTGCAAGACCTTTGTATGCCATTCCATAATGGAAGGAGGTATCATTTGTAGCCATTTCAGGGGAATCAGTGACTTAGCCGCCATTAGCATATGGGTGACAAGCGAGTCTGAGGAAGGGGTGTAGTGAACGGAGGGGCATCCGAGAAGTGCGCACTCAGGAGTAAGTACAAGGGAACTATCGGTTACTTCGGTGATGTATCTCTCTATATCACTCCAATACTGCTTAATCAGAGGACACGACCACCATATGTGGAGTAGCGTCCCAACGTGTAGACCACATCTCCAACATATGTTGGAGTCAGCTAATTTATGTGTATAAAGGAACTCCGGTGTCTTGTACCATCTGGAGATTAGTTTGTATTGGGACTCTTGCAACCTCACACACCTCGAGAAGCCCCTACTGTGTGTTAACATGAACCTGACCTCTTCTGTGGTGAAAGTGCCTTTGAGTTCCTTTTCCCAGGACAACATAAAACCCGGGGTAGCGGGAGGAGAGATCTGGGTACAGGCTTTCATGAGGGATGACAGTTTCCTCAGTTTCACGGAGGGGAAGATAAGTGATATTTCAAAGTCAGTAAGGTCTCTCAGTGGATGAAATTTTCCTAAAAATGCCTGACTACAAGTGCGGAAATGCTTAAGGTGTAAAAATGTAAGGACACATCCCAGGAACATGAGTCTAAATTCATCCTCCGAGGGAATCCGACCGTCCGGGAACAACTCCCTCAGCGGGATATTTGACAGCCTGGACCACATATCTGAGAAACCGGAGGGGTCTTTTCCCACTATCACAGGTAGAAGAGAGGAGGGTGTAAGAGGAGAGGGAAAAGGAGACAAAGAAGGCAAAAGTAGTTTCGATGTTCTAAGGAGTCCCGAGCAAAGGGAGTCAACGGTGGATGCTAGTTTACTCTGTTTCAGGGGGAGCCAGAGATCATGACATAAGCTGCCTGAGTAGGCGTCTGATGCAGCACTCAGCGGAACAGGAGAGCCAGGTAATGGGTTCTGTAAAGCTTTTCTACATCAGGCATACCTATGCCCCCATGCTCCACCGAACGCGCCAGCAGAGAATAGGCTATGCGGGGTCTCTTGTGTTTCCAGACAAAGCTTGAGAGAATGGAGCATATATTGGAAAAGAAGTAGCGAGGTAAAGCAATCGGTAACATATTTAGTTTGTACATAATTTTAGGTAGGATGTAGCAATTCAATAGTTTTTTTCTACCCAGCCATGATATCAGCGGGATATCATACTCGGCCAATGTCTGTTTAATATCCTCAAGGAGAGGTTTGTAGTTATAGTCGAACAATTTATCTATGGTATTCGTGATGCGCACTCCCAGGTACGTGAGAGAGTTTTTCGCCCACGGAAAAGGAGAAAGGGAGCTGATCGACCTGACCACAGAGCTAGAGAGGGTCACATTTAACAATTCAGACTTCGTTATATTTACTTTGAAATTGGACAGGTGGCCGAAGTCGTCAAATAGTTTGGTCAAAAAGGGCAGGCCATCTGTAGGATTGGTCATCAAGAACAGCAGGTCGTCAGCAAACGCTAGGACTTTGAGCTCCTAACGATGATGACGATAACCACGCAATTCTGGAGACTGTCTAACTTTCTGCAGTAGGGTTTCTATAGTAAGTACAAATAGCGTAGGAGACAGGGGGCAGCCCTGCCTGGTCCCATTAGTGATTTGAAAGGGGGGTGACAAGCAATCATTTACTAGAAGAGATGCATAAAGTTGGGCATATAAAGTGAGGATAGCAGTAATTAGCTGTGGTGGAAACTTGAATGAGCGAAGAGTCTCTGTCATAAAGAACCAGTCTACTCTGTCAAAGGCCTTCTCGGCATCTACTCCGAGAAGGACCAACGGGAGTCGTGCATTCTGGGAATGATGAATGGCATTCAGAAGCCGCATGGTATTCATACGACCCTCTCTGCCCGGGACAAAGCCAGACTGCTCCTCGCCCACTAGGTGGGGGAGATGTTTTTTTTATACGTAATGAGAGTAGCTTGGCCCAAATTTTGAGATCCAAGTTCAAAAGAGAAATCGGTCTATAGCTACCACATTCCTCCTTAACCTTCCCCTCCTTATGGATAAGCGTGATATGAGCTTCCTGAGATTGTTTAGGTAAATGTCCTCCGCTAAAAAGTGAGGTGCACATATCAGTAAGGTGGGGACCCAATACATCTAGAAACTTCTTGTAATGTTCCAGAGGCAGACCGTCTGGACCAGGACTGCGACCCGGTGGGAAAGAGGAGATCACCCTCTCCACTTCTGTAAGAGTAATGGGCTGCAAGAGATCCCTCTGCATGTGTTCGTCTAGGGTTGGTAAGTTTAGGAAGTAAGAAAGGATCTCACGTCAGCTACCTCTACGTCTGAGTGGGGAAGTTTATTCTCCTCTCTCAAATTATAGAGGGAGGAGTAAAAAGCCTGAAATGCCTTGGCTATTGAGGGGGTGTCAGTGTGTGACAAGCCAGTTTTGTCCTTGATAGAATGTATGCGTTGCTTCATTCTGGCTTTTTTGATGAGGGATGACATCAGTTTACCTCCTTTGTCTCCGTGGGCATATAACCTATGCCTGTGGTGCAAGTACGCCTTAGCTGATTTGTCCTCTAGATACTGACCTAGTGCAATTCTCAGTGTCTTCAGTTCCTCTTGTATAGTCATTGCTCTACTTCGTTTGTGCAATTTTTCAAGAGCTGAGATTTTAGACAAGAGGTTTGTTATCTTACTCTGTCTGTCCCTCTTCAATTTCGATCCCCAAGAGATGAAGACTCCTCTAATAAAAGCTTTATGGGCTTCCCATATAATGGGGGGACCCGGTCCAGAGGTAGCGTTCATCTCAAAGTAGGATGTCAATTGACTTTTAACATCTGAGAGTGCGGCAGTGTCATTTAGTATCTGTTCGTTTAACCGCCAGCGCTATGAGTTGTCAGGACGTGTAGATAGGGAGAGTGAGACAGAGACAGGGGCGTGATCTGAGATCGTGAAGGAATCTATAGTAGTAGAGGAAAGTAGGGGTAGAAGAGAAGAGTGAATTAGAAAGTAGTCCAACCTGTGGTAGGAATTGTGAACCGCTGAAAAATGGGTGTAGTCCCAGACGGTCGGATTCTTCTGTCTCCATGCATCTACAAGAGATAAATCAGACAATTTAGAATGAAGTCTGGCCAGGGTCTTCTGAGGGATTGCAGATCTGGACTGAGAGGTGTCAATGAAAGGGTTAAGAGAGACATTGAGATCCCCTCCTAATATTATAGGGCCATCAGCAAAGAGTCTCAGGTCTTCCAGTGTATGCAGGAGCCAGGGCACTTGAGAGTGATTTGGGGCATATAAATTTGCTAGGGTCAATTTGCACGAACCCTGCTGAACTCTCAGAAATAAGTATCTCCCCTCGGTATCCGAATGGAATTGAAGCACTTTTACAGGGCAGCTTTTATGTATGGCGATGGACACCCCCTTTGAGGCGGATGTGTCATGGCAAGAGTGTTACCAGTGAGTATAGTGTTTCTTAGTAAGTGGGGAATTTTGCCAGCTTTAAAATGGGTTTCTTGGAAAAAAAATAATGGCAGGTTTCAGCTTTCGGAGAACATGTAGAGCATGATAGCGTTTGTTAGGTGTATTTAGTCCTCTAATGTTGAACGACACTAGTGTAGTGGGATCCATGGAGCAGAGAAATTCAGGGAAAAGCAGTACGTACCCAGCTGGGAGGGAGAAAAGAGTATCAGCGAAGAAAGGGGGAGGGGGGGGGTGAGTAAGTTGGGTGAGTGGAGAAGGCTAGTTTGAGAGGAATGAGGAGAGGGGGTGAGGAGAAGGGGGGGGTTAGTCAGCGCGCTGTTCAAGTGTGACTCTAACTGCTCCGTTCTGGAGACCAGGGCAGTCGCATGTACTGTGAGATCTCTGGTGAGTGTCTCTAGGGCCTCGATGCGAAAACCGATGGATTGTACTTCCACTTTTATCTCTGCCAGGTCTGCTCTCACAGGTTTTAGAGCCTGTGCCAGGGTCTTTTTCATGCAGGACTTCAGCAGCGCTGGCGTGAGGGTGGTACCTGCAGAGTCCTCTATGTCACTGTCCCCATCTTCTTCTCCCTCAGAGTTGCGCTGTGAGGCCTGCTCCGTCGCCATCTTGAGGCTCCTAGCTGGAGAGCGGTCGGACTTCTTAGCAAAGAATTTGGAAACATCCACCAGGTTTTTCTTGGATTTCTGAGTTCCAGGCATCTCACTAGGCAAGTATTTACCGATCTTCACCATTACAGGCACGTTGAAAATGCTAAAAATAGTGTTGTGGAGGCTCTAAGGCGGGAGAGCAGTGTCTCACACGTCCATTCCAGTCCGCGGCTAGGCTCCGCCCCCCTATGTCAGCGGATTCTGATCCTAGTATGCGGGCTGCGGGGACAGCGGGTTTACTTTAAAACTTGTTTCAAGTAATGTAAACAGTATTAAAGTGAGGAGGCACATAGTCTATGAGCATCTACAATATCTGGACGCAGATTTCATCTTTTTGCAGGAGACGCGCCTGACTACATTGGGACACTTACATGAGGCTGAGAGGTAATGGACATCTGGACCTTCTTTCTGGTCACTGGCTGTGGAGCCTTATGCTGGGGTGGCCATACTGTTTAACACCATGGATGTGACTGTATATAGGATGACAGAGGTCATCATGGGAAGGTGTCTAATCCTGGAGGTCACTATAAGTGGTAGAAGGCTCCGGCTCATAAATATCTATGGCCCGCAGACAGTGGCAGAAAGAGTCCAGTTGTTTGAAGAGGTCAAGCCATATATGTTTATGTCTGTTCCTGTAGTCATGGCCAGGGATTTCAATGTCACTAGAACATCAGGTGACAGGTCCTCAGGTAGAGCGGTGGCCAGGGACTCCAGAGTCCTGAATAGCATGATTTTACAGGCTGGTCTGAGTGATGTGTTCACATGGGGTGGTAGAAAGCCAAAACGCACATACTCATGTTCTGGCAGGAGCAGTAGAATTGATATGGCGTTTGTGAGTCCTGCAGAAATGGTCAGTGAGATGTGTGAGAAAGTTGTCCCATATTCAGACCATATGGCCTTGGTTTTCTGTCTAGGAGCCGCTAAGCATCCAGATATGGGTAGGGGATTATGGAAGCTAAACTCCAGTATCTTGGAGGATGACTACGTCCAGAAATGTGTTCATTCCCTTATGCAGAGCCAGATAGAGCGGGTGGACTTCTATGATGATATGGCCGCCTGGTGGGAGGATGTCAAGGATGAGATCAGAACCCTCTTAAAGAGACTGTCCTTTAAAAAGGGGAAGAGTAAGTATGACCAGTATCTCAAGCTGCGCAAAGAATTGGAGTCACTATATTCGGCGGGTGGGGACCAACAAAGTATAGAACGGCTGAAATCTGAGATAAGGCAGTATCAGTACAGCAGGTATACCTCCCTGGTTCTTGAATGGGATTATGGGTCCTTAGCGTCTCCTGATCCCTTTGAGAACTGCTGGGAGCGGGTGGCAAATAAATCTGTCACCGCTCTCACTGACTCCCAGGGTGTTTTGCAGGAATCTCGGGAGGGTATCATGGGGGTGGTGAGATCGTACTATGCTGACTTGTTTCAGAGGAAGGTTTTGGATAGAGACAAGATGACCCAATTCTTGGAGACAACTCCGCTCCCTGATACTAATGATTTGGACTTTTCTGCTTTGACAGCAGAATTGACGGTGGCGGAGGTCAAAGAGGCCATTGATAAGTTACATGTGAAGAAGGCACCAGGTCCAGATGGGATAACAGCAGAATTCTATAAGACATTCAGAAACCTCTTGGCTCCAATCCTCGTGGATGTTTACACAAATTGTCTAGAAAGTCACCTGATGCCTCCATCCATGAGAGTGTCCTCGCTGATTCTGCTGTCTAAAGGTAAAGAGCCGAGTGACATCAAGAACTGGAGGCCGAATGCCCTCTTGAATGTCGACAGGAAGATTCTGGCAAAAATTCTGTTTTCTAGGTTAGTTTGTCTGTCCCCGGCACTGTTGGCAGGCTGTCAGTATGGCACAGTAAAAGGGCGGAACATCTCTGGGGCAGTGATCTCCATAAGGGAGATGTTTGAGAGATGTAAAGCCCTGAGGTGTGGGAGATATGTTGTCAGTCTTGACCAGGCTAAAGCCTTTGACAGAGTAGATCATGAGTATCTATGGGCCACTTTGTCAAAGTACGGTATTCCAGGACAATTCATCGATTGGCTGAAGACTTTGTATTGTGAGGTCGAGAGCTTTCCTCTGATCAATGGTTGGCAAGGTGACACCTTCAGGGTTGAGGCGGGGGTGAGACAAGGTTGCCCCACTGAGTCCGCTGCTGTATGTATTTGCCTTAGACCCGTTTCTGAGGTCACTGCAGGAGTGTGGTTTTCAGGGGGTGCCGGTCCCCCACTGCCTGCCCCTGAGTGTTGTTGCCTATGCGGATGATGTGACTGTAGTGATATCTGAGCCTCGTGAGTTGGAGATGTTGTCTGCGGCCATCAGAAGTTACTCGGAGGCCTCAGGGTCTCTGGTCAACCTTGAGAAGAGTCAAGCTCTCTGGGTATCAGATACTGATCCAGACTTTGATCTGCCCCAGTTTGTGAGAGCCTCCACCTATATTAAAATCCTAGGGGTCAAATTCGGGAGGGACGATAATGCCAAACTAAATTGGGAAGAGAAGTTGGAAACCGGAAATGCAAAGGTTCAGCGATGGAAGAACTGGAGGCTGAGCTATAGAAAAAGGGTTATGATGCTGAAGACTTACCTGGTCCACGTCTTCTTGTAGGTCTCTGTCGTTTTTCCTTTGTCAGAATCTTTCTCCGCTTGGCTCTTTAGCCTGTTATTCCAGATGTTTTGGGGGAACAGGTTGAACCCAATAAAAAGAGGGATCACCTACCTACAGAGGAGAGATGGTGGGTTGGATATGCTGAATCCAAGGGTGTTCTTTGAATCCATGTTTCTAAAAGTTAATTTTGGTTGCCTGGACTCAAACAACAGCTCCCTGTGGGCGAATAGTATCAGGGACTGAATATTGCCTTTTGCAGAGTCTTGGGTGC
Organism: Hyla sarda; assembly: GCF_029499605.1. Lineage (NCBI taxonomy): Eukaryota > Metazoa > Chordata > Amphibia > Anura > Hylidae > Hyla > Hyla sarda. Next base: position 179,769,677 of record NC_079197.1, read on the forward strand.
GAGGCGGCAGTCTCAAGAGGGGGAGATGGACGCGTGACTTCCTCCCCCCGTACCTGGAATACGGGCTGAGATGTCTGAAAAGATGGCGCATTGAGAAGTCCTATATAGAGAGAAAGTCCCGTAAGGACCTTTATGTCAGGGTGTGTAAGACCTTCTTCTCTTTGCAGCCAGCTCTGAGGGACTGTACGACCGCCATGTTACAGGTCAGCCTGCGGCTTCTGAATAGTGTGAGGCTACCAAAAAAACTCCATGACATCACCTGGCTATCCTTACACGGGAAACTGTTTGTCAGGGGAAATTTAAGATACCTGAGGGTTTCTGATCGGAAGTGTCCCCTAGGGTGTCAGGAGGAGGAGACCATGACACATTTTATATCAGAGTGCTGGGGAGGGCGACATATATGGCAGACTATATCCGGAAAGTTAAAGATCCCGAAACTGCAGACCCTAAAATACCCAGAAATAATTTACGGTGTAACATCTAATATAAATGGCATTGACCAGGAGACCTTCTACATCATCATATCTGTCATAAAGTATTATCACTGGCACACCAGAACCAGAGTCTCCATGTACAGTGAACCCTTCCATGATAGGAGAGCAGTAGACCTGATCCTGACAGAACTGAGGTGGATAAAATGTTTGGAGGTCAGGAAGGATGAAAAAAACTTGTTCATTATGGAGGAATGTGTATATATAGATTGATTCGTCTTTATGGTATATTTTTGTTTTTTATTTGGACTCTTTCTAAGTTATTATTAAGTTTATTTTGTATTACAAGTGTATGATTTGATACTTGATTATTGTTTTTTTTTTTTTTTGGTCGAATAGACTGTAACATTTCTGTTTGTTTTTTACTAATAAAAATTGCCTCCTATATACAAGAATATAATGACTATAATAATGCCTCTATATACAAGAATATGACTACTATAATACTGCTCCTATATACAAGAATATAATTACTATAATACTGCTCCTATATACAAGAATATAACTACTATAATACTGCCCCTATATACAAGAATATAACTACTATAATACTGCTCCTATATACAAGAATATAACTACTATAATACTGCTCCTATATACAAGAATATAACTACTATAATACTGCTCCTATATATACAAGAATATAACTACTATAATACCGCCTCCTATATACAAGAATATAACTACTATAATACTGCTCCTATATTCAAGAATATAACTACTATAATACTGCTCCTATATATAAGAATATAACTACTATAATACTGCTCCTATATATACAAGAATATAACTACTATAATACTGCTCCTATATACAAGAATATAACTACTATAATACTGCCTCCTATATACAAGAATATAACTACTATAATACTGCTCCTATATACAAGAATATAACTACTATAATACTGCTCCTATATACAAGAATATAACTACAATAATACTGCTCTTATAAACAAGAATATAACTACTATAATACTGCTCCTATATACAAGACTATATGTACTATAATACTGCTCCTATATACAAGAATATAACTACTATAATACTGCTCCTATATACAAGAATATAACTGCTATAATACTGCCTCCTATATACAACAATATAACAACTATAATACTGCTCCTATATACAAGAACATAACTACTATAATACTGCCTCCTATATACAAGAATATAACTACTATAATACTGCTCCTATATACAAGAATATAACTACTATAATACTGCTCCTATTTACAAGAATAAGACTTCTATAATACTGCTCCTATATACAAGAATATAACTACTATAATACTGCTCCTATATACAAGAATATAACTACTATAATACTGCTCCTATATACAAGAATATAACTACTATAATACTGCTCCTATATACAAGAATATAACTGCTATAATACTGCTCCTATATACAAGAATATAACTACTATAATACTGCTCCTATATACAAGAATATAACTACTATAATACTGCTCCTATATATACAAGAATATAACTATTATAATACTGCTCCTTTATACAAGAATATAACTGCTATAATACTGCTCCTATATACAAGAATGAAACTACTATAATACTACTCCTATATACAAGAATATAACTACTATAATACTGCTCCTATATACAAGAATATAACTACTATAATACTGCTCCTATATACAAGAATATAACTACCATAATACTGCTCCTATATACAAGAATAAGACTTCTATAATACTGCTCCTATATACAAGAATATAACTACTATAATACTGCTCCTATATACAAGAATATAACTACTATAATACTGCTCCTATATACAAGAATATAACTACTATAATACTGCTCCTATATACAAGAATATAACTGCTATAATACTGCTCCTATATACAAGAATATAACTGCTATAATACTGCTCCTATATACAAGAATATAACTACTATAATACTGCTCCTATATACAAGAATATAACTACTATAATACTGCTCCTATATACAAGAATATAACTATTATAATACTGCTCCTTTATACAAGAATATAACTGCTATAATACTGCTCCTATATACAAGAATGAAACTACTATAATACTACTCCTATATACAAGAATATAACTACTATAATACTGCTCCTATATACAAGAATATAACTACTATAATACTGCTCCTATATACAAGAATATAACTACTATAATACTGCTCCTATATACAAGAATATAAGTATTATAATACTGCTCCTATATACAAGAATATAACTACTATAATACTGCTCCTATATACAAGAATGAAACTACTATAATACTACTCCTATATACAAGAATATAACTACTATAATACTGCTCCTATATACAAGAATATAACTACTATAATACTGCTCCTATATACAAGAATATAACTACTATAATACTGCTCCTATATACAAGAATATAAGTATTATAATACTGCTCCTATATACAAGAATATAACTACTATAATACTGCTCCTATATACAAGAATATAACTATTATAATACTGCTCCTATATACAAGAATATAACTACTATAATACTGCTCATATATACAAGAATATAACTATTATAATACTGCTCCTATATACAAGAATATAACTACTATAATACTGCTCTTTTATGCAAGAAAATAACTACTATAATACTGCTCCTATATACAAGAATATAACTATTATAATACTGCTCCTATATACAAGAATATAACTACTATAATAATGCTCCTATATACAAGAATATAACTATTATAATACTGCTCCTATATACAAGAATATAACTACTATAATACTGCTCCTATATACAAGAATATAACTATTATAATACTGCTCCTATATACAAGAATATAACTACCATAATACTGCTCCTATATACAAGAATATAACTACTATAATACTGCTCCTTTATGCAAGCATATAACTACTATAACCACAATTATAGAAGCAAAGTAAAAGCGGCACTCACCCAGTTTCATGTGGAGATAAGAATTGATGCTTTATTTCATGGAAGCTTGTCAGATGGAGGTGTGGACAGAGGTTTAAGCGGTGAAACTTGAGAAAGCGCTTATGTGTACAAAGTCATATTATAGTACTTTATAGCTTGACTTGTATTGGTAACCATCACTTTTTCTGTTTATTCTGGGACCTATGATGAGGGTCATTATTGTGCAGTAAATAATGTTATGATATCATCTCCGATCCCCCTGTATGCGGTGCGGTTGCATTCCTGCTCTTTTTTAGAGCAATGTTAACTGTTATGATGAAGATTAAATAAAGATGTTGTCATTTACAATATAATGGTCCTGTACGCTAAACTGGTGTTGGAATTTCGCTCCCCGACTCTGTTCAGTGTATTTATTTGTAAATGTTTCTTCAAGCAGGAGCTCTTCTTCCTCTGACTCATATTAAAAACATCACTTACAACATGAGGTCACAATCTGAGGTCGGCATTTAGGGAAGGACTTACCTTGGACTAAACGCCGGAACATTCTTCTGTAGTTAAAGGGGTACTCCGCCCCTAGACATCTTATCCCCTATCCAAAGGATTGGGGATAAGATGGAAGATCGAGGTGGTACGGCCGCTGGTGACCTCCGGGATCTAGGCAGCAGAACCCACCTGTTGCGACTTCCGGAAACGCTGGAGGCTTCGGCTCCCAAGCACGATGATGTAAGATTGTGACGTCCCGAATCCGCCCCCGTGTGACATAACGCCCCAACCCTCAATGCAAGTCTATGGGACATCCATCACGCCCCCTCCCATAGACTTGCATTTAGGGGATTGGGCATGACATCACATGGGGGAGGAGTCGTGACGTCGCGATCTCCCGTCACCGTGATCAGGAGGCATTAGGATGATAGCCTCCAGCACTGCTGGAAGCCGCAACAGGTGGGTGCTGCAGCCGAGATCCCGGGGGTCCCAGCGGCAGGACCCCCGCGATCTGACATCTTATCCCCTATCCTTTTGATAAGGGATAAGATGTCTAGGGGCAGAGTACCCCTTTAACTTTCCATACACTTTGATATTGTTTATTACTTTTCTGCAGCGTTTACTTACATAGTCTAGCCTAAACTGTAATTTGCTGAGTGCTAACTCTTACAGTGGTCATCTGTCTCTACTCACAAAGTATATGGGCAACAAATTTCCATTATGTCCTCTAGTCAGTTGGCTTTTTGCAGTCAAATTTTGGAAGGATGTTAGGGGTCAGCTGCACCTTTTTTAACCCAGTTTTGTAGCTCACAGTTAAACTGGCCATTAATAGTGGCACAAATTACACTGAAACATAGATGCAAGAGCAATGATAATATCCATCCAATGTTTGTTATACATAAAGGGGTATTCCAGTTTTTTATTTTTTTTTATTTGTACTGTGCTACAGGGGCTGTAAAATTAGTGTAGTTCATAATATAGTGTCTGTACATGTGGTTGCAGTGAGGCCTGAGACATTACATCTCTAGTCAGGTGTTGAAAAGGAGTCCGTCTGTGCTTCAATATGTGGAGCGACCACTGGGTGGGAGGAAGATCATTCTCCACTGGGCTGCAGGGAATTGTAGTTTCAAGCACAGCACAACATGAAAGGGAGCTTAGCTGTGCTGCAATGGGTGGGGCGGCTGATGTGTGGGAGGGAGAAAAATGACCTCACACTTACAAACAAGGGATTATAGGATTTAGGGATCAGGAGACTTGTAGTTGGAGGGAGGGAACTCCAACAGGAAATAGCCATGTCACAAAAAAATAGCCACAGTGTTATGGTAATCTCACAACACAGCCATTTAGCTCCAAGACAAGCGCAGATCCTTCCTAAGCATATCTGGCAGGTAAATACTAGAGTCACCTTATGGTGGATAAACTGTTTAATGTCCAAACAGCCATAAAAATCTATAATAATAAGGACAATTCCTTAAGTAAGAGGGCTCTCTGTGGCTCCATTTTTAGCTTGAGGCAGCTTCAGATGGTGGAAAATAGACAGAGCACGTGTGAGATCTGCATAGAGGCCAGTGTCTATTGTTTTTCCTCCCAAAGAGGGAAAAGAGTAATATACACTGAATAGCTCCTCAGTGTCGAGCTGCCATCTAATCCCACAATGGACTTCCTTTAGGGCTTTTTCACACTATGGAATTTCCATCTGGAGAATCCATCTGTAGTGGCGCTGGCAGAACAAGCAATAAAATTTATTCTTCCAGCAGAGTCTGGGCTCCAGAATTCCTACGGCAGAATGTCTGCTAGTGTGAATGATGCAGCAGAATCCCCTTGAAAACAATGGGAGGCTGCAGCACCGTATTTTCCAGAGTGGAATTCCGGAGCAGAATTCAGCTTGGAAATAAGTAATGTGAGGGTGTCTTTAAAACCACAGCAATTCATTGCGGCACAGATTCCACTAGGAGATGAAATTGTTCTGCAGAAATATTGGCCCATGTGGACAGGATCGTTATCACACATTAGATCAAGGTCCTCACATGCTCTGAACAGCCCTTCCTACCACCTACCGGACATGTTTAAAGGATTAGAATATGGGGACTATGGAGGTCAGAGAAGCAAGGAGAAATTGTTGCCATGTTTTTTGAGCTAATCCATGACTATATAACCCTTGTGGAGGGTGCATTGTCCTTCTGAAAGTTTTCTTCTGCCAACAGGTGAAACAGCTGCCATGGAGGGATGAACTTGGTCGGCCACAATGTTTATTTAAAGGAGTACTCTAGTGCAGAGTATTCCTGCTCCGTCCTGCCCGGGCTGCAAAATAAATGAAAATGAACCATCACTCAACTCCCTGGGTTCCCGCGGAGCGCCACTACAGCTGATTGGTCCTCCAGTCCATCTCCTTCATACTTCCGGGTGTAACGAAGCGTCACATGGCGCTCAGCCTATCGCCGGCCGAGGCAGAATATTGCGACGGCCGGGGATAGGCTGAGCGCCATGTGACGCTTCGTTACACCCGGAAGTATGAAGGAGATGGACCGGAGGACCGATCAGCTGTAGTGACGCTCCGCGGGAACCCAGGGAGGTGAGTGATGGTTCATTTTCATTTATTTTGCAGCCCGGGCAGGACGGAGCAGGAATACTCTGCACTAGAGTACTCCTTTAAGCCCAACTGCCCATCCATAGATAATAAAGGAGCTAGGGAACATCAAAACATTCTCCTCACATAACATCTCCTCCACCAGCCTGTCCTGTTCAAGCCTGACAAGAGACCTTAATTCATGCTACTTGAGCTAAAGAGATCTGAATCCACCTGACCAGGCCATGTGTCTCCATAAAAATCAGAATCTATGTTACCAGGTCATGTTTCTCTATGGAGGTCTGGATCCATCTGACCAGGACATGTTTCTCTATAGAGATCTGGATCCATCTGACCAGGACATGTTTCTCAATAGAGATCTGGATCCATCTGACCAGGACATGTTTCTCTATAGAGATCTGGATCCATCTGATTAGGACATGTTTCTCCACAGAGATCTGGATCCATCTGACCAGGCTATGTTTCTCTATAGAGATCTGAATCCATCTGACCAGGCTATGTTTCTCTATAGAGATCTGGATCCATCTGACCAGGCCATGTTTCTCTATAGAGATCTGGATCCATCTGACCAGGCTATGTTTCTCTATAGAGATCTGGATCCATCTGACCAGGCCATGTTTCTCTATAGAGATCTAGATCCATCTGACCAGGCCATGTTTCCCCACAGAGATCTGGATCCATCTGACCAGGCCATGTTTCTCTATAGAGATCTGGATCCATCTGACCAGGCTATGTTTCTCTATAGAGATCTGGATCCATCTGACCAGGCCATGTTTCTCTATAGAGATCTAGATCCATCTGACCAGGCCATGTTTCCCCACAGAGATCTGGATCCATCTGACCAGGTTATGTTTCTCTATAGAGATCTGGATCCATCTGACCAGGCCATGTTTCCCCACAGAGATCTGGATCCATCTGACCAGGCCATGTTTCTCTATAGAGATTTGGATCCATCTGACCAGGCCATGTTTCCCCACAGAGCTCTGGATCCATCTGACCAGGACATGTTTCTCTATAGAGATCTGGATCCATCTGATTAGGACATGTTTCTCCACAGAGATCTGGATCCATCTGACCAGGCCATGTTTCTCTATAGAGATCTGAATCCATCTGACCAGGCTATGTTTCTCTATAGAGATCTGGATCCATCTGACCAGGCTATGTTTCTCTATAGAGATCTGGATCCATCTGACCAGGCCATGTTTCTCTATAGAGATCTGGATCCATCTGACCAGGCTATGTTTCTCTATAGAGATCTGGATCCATCTGACCAGGCCATGTTTCTCTATAGAGATCTAGATCCATCTGACCAGGCCATGTTTCCCCACAGAGATCTGGATCCATCTGACCAGGCCATGTTTCTCTATAGAGATCTGGATCCATCTGACCAGGCTATGTTTCTCTATAGAGATCTGGATCCATCTGACCAGGCCATGTTTCTCTATAGAGATCTAGATCCATCTGACCAGGCCATGTTTCCCCACAGAGATCTGGATCCATCTGACCAGGTTATGTTTCTCTATAGAGATCTGGATCCATCTGACCAGGCCATGTTTCCCCACAGAGATCTGGATCCATCTGACCAGGCCATGTTTCTCTATAGAGATTTGGATCCATCTGACCAGGCCATGTTTCCCCACAGAGCTCTGGATCCATCTGACCAGGCCATGTTTCTCCATAGAGATCTGGATTCATCTGACCAGGCCATGTTTCTCTATAGAGATCTGGATCCATCTGACCAGGCCATGTTTCCCCACAGAAATCTGGATTAAAAATGAGTGATTTAAAAAAAAAAAAAAACGATTCGGCCGATTCGCCGAATTTTCCCCAAAAATTAGTTTCATTCTGAATTTATTTGCGGCGTATCGCTATTTAAAATGGCTATTTCTGGCCTACAGAGAACCTTAATAGGGGTGTAGAACACTTTGCATTGCTGTAACATGCATAGAGTGTGTGCTGTGTTAGTGAAATAATACTGTTATTCAGTATGACATGCAGATCAGAGGCGTCGTTATTAGAATCACTGTCGCAGAGCGGTACAATGACACAGCCTGGAGGTGGCGGCAGCATTAGGAGAACATATAGTGGCTGAATGACACAGCGTGGAGGTGGAGGGCAACATGAGGGGACCATATAGTGGCTGAATTACATAGCGTGGAGGTGTTGGCAGCATGAGAAGAACATATAGTGGCTGAATGACACAGCCTGGAGGGGGCAGGAGCATGAGGAGAACATATAGTGGCTGAATGACACAGCCTGGAGTTGGCGGAAGCATGAGGAGACCATAAAGTGGCTGAATGACACAGTGTGGAGGTGACGGCAGCATGAGGAGACACCATAGTGGCTGAATGACACAGCTTGGATGAGGCTGAAGCATGAGGAGAATATATAGTGGCTGAATGATACAGCGTGAAGGTGGCGGCAGATGAGGAGACCATATAGTGTCTGAATGGCACAGCCTGGAGTTGGCAGCAGCATGAGGAGACCATATAGTGGCTGAATGACACAGCCTGGAGTTGGTGGCAGAATTGCTATGGGGATTTGCTCTGACTCTGGACAGTTCCTGACATTGACAGAGGTATCAGCAGAGAGCACTGTGGTCGGACAGAAAATAAATAATAAAATAAAAATTGACAACTTCCTCTGGAGCATACAGCAGCTGATAAGTACTGGAAGGATTAAGATTTTTTAATAAAAGTAATTTACAAATCAGTTTATCTTTCTGATACCAGTTGATAAAAAATAAAATAAAAAAAATGTGTTCCACCGTAGTACCCCTTTAAATAACTTTGCTGAGAAGCTCAGGATCACTTAGCAAAATGTAGATGTGCGACCATGTCTGTTGTTTATTTATTTTTTATTTTTATTATATTGTAATCTCATTACAGTTTCCTTCACTTCACAATAAAATCCATCGCATCAAACTCAACCATTATGCCGGGGGAATCACAGATTGTTTAGCAAAAAAAAAAAAAAGGCAAATATGGACACATTTTTTCTAAACTCCATCGACGATTAAAGAAAACAACTTTTAATGAGAGCAAAAAAGAATTCCGGTCACATTTGTTATGTTTCCAACCTCGCCGTTTCCAGCTGTGTCTTTTGACACCACATAACCTGTGTTCAGCCCAGCAGTGGATAGGGATGGCTGAGGAGGGATTACAGTATGTTGTCTGCGGCAGTAGCATAAAAAAACATGTCCTTTCATCCCTCCAAGCGCGCTCGCTGCCGTTTCTTATCCCTCCAGGTTGCTAGTGGTTTGAAAATCTATGCATCAGAGGTGAGATTGAGAAATAAGGCTCCGGACTGAGCGAACTGCGTCTGCTAACAAGATCAGATGCAGAACATTACTCCTCGGCAGGAGCTGCTTACTGTGCTGAAAAATGTTCATATTTCATCTATATTTTATTATTTCATTTGGAAGGTGAAAAAGTAAAATATCAGGGGGAGAGATGCTGTGTGTGTTCTGTTCGGGCTGCATCTGCACACAAAAAAAATCGAGAAAGTAGCTGGCAAACTTTCTCGGTGCCCCGGTTATTGCCGGAGGCGGATTATCAGCTTGATTGGCCATAATTGAGAATAATTGGGATCATGGAAATGTTTGAAGTAGATTTCCAGACAGTGCTGGGGATAATGTCTCTGTGTGGACAATGGCGCTGCTCCGGGGGCCTGAGGACAATTCTGTAGTGATGTCCTGAATGTCCTCCCCTCAGATGGCTGACACCATACTGTAGCAATGCAAATGGCAACAAAAATCTAAGTATAGACGAGTGTTTCGAAACTAGTGTGCTCTTGACTGTTGCCAAACTGTGCTCTTGACTGTTGCCAAACTACAACTTTCTGCATGCCCGGACAGCCGAAGGCTGTCCGTGCATGCAGAAAGTTGTAGTTTGGCAACACTGGTTGGAAAAAGTAACTCAACGCTTGGCCATTAAAGAAGTCTTCCAGTGTTTTTTTTTTGTTTTTTTTTTAACCCTTGTGCCTGGGCTGCCAAGTGACACAAAACAAACTTGAACTCACTTTCCTACGTTCCCCTGTTGCACCGATATCGATGTCCTGTTCTCCGATCCCCGACTTCTTCTGCTTCCTGTAAGTCGAAGAGTCACGTGACGTTCAGTGTATCAACGGCCGCAGGAGGACACTGCTACGGCTGGTGATACGCTGAGCATCACGTGACTCTTCGACTTACAGGAAGCGGAAGAAGTCAGAGACGGGAGAACAGGACATTGATATCAGCGCAACGGGGGGGAGGGCTGGTAACGTAGGAAGGTGAGTTAAAGTTTGTTTTGTTTTGCTTGGCAGTCTGGGCACTGAGGGTTAAAAAATGTACTTCTTTAATGTCTAAACCTTGGCCACAAAAGTGAGTACACCCCTAAGTGAACCCCATTAGTACACCCCTAAGTCAAATTCATTGATTAATTAATGTTACAAGGTCTCAGGTGTGAACAAGAAGCAGATGTCTTAAAGGTGTAGTCCAGTGGTGAAAAACGTATCCCCTATCCTAAGGATAGGGATAAATTTCAGATCGCGGGGGGGGGTCTGACCGATGGGGCCCCCCGTGATCTCTCTGTACGGGGCCCAGGCTCGCTGGCTAGATAGCGCTTGTTGACCACCGCATGAAGCGGCGACCGACACGCCCCCTCAATACATGGCTATGGCAGAGCCGGAGATTGGCGAAGGCAGCGCTCCGGCTCTGCCATAGAGTTGTATTGAGAGGGCATGTCAACCACCGCTCCGTGCGGTGGTCAACAAACCCCCTTCCCGTGGGCTGTCGGGGCCCTGTACAGGAGGTCGTGGGGGGGCCCCAGCGGTCGGACTCTCCGTGATCTGAAACTTATCTTCTATTCTTAGGAAAGGGGATAAGTTTTTCCCCACTGGATATCTCCTTTAAATTAAATTTTATGGCTCTCACACTCTCTAAACAGGTCACTGGAACTTCAACATGACGCCTTGCGGCAAAGAACTCTCTGAGGATATGAAACCAAAAAAATTATTATTCCTCTACATAAAGATGGACGAGGCTATAAGATGATTGACAGGACAATGAAACTGAGCTACAGCACGGTGGGCAAGAACATACAGCGGATTCACAGGACAGGTTCCACTCAGAACAGACCTCGCTATGGTCGAAGAAGTTGAATGTATGTGCTCAGCATCATATCCAGAGGTTGTCTTTGGGAAATAGACGTATGAGTAAATGGAAAAGTAATTAAGAATGTGTGCTGCTGCTCCATTCACTAGGGGACAAGGGACCTTCATTTTTGTGGTCAATGGGGTTCCAGTGGTTGTTTTTTTTATTTTCAAATCAACTGGTGCCAGAAAGTTAAACAGATTTTTAAATTACTTTTATTTAAAAATCTTAATCCTTCCAGTACATATTAGTGGCTGTATACTACACAGGAAGTTTTATTTTTGAATTTATTTTCTGTAAGACCACAGTGCTCTCTGCTGACATCTCTGTCCATGTCAGGAACTGTCCGGAGCAGGTGAAAATCCCCATAGCAAACCTATCAAGCTCTGGACAGTTCCTAAAATGGACAGAGGTGTCAGCAGAGAGCACTGTGGACAGACAGAAAAGAAATCCAAAAAGAAAATAACTTCCTTTGTAGTATTCAGCAGCTAATAAGTAATGGAAGGTTTAAGATTTTTTAATAGAAGTAATTTACAAATCTGTTAAACTTTTTGGCACCAGTTGATTTAATGTAATTTTTTCCCCCACCGGAGTACCCCTTTAAACCCAGCATAACACCGGTAACCTATCCCACCAGCTACAGATCCTAATTCCCTATATTTGGGACTTTAAAGACATGACTTTCTCGTGTCTATCTTTTTTTTTTCTCCTTAACTCAGCGATATCGTAAAAGAAAAATCTCCTCGGTTACGACCTTGACAAATAATTTAATTTAAGGTTCTCAAAGTTAAAGTCTAGAAGGAAGTTATCAAATAAGAAGCCATTGACAAGCTGTCAGTTCTTTATCTCAGAGAAAGGTCAAAAAATCCAGAGTTATTTAATGGTGGAAATGGTAAAAGTGATATTCAGCAAAACCGGCATTAGCGCGCCGCCGTCTCCCAATAATAAAAATGTCAATGGAATTTTTTTGAAATGTCTGAAAGGAAATAAGGAAATGCAGTTTCGATAGGTAATACTGTACAAATATCCAAAAGACAGGAAATCTATTATGAGAGCATCAAAAAGATGAACAAATATAAAATAGTAACTCCATAGGATTGGGGGGAGGGGGGAACAGGTTTAGAAAAACATAGTTGCACTTTTGCCAGTGGTGGCACCCAGGTGGCACCTTCACAGGGGCGGCAAACTGCCGTGCAGAGAAGATTTTTGACCCTTTTACGAACCAAGTCGGACCTATTCCGTCATGGTGCCGCTCGGAGTGTATGGAGCGGGCTCCTGACTCACGCACGCTCTATACCTGGCGGACCCCAGCTGATTCCTGTAGTTGGGGGCTGCTGCTAATAACCAGCATGCAGTGATCGCCACAGCCAGCTATAAACCCTTTAGATCACCACTGTCTGATAGCAGTGTCTAAAGGGAGATTTAAACCCTTGTGCTCTAGTGGGGTGGATCACTCCTCCCCGCAGCATGATCACACAGGGGGTAGCCGGAGGGCTTACCTCTCCTTCTGTCCCAGACCATAGCTCTTCATTTGATGCATCAGGCTTTACCAAATGATCGCAGATCACACAGATCAATGAAGTTCTATTGAACTGCATTGATCTGTGTGAGGAATCTAATGATTCCTCCTTAAAGTGGTATTCCGGTCCAACTGGCTCCAGAAAGTTAAACAGATTTGTAAATTAGCAAACTTGATAGAAGAAATGAAAAGCCGGCAACTCACCAATCTTCCAACTTCTGCAAATTTATTTGTACATACTCACAAAAATCAGTACATCATGGGGGGACGCATAGATGTAATGGGGGTACCACTGAGAGGCGACAATGATGTTTCACACTATTGAGTGCTTCGACGGGCCTAACTCTAGACCGGAACATGTCATCTTAAGTACAGGTGGATAATTACCACTACCAATCACCATTCACTTCTACATTGACATCACTAAAGGTAGGAGGGTTATTGATTATCTATTTGAACCACAGCGAAAAAGAACTAAAAACAGAGTTTAAAAACAAACACATACATCTACTTTGTCATTGAGCCCTAGGACGCCTAATGCATCAGTAGCAATGATCCAATGAGTTTCTCTTCTCAGAAGATTCTTATCGGATCTCATACCCGGTATGGCTGTAACCTTTTCGATGCCGGCAAACTTCAGTTGCTCATGGCTACCTCCATGTGCTTCCACTATATGGGAGATGAATCGGGGGGCGCCCTTTTTAGTGGGGAGAGAATAAAAATGTTCTCTCACTCTTGCACATAATTGTCTGATCGTCTTCCAAATATAATAGAAGCCACATGGGCAAACATTACATAAACAACGTTTTTGGATCTGCATGTCATAAGTTCTCTCACAGCGTGTGTAATAGGTCCTATTCTAAATGTTTTTTGGCCCAAGTTATACTTACAGAAACTCCAATTTTTACATTGATAATTACCTATAGGAGCTAATCCAGTAAGCCAATCAGTTTTTTTATTCTTATTTTTTTCTTTTGTTGTTTTATTGCCTCTCCTATCGTCTTGTTTTTTCTGTATGAAATTAATGTTTTTTTCTCTGCTATGTCTTTAATATCTTCATCTGTCTCTAAGATATTCCAGTTTCTTCTTATAGCTCTCTCCAAAGTTTTATTAACAGGTGAATTCTGAAATGTGAAAGTGAATCTATCTGAATATCCGGTTCTCTGGCGATTTTTATTCAATAGTTCAATCCTCTGTTTTAGATCTGCTTTCTCTTTGCTTTTTTTAATAAGTGTAACCGGGTATTCTTGTTCCACTAACCACGACTCTAAATCTATAGCTTGTTCCTGATAGGTTTCATCCTTTGCATTGTTCCATTTCAATCGTAAAAACTGCCCGTATGGGATACCATATTTAACTGCATCCGTATGGGAGCTTTTGTAGTGGAGGATAGTATTTCCAGGAATATAATATGGCATTTACGCAACTATATGGTGGCACTGAGCTCGAATTCCTGGACATTAAGTTGAAGGTTGAGGATGGAACACTGATAAGCGAGGGATATAGAAAAGAAGTAGCAAATAATACTACAAAAAACATACAAAAAAAAAAAACAATACAGTACACAATTAACTGACATTCTCTATTGACTCATTAAGCCCCTGTGGCACCAACGTACCTAATTTAAAGATCCAATAAAATTCACGGTTAATCAATTCCTGATAACGGTTAGGCTGCATTCACATCACGATTTCTCCAATTTCTCCATCCGACCTGAGTACACGATTTTTATAACTTAAAATCGTACGAAATCGTATATAAAGTCTGATCCATTGACCTCCATTAAAAAATCGGATCCATTACACACATCCGATTTGATCCGCATCCGATTTCACACGATTTTTGTTCAGGTCTGAAATCGTGGTCAACCCCGATTTCAGACCCGAACAAAAATCGTGTGAAATCGGATGCGGATCAAATCGGATGTATGTAATGGATCCGATTTTTTAATGGAGGTCAATGGATCAGACTTTATATACGATTTCATACGATTTTAAGTTATAAAAATTGTGTACTCAGGTCGGATGGAGAAGTCGTGATGTGAATGCAGCCTTAGGGGTATTTTCCGGTATGGTCGCAAGAATGATTGGCCGCAGGTCACTAATATAACTACCATGAATTGTAGAAAAATTTCGAGAAATACTATGTAATAGAAAATAATTTTTAATATTAGATCTATGCTTGCACATACGTGACGTACCATATATTGCAAACTGGGTGTCACAACTGACCACATGTGCAATAGAGAATGTTTTATTTGTTTGAAAAGACTTAATGTCATGGTAGGTGTTTCAATCATAGAGCAACATAAGCAGCGCGCCTTGATTCAGGGATAGCAACCTGTCACTGTCCAGGCAGAAGATGCTTCAGCATTCTCAATGCTACGTTGTAATCTATTAGGAGCCACCAAACTTTGCAAATTTCTGGACCTCCTGAACGTCACTCCCGGGGTACCAGGTATAATATCCCTAAGGATGGGATCGCTACAAATAATGGGCCAATTCCGCTTCAGAATTTTCTTTAATCCATTTGCCCCACAATAATAGTTAGTCATAAAATTATATTTGAACTTATTGGGATTTTTATCATTTTTATTTTTGCATACATTTTCCTTTTTTCCCTTTTTATTATCCTTATTCATACTTTCATTTTTATTTTTGGGAACAATAAGATCAGTTTGTTTAATATATTTTCACTTTTTGATATGCTTTATTAAAGGGGTACTCTGCTGCTCAGCATTCAGAACAAACTGTTCCGAACGCTAGAGCCGTTGTTGGGAGCTCATGATGTCATAGCCCCACCCCCTTGTGATGTCAAGCCCCGCCCCTTCAATGCAAGTCTATGGGAGGGGGCGTGCCAGCTGTCACGCCCCCTCCCATAGACTTGCATTGAGGAAGCGGGGCATTACATGATGATGGGGCGGGGCTATGACGTCACAAGATCACGGCGCTAGCTCCAGCGTTCGGAACAGTTTGTTCTGAACACTGAGCAGCGGAGTACCCCTTTAACCCCTTAAGGACCAGGGGTTTTACCGTTTTTGCACTTTCATTTTTTCCTCCTTACCTTTAAAAAATCATAACAAATCTATATGAGGGCTTATTTTTTGCGCCACCAATTCTACTTTGCAGTGACATCAGTCATTTTACCCAAAAATCTACGACGAAACAAAAAAAAAAAATAAAATCATTGTGCAACAAAATTGAAGTAAAAACACCATTTTGTTAATTTGGGGGATTTCCGTTTCTACACAGTACATTTTTCGGTAAAAATGACACCTTATCTTTATTCTGTAGGTCCATACGGTTAGAATGATCCCCTACTTATATAGTAGTATTTTTGTCGTACTTCTGAAAAAAATCATAACTACATGCAGGAAAATTTATACCTTTAAAATTGTCATCTTCTGACCCCTATAACTTTTTTATTTTTTCGCATACGCTCATTTTTTGCGCCTTGATCTAAGGTTTTGTATTGAAATTTTTTTGCGCATACGCCATTGACCGTGCTGTTTAATTAATGATACATTTTTATAATTCGGACATTTCCACATGCATTGGTTTACTTTCAATTTAGCTGCAGCGTTCAACTTTGAACGCCGCGTCTAAAGGGTTAATTGAGCGTGGCACTGATCACGATCAGTGCCGCACGCTATTAGCCACTGGTCCCAGCCATTGTTAGAGGTGGGGCCCGACCCGCTATGGTGCAGGGCCAAGCCGTGGCCCCTGCGTTATAGTAAGGTACATCCTTGGTCCTGAAGGGGCTAAGGAGGCCATCTGAATAACCCTTGGCCGAGAAGCGATCCCTAAGAATGGCAGCTTGATGCTAAAAATCAGCATCCGAGGTGCAATTTTTGTGAATCCTCAGATACTCGCCATAGGGGATGCTCCTCAGACAAGTGGGATAATGAGCACTCCCATAATTTAAGAAACTGTTAACATCTACTGATTTAAAGTGGGTTCTAGTAGATATATGCCCAGCATGATTAAGGATCTCTAGATCTAAAAACTGAATCACTTCTGTAGAATAGTGTAAATTAAACTCTGATCCCCAAGTATTAGTGTTTTAAGGGGTACTCTGCTGCTCAGCGTTTGGAACAAACTGTTCCAAATGCTGGAGCCAGCAATGGGAGCTTGTGATGTCATAGCCCTGCCCCCCATGACATCACACCACACCCGGCTGTCATGCCCCCTCCCATAGACTTGCATTGAGGGGGTGTGATATCAGGAGGCGGGGCTATGATGTCACAGGAAGTTGTTTACTTTTTGAATTTCCTTTCTGCCTGACCACAGTGCTCTCTGCTGACACCTCTATCCATTTTAGGAACTGTCAAGAGTAGGAGCAAACCCCCATAGAAAACCTATCCTGCTCTAGAGGAAGAGCAACAGAGTTGAGAAAAAGTTTTGAAAAACAGGAAGAGCATCAAAAATACAGTGGAAGAGTAGAAAAAGGGTACAGAAATAACATGGGAAGAACAGCGGTAACTAAAGAGCAAGAGGAAGAACAGAGGAAAAACAGCGATAACTATAGAGGAAAAACAGCGGTAACTATAGAGGAAAAACAGAGGTAACTTGGGAGGAAAAACAGCGGTAACTTGGGAGGAAAAACAGTGGTAACTATAGAGGAAAAACAGCGGTAACTATAGAGGAAAAACAGCGGTAACTTGGGAGAAAAAACAGCGGTAACTATAGAGGAAAAACAGCGGTAACTATAGAGGAAGAACAGTGGTAACGATAGAGGAAGAAAAGCGGTAACTATAGAGGAAGAAAAGCGGTAACTATAGAGGAAGAATAGAGGTAACTATAGAGGAAGAACAGCGGTAACTATAGAGGAGGAAAAGCGGTAACTATAGAGGAGGAAAAGCGGTAACTATAGAGGAAGAACAGCGGTAACTATAGAGGAAGAATAGAGGTAACTATAGAGGAAGAACAGCTGTAACTATAGAGGAAGAAAAGCGGTAACAATAGAGCAAGAGAAAGTAATTATAGAGGAAGAACAGCGGTAACTATAGTGGAAGAACAGAGGTAACTATAGAGGAAGAACAGAGGTAACTATAGAGGAAGAACAGAGGTAATTATAGAGGAAGAACAGAGGTAACTATAGTGGAAGAACAGAGGTAACTATAGAGGAAGAATAGAGGTAACTATAGATGAAGAACAGAGGTAACTATAGAGGAAGAACAGCGGTAACTATAGATGAAGAACAGAGGTAACTATAGAGGAAGAACAGAGGTAACTATAGAGGAAGAACAGAGGTAATTATAGAGGAAGAACAGAGGTAATTATAGAGGAAGAACAGAGGTAACTATAGAGCAAGAATAGAAGAAAAACAAAAGAAGAGTATAGGAAGAGCAGAGGAAAAATCTGAAGAACAACAGAGTAAGAGTAGAGGAAATTAGGGGAAGAGTTTAGGAAGAGAAGGAGAAGAACAGAGAAAACTTTTAGGATAAACAGAAGAAAGAGAAAAGAAAGAACAGTAAAAGAGCAGAAAAAGAGTAGGGGAAAATCAGAGGAAGAGCAAAGGAAGGGAAGAAGGGGAGTAAAGGAAAGACAAAGGAAAAGCATAGGAAGAAGATAGGAAGAGGAATAATAAAAGAAGAGTAGACGATAGCCATAATAAGGCCCCTTTCACACTCACGTTGTGCCCCGCCAGAGAACGTCTGTCAGGCACTTTTCTTTTTGTGCCTTAACGAACGTTCTTTTTAATGGGACACAACAGGAAACAACGGGTCCTGACAGATCCCATTTACTATTATGGGGTCCATTGAATGACGTTGTTTTTCGACGGGACTAGCGGGAGATATAAAAGTTGCATGATGTATTTTTCCTCCCGCTATTCTCCCCGGGTTCCCCGACGGACGTCACACGGCTGTGTCCGAACGACAGACTGAAAGAAGCCGAAATAATGAGAGATTTCTACAGACATGAAATGCATTAACCTTCTCATCAAGGACAGGACTTACAGAATCCCCGTCTCCCCTGAGCTCCCATACACAAGCACTGACTCCTTTTAAGCTCCGTTCTCATGTACCCTGCTGCTCTGAAGAGTGGTATTTTTTATTTTCAAATAAAGTATGCAAAAGCAATCGGAGACTCACAATTCAGTCGGATCAACAGCTGGAAATTGAAAAGAACAATGCTTCATGCTGCTTTCTATAATTTTCAAAAGCTGTAAAACACAAATGCAATCTTTAAAACACATGCACTGGCATTTATAGCCCCCGGAATGAAGCAACGATGTGATCCGCCGTCCTCATTTACAATACAAATGTGGAGAAAACATGCTCGGCAACGGTGTGAGTGAATTAAAAATCCTCCGCCAACATATATCCTCAACAAGATCTGATCCACCCGACAGTTAGGAACAAAATAATTGATTTCTAATGAAGAGAGAGAGAACGGCTCCAGACATCGGGTGACACCGGGATGTTGTTCTGCGGGGGACGCGCTGCTAACTCTCTATTGTAGTTAAAGGTGCTGTCTGCTCTCATTCCTATTAGTTAAAGAGGTACTCTGCCCCTAGACATCTTATCCCCAGGGCAGTTCTGCCTATAGGCAAAATAGACAGCTGCCTAGAGCGCCCTCTTGATGGGGACGTCGCTCTGCACACTGCAAGAAAGTTAGTAGTCAGCCAGCATCCAAAAGCCCCCGCTTACATGAAGCCCCCACCCAGGTTTGTTACAGTGTGTCACCCCAGTAGTAAGGTAATTACATGAGGAGGAGGTTTGTTACAGTGTGTCACCTCAGTAGTAAGGAGATTACATGAGGAGGTGATTTGTTACAGTGTGTCACCTCAGTATTAAGGAGATTACATGAGGAGGAGGTTTGTTACAGTGTGTCACCCCAGTAGTAAGGAGATTACATGAGGAGGAGGTTTGTTACAGTGTGTCACCCCAGTAGTAAGGAGATTACATGATGAGGAGGTTTGTTACAGTGTGTCACCCCAGTAGTAAGGAGATTACATGAGGAGGAGGTTTGTTACAGTGTGTCACCCCAGTAGTAAGGAGATTACATGATGAGGAGGTTTGTTACAGTGTGTCACCCCAGTAGTAAGGAGATTACATGAGGAGGAGGTTTGTTACAGTGTGTGATCCCAGTAGTAAGGAGAATACATGAGGAGAAGGTTTGTTACAGTGTGTCACCCCAGAAGTAAGGAGATTACATGAGGAGGAGGGTTGTTACAGTGTGTGATCCCAGTAGTAAGGAGATTACATGAGGAGGAGGTTTGTTACAGTGAGTCACCCCAGTAGTAAATAGATTAAATGAGGAGGAGGTTTGTTACAGTGTGTCACCCCAGTAGTAAGGAGATTACATGAGGAGGAAGTTTGTTACAGTGTGTCACCCCATTAGTAAGGAGATAACATGAGAAGGAAGTTTGTTACAGTGTGTCTCCCCAGTAGTAAGGAGATTACATGAGGAGGAGGAGGTTTGTTACAGTGTGTCACCCCAGTAGTAAGGTAATTACATGAGGAGGAGGTTTGTTACAGTGTGTCACCCCAGTAGTAAGGAGATTACATGATGAGGAGGTTTGTTACAGTGTGTCACCCCAGTAGTAAGGTAATTACATGAGGAGGAGGTTTGTTACACTGTGTCACCCCAGTAGAAAGGAGATTACATGAGGAGGAGGTTTGTTACAGTGTGTCACCCCAGTAATAAGGAGATTACATGAGGAGGAGGTTTGTTACAGTGTGTCACCCCAGTAGTAAGGAGATTACATAAGGAGGAGGTTTGTTACAGTGTGTCACCCCAGTAGTAAGGAGATTACATGAGGAGGAGGTTTGTTACAGTGTGCCCATTTGCCTCTTGACAACGCTATTTTGGTAGTGAAACATGTTGGGGGGGGGGGGGGGGGCATTTTAAGTTTTAATACAGACGCCCTGTCCTGAATGCTCACTTGTGCAGGCGTTACTGCAGGCACCTTGCACTGCCTCATGTGCAGGCCCGGACTGGCCTGGCGGAATACCGGGAATTTTCTCGGTGGGCCGCCGGCCCTGGGGCCGCTTTGCAGGGATTAATGTAGAGGCACCAGGCCCCTATATGAAAATAGGCCCAGCAGCCTGGACAGGTGGCCCGCATAGGCCACCCGACACCCACGATACAAATCCTAACAGAAGAAGAGGTCCGGCCCTGCGCTGTCCCAGGCCGGCCCTGCTTCTTACTTACGGCCCTGGGTTCAGGCCCGGCTCTAGAACTAGGCGGACCAAGGATAAGGGGGAGGTGTATATGCATGATTGATAGATGCGGGGTCCAAAGAATATGGGATAAGTTATAGATTGTGGGGGGGTCCGAGCGCTGGGACCCCCGTGATCTCCAGTACGGGCCTTGGCAGTCAGCTGGAAAAGAGGTATGCCGACCCCGCACGAAGTGCCGGCCGACCCACCCCTCCGTATACTCCATAGAGATACATGGAGGGAGCGTGCCGAACACGGCTTCCTCTGGGGTCAGACGTCGGTTTCTGGCATACTGACTGGGCCCCCGTGCAGGAGATTGTGGGGGGTCTCAATGCTTGGACCCCCAGCAATCTATAACTTATCCCCTATCCAAAGGCTAATCCAAAGACTAATGGCAATATTATGTTTAGGGCACAGTGTATGGCAGTATTATATTCAGGGTGTAGTGTATGGCAGTATTATATTCAGGGCGCAGTGTATAGCAGTATTATATTCAGGGTGCAGTGTATGGCAATATTATATTCAGGGCACAGTGCATGGCAGTATTATATTCAGGGTACAGTGTGTGGCAGGATTATATTCAGGGCGCAGTGTATGGCAACATAATATTCAGGCTACAGAGTATGGCAGTATTATATTCAGGATACAGTGTATGGCAGTATTATATTCAGGGCACAGTGTATGGCAGCATTATATTCAGGGCGCAGTGTATGGCAGTTTTATATTCAGGGCGCAGTGTATGGCAGTTTTATATTCAGGGCACAGTGTATGCTAGTATTATATTTGGGGCGCAGTGTATGGCAGTTTTATATTCTGGGCGCAGTGTATGGCAGTATTATATTCAGGGCGCAGTGTATGGCAGTATTATATTTAGGGCGCAGTGTATGGCAGTATTATATTCAGAGCACAGTGTATGACAGTATTATATTCAGGGCAAAGTGTATGGCAGCATTATACTCAGGTCAAAGTGTATGGCAGTATTATATTCAGGGCGCAGTGTATGGCAGTTTTATATTCATGGCACAGTGTATGCTAGTATTATATTTGGGGCGCAGTGTGTGGCATTATTATATTCAGGGAGCAGTGTATGGCAGTATTATATTCAGGGCGCAGTGTATGGCAGTATTATATTCAGGGAGCAGTTTATGGCAGTATGATATTCAGGGCACAGTGCATGGCATTATTATATTCAGGGCACAGTGTATGGCATTATTATAGTTGGGGCGCAGTGTATGCCAGTATTATACCATATTCAGGGCTCAGTGTATGGCAGTATTATATTTGGGGCGCAGTGTATGGCAGTATTATATTCAGGGCTCAGT
Organism: Hyla sarda; assembly: GCF_029499605.1. Taxonomy (NCBI): domain Eukaryota; kingdom Metazoa; phylum Chordata; class Amphibia; order Anura; family Hylidae; genus Hyla; species Hyla sarda. The sequence goes on from NC_079197.1 coordinate 179,792,296, forward strand.
GTATGGCAGTATTATATTCAGGGCACAGTGTATTGCAGTATTATATATGGGGCACAGTGTATGGCAGTATTATATTCAGGGCTCAGTGTATGCCAGTATTATATTTGGGGCACAGTGTATGCCAGTATTATATTTGGGGTTGTTACGCCGAGCGCTCCGGGTCCCCGCTCCTCCCCGGAGCGCTCGCTACACTCTCCTCACTGCAGCGCTCCGGTCAGATCCACTGACCCGGGGCGCTGCGATACCGCCCCCAGCCGGGATGCGATTCGCGATGCGGGTGGCGCCCGCTCGCGATGCGCACCCCGGCTCCCGTACCTGACTCGCTCTCCGTCGGTCCTGTCCCGGCGCGCGCGGCCCCGCTCCCTAGGGCGCGCGCGCGCCGGGTCTTTGCGATTTAAAGGGCCACTGTGCCGCTGATTGGCGCAGTGGTTCCAATCAGTATCTTCACCTGTGCACTTCCCTATTAATACCTCACTTCCCCTGCACTTCCTTGCCGGATCTTGTTGCCATTGTGCCAGTGAAAGCGTTTCCTTGTGTGTTCCTAGCCTGTGTTCCAGACCTCCTGCCGTTGCCCCTGACTACGATCCTTGCTGCCTGCCCCGACCTTCTGCTACGTCCGACCTTGCTCCTGTCTACTCCCTTGTACCGCGCCTATCTTCAGCAGTCAGAGAGGTTGAGCCGTTGCTAGTGGATACGACCTGGTCACTACCGCCGCAGCAAGACCATCCCGCTTTGCGGCGGGCTCTGGTGAAAACCAGTAGTGACTTAGAACCGATCCACTAGCACGGTCCACGCCAATCCCTCTCTGGCACAGAGGATCCACTACCTGCCAGCCGGCATCGTGACAGGGGTGCAGTGTATGCCAGTATTATATTTAGGGCTCAGTGTATGGCAGTATTATATTTGGGGCGCAGTGTATGCCAGTATTATATTCAGGGCTCAGTGTATGGCAGTATTATATTTGGGGTGCAGTGTATGGCATTATTATATTCAGGGCTCAGTGTATGTCAGTATTATATTCAGGGCTCAGTGTATGGCAGTATTATATTTGGGGCACAGTGTATGGCAGTATTATATTCAGGGCTCAGTGTATGGCTGTATTATATTCAGTGAGTACAGTGTGTGGCAGTATTACATTCAGTGGGTGCAGTGTGTGGCAGTATTTTATTTAGGGCACAGTATCTGGCAGTATTATAATGATTATTGTTGTCATACAGAGGATGAGGATCTGATGACATAGTGAGGAGACAATGAAGTTTGGGCCTCAGACTCTGCAGAGAAGATGGAGCTGGAAGAAGACCTGGCGTCTGGACCAGAGGAAAAGGAACAACAACAGAGAAGACGTCACTCAGGTCAGTGATATCATTGTGTATTCTCCTGACTGTCCCATCAGAGCTGTAGTCACTGATATCATTGTGTATTCTCCTGACTGTCCCATCACTGATGTAATTTGTAAGTTCTGCAGTGATGATGGGGACACTGTACTCCAATCTGAGGCCTTCATACCATAATGCCTGAGACTCCAGACATGATGGGAGTTGTAGCTTTGAAACAGCTGGAGAACAACTTGAAGCGAGGTGATTGGTGGAGGTCCCAGCATTCAGACCCCACCAAAAAAAAAAAATAGACTGCTTATTCTTAAATGTCAGGGTGTATTTTTTGGTCCCAGTCCAAACCCCCTTAAAAAAAGTTGCAAATTTAAGCCAGGTCAGATCTGGCTTAAAAAACGTGCTGTAGCATTTTAAAAAAGGTGCACAAAAAGTTGCAAACTGCTACTTTTTGTACAACTTTTTGTGAAGCTTCGCTCCCCGGCCATCTACCCACATCTACCTCCCACTGGCTAGATGGTAGAACTTCAACTCCTAGCATGTCCTCACTGTAAGAGCATGCTGGGAGTTTAGTCTTCCAACAGCTAGCTGGCAGGTGGGAGATGCGGGCGGGGGTGTGGCTTTGTTTTTCTACTTGAGGATTGGGGGGGGGGGGGGGCGCCAAAATTGAGCTTCACTTGTGTAGCAAGAATTCCTTGCACCGTCCCTGCCTGGGTTGTCAGTGTGGCTGCTACCTGGGAGAGGCGCTTTGAACTCCGGCATGGCGCGCTGCAGCCCACCATGTCGGAATTCACTGTGCCACCGAGAAGTGCGCCCGCCGCCCTGCTCTCTCTCGTACAGGCCCTGCTTGTCCTCAGGTATAGAGCCCTGCTTGTCCTCAGTATACAGAGCCCTGCTTGTCCTCAGTGTACACAGCCCTGCTTGTCTTCAGTGTACACAGCCCTGCTTGTCCTCAGTGTACAGAGCCCTGCTTGTCCTCAGTGTACACAGCCCTGCTTGTCCTCAGTGTACAGAGCCCTGCTTGTAATGAGTATACAGAGCCCTGCTTGTCCTCAGTGTACAGAGCCCTGCTTGTCTTCAGTGTACAGAGCCCTGCTTGTCCTCAGTGTACAGAGCCCTGCTTGTCCTCAGTGTACAGAGCCCTGCTTGTCTTCTGTGTACAGAGCCCTGCTTGTCTTCAGTGTACAGAGCCCTGCTTGTCCTCAATGTAAAGTGCCCCGCTTGTCCTCAGTGTACAGAACCCTGCTTGTCCTCCATGTAAAGAGCCCTGCTTGTTGTCAGTGTTCAGAGCCCCGCTTGTCCTCAGTGTACAGAGCCTAGCTTGTTCTAAGTGTACAGACCCCCGCTTGTCCTCAGTCTACGGAGACCTGCTTGTTGTCAGTGTACAGAGCCCTGCTTGTCATCAGTGTACAGGGCCCTGCTAGTACTCAGTGCACAGAGCCCCGCTTGTCCTCAATGTACAGAGCCCTGTTTGTCCTCAGGTACAGAACCCTGCTTGCTGTCAGTGTACGGAGCCTTGCTTGTTGTCAGTGTACGGAGCCCTGCTTGTTGTCAGTGTACGGAGCCCTGCTTGTCCTCAGTGTACAGAGCCCTGCTTGTCTTCAGTGTACAGAGCCCTGCTTGTTCTCAGTGTACAGAGCCCTGCTTGTCCTCAGTGTACAGAGCCCTGCTTGTCCTCAGTGTACAGAGCCCAACTTGTCCTCAGTGTACAGAGCCCCGCTTGTCCTCAGTGTACAGAGCCCTGCAGTCCTCTGAGTACAGAGTCCTGCTTGTCCTCACTATACAGAGCCCTGCTTGTCCTCAGTGTACAGATCCCCGCTTGTCCTCTGGGTACAGAGTCCTGCTTGTCCTCTGGGTACAGAGTCCTGCTTGTCCTCACTATACAGAGCCCCGCTTGTCCTCAGTGTACAGAGCCCTGCTTGTCCTCAGTGTACAGAGCCCTGCTTGTCCTCAGTGTACAGAACCCTGCTTGTTGTCGGTGTACGGAGCCCTGCTTGTTGTCAGTGTACGGAGCCCGCTTGTCCTCTGGGTACAGACTCCTGCTTGTCCTCTGGGTACAGAGTCCTGCTTTTCCTCACTATACAGAGCCCCGCTTGTCCTCAGTGTACAGAGCCCTGCTTGTCCTCAGTGTACGGAACCCTGCTTGTTGTCAGTGTACGGAGCCCTGCTTGTTGTCAGTGTACGGAGCCCTGCTTGTCCTCAGTGTACAGAGCCCTGCTTGTCCTCAGTGTACAGAGCCCTGCTTGTCCTCAGTGTACAGAGCCCTGCTTGTCCTCAATGTACAGAGCCCTGCTGTCCTCAGTGTACAGAGCCCAACTTGTCCTCAGTGTACAGAGCCCCACTTGTCCTCAGTGTACAGAGCCCTGCAGTCCTCTGAGTACAGAGTCCTGCTTGTCCTCAGTATACAGAGCCCTGCTTGTCCTCAGTATACAGAGCCCTGCTTGTCCTCTGGGTACAGAGTCCTGCTTGTCCTCTGGGTACAGAGTCCTGCTTGTCCTCACTATACAGAGCCCCACTTGTCCTCAGTGTACAGAGCCCCGCTTGTCCTCAGTGTACAGAGCCCTGCTTGTCCTCAGTGTACAGAGCCCTGCTTGTCCTCAGTATCCAGAGCCCTGCTTGTCCTAAGTGTACAGAGCCCTGCTTGTCCTCAGTGTACAGAGCCCTGCTTGTCCTCAGTGTACAGAGCCCTGCTTGTCCTCAGTGTACAGAGCCCCGCTTGTCCTCAGTGTACAGAGCCCTGCTTGTCCTTTGTGTACATAGCCCTGCTTGTCCTCAGTGTACAGAGCCCTGCTTGTCTTCAGTGTACAGAGCCCTGCTTGTCCTCAGTGTACAGAGCCCTGCTTGTCCTCAGTGTACAGATCCCTGCTTGTCCTCAGTGACTGCACCTAATGTGGGGAGCTATACTGCACCTAATGTGGGGAACTGTACTCTACCTAATGTGGGGGAACTATACTGCACCTAATGTGGGGAACTATACTGCACCTAATGTGAGGGACTATACTGCACCTAATGTGGGGAACTATACTGCACCTAGTGTGGGGGAACTATGCTGCACCTAGTGTGGGGGAACTATACTGCACCTAGTGTGGGGGAACTATGCTGCACCTAGTGTGGGGGAACTATGCTGCACCTAGTGTGGGGGAACTATGCTGCACCTAGTGTGGGGGAACTATGCTTCACCTAGTGTGGGGGAACTATACTGTACCTAATGTTAGGGACTATACTGCACTTATTGGCCCTCATTTACTTAGAAAATTGGGTTGTAAGTCTATCTTGCTTTCTTACCCGACTGCTTTTTTCCCCTGGTATTTATTATCATGTCGCATCCTGTTTGCTGCACGTGGGTTTTGTTGGTTTTGGTTTCCAACTCCTCTGAGTTGTCGGAAAAAATCCACAACAATTCAACATTTTCGGGTTGGAAACCTTTATAAATACATGGTAAAGCTCAGAAATGTCGGGTTACGCCCCTTTTTCGGGTTTGGGAGAATCCACATCGGGTCCGTCGGGAAAAAATGTTGCATCATGTCGCAGACAAAGATGCGCCAAAAAAACCCGACAAAACAAGTCAGGTTTAGAATAGTAAATTAGGGCCATTGGGGGGGAAATATACTGCACCTAATGTGGGGAAACTATACTATTTTTGCTCTTTATATATGTCTTATCTATAAATAAGGCAAACTTCAAATATGCTTTAAAATTCATGATTTTACCTTTTCTGAACAAGAAAATGACGACGCGCTGGTATAATGATGCAACACTATGGGGCTGGTATGTCATTTTTTCCAGGGCTGGTTTTCACACCCAGACCGGCCCTGCTCATGTGTCCATAGAAACAGACCGGTGGGTCAAATGTCAGGACAATGTGGCGGATGATAAATTTAAACTTATTTTTATGTGCGAAAGTTTAACAATAAAGATTGCACTTTTAATATAAGGGTGTATGGGGAATTTTTATTTTTTTTGGGTTACCCAAGGGTAGCCTATAAGTTAGTGGATCAATTCTCCACCCTCCCTACATCTGTCTTTAATAAGGGATATAGTCGGTCTGTTTAGCCGCTGGATAAGAATGCTCGCTGTCTGTATCCTCATCTCACCAGTTCTTAGACATGTCAGGACTACAGGCTAGCCGTACGCAGGACAACACAGGCTAGCCATATAAAGGACTACACAGGCTAGCCATACAAATGACTACACAGGCTAGCCATATGCAGCACTACACAGGCTAGCCATACACAGGAATACACAGGCTAGGCATACAAAGGAATACACAGGCTAGCCATACGCAGGACAACACAGGCTAGCCATACGCAGGACTACACAGGCAAGCCATACGCTGGACTACACAGGCTAGCCATACACAGGAATACACACGCTGGCGATACACAGGACTACACAGGCTAGCCATACAGAGGAATACACAAGCTAGCCATAAACAGGACTACACAGGCTAGCCATACACAGGACTAAACAGGCTAGCCATACACAGGACTACACAGGCTAGCCATACACAGGAATACACAGACTAGCCATACACAGGACTCCACAGGCTAGCATACACAGGAATACACAGACTAGCCATACACAGGACTACACAGGCTAGCCATACACAGGACTATACAGGCTAGCCATTCACAGGAATACACAGGCTATCCATACACAGGACTACACAGGCTAGCCATACACAGGACTATACAGGCTAGCCATTCACAGGAATACACAGGCTATCCATACACAGGACTACACAGGCTAGCCATACACAGGAACAGGACTACAAAGGCTATGCATTCACAGGACTACACAGGCTAGCCATACACAGGACTACACAGGCTAGCCATGCACATAACTTTGAATGTATTTTTTAGGACTGGCTGACTATCTCACATCTCCTGATTCAGTGTAGGGAAGGATTCGGCATGTTGGAATTTACCTGCCGGATCCTGTCGCCGCATTCTCCCTATTCAGAATTCTTGTCCCCTCATCGAAGCCGAGCATGCATGTTGTTTTTGAAATGGAAATAGATAGTTGTCAGCTAAATGAGCACTAGTCAAGCAGCTATCTTAAAGACGTAGTCCGGTGTCCGAAAATTGTATTTAATTAAGACTCTCCATATATTCACCCAAACATATATAACTCACTAATGTAGTGTTATCACAAATTTTGCTGACTTGCTTTCGCGGGATTTACCTCTGACAGGACGTTGTGTAGTCCTCTCATTGTCAATGTGGTGTTGTCTCAGCAGCTCCCCAACTAATCCCTATCTCCTGATGGGAAGTTGTGTAGTCCTCTTGTGGTCAGGGTGGTGTTGTCTCAGCAACTCCCCAACTTCTCCCTCTCTCCTGACAGTAAGGCGTGTAGCTCTCGTATTGTCAGTGCGGTGTCATCTTAGCAGCTCCCTGGCTCCTCCCTCTCTCCTGACAGGATGTTGTGTAGTCCTCTCATTGTCAGTGTGGTGACGTCTTAGCAGCTCCCCGACTTCTCTCTCTCCTGAGATGACGCATCATCATCTGCTGTTTTCGGGACGCCTGGCAGAATCTTGTCTTCGAGCTCAAGCCCTGCCTCTTAGTGATCATCACCTCTGACCAGCCTCTGCAGCTACATACACACAGTTGAAGGAAAGTCGTCCAGCGCTTGCTCACGGAACAAATACTTTATTTAGTTGCCATGGAGAACGAACAGGTACATTAAAACCTGTGACGCGTTTCGGCTCAAGTCACTAAGCCTTAGTCATACGGTATGACTAAAGTTTAGTGACTTGAGCCGAAACGCGTCACATGTTTTAATGTACCTGCTCGTTCTCCATGGCATCCTTACTACTGGGGTGACACACTGTAACAACCCTCCTCCTCATGTAATCTCCTTACTACTGGGGTGACACACTGTAACAAACCTCCTCCTCATGTAAGCTCCTTACTACTGGGGTGACACACTGTAACAAACCTCCTCCTCATGTAATTTCCTTACTACTGGGGTGACCCACTGTAACAAACCTCCTCCTCATGTAATTTCCTTACTACTGGGGTGACACGGTGGTACTGGCTGGGCAGCGCCCCCATCTTGCAGCGTGCAGAGTGGCGCTTCCATCAAGAGGGCACTCTAGTGTGCTGCCTAATGTGCCTACAGATATCTCCCCCACTGTTGCAATGCTACATCTCCCATCAAGCCCGGACAGCTGAAGGCTGTCCGGGTTTGATGGGAGTTGTAGTTTTGCAACAGCTGGAGGGCCACCAAATAGGATAACTGAGTTGCTAATGTTCTGATACCTGGTCTGCACCCCTCTCTCCCTGCCCCAGATAAGTTGAGTCGTCTCGTAGCGTTGATCCGGTGATGCGGGGCTCTGCAGGTTATGCTTAATCTGTAGCGATAGGTTACATTTTTCTCCGTAATCAGATGCATTTATTTCCAGATTCCTGGCGTTAAGTAATGACGGGCGTGTATACATTGCACTCTCTCCGCCGCCTCTGCACCGCTCCCCTGATGTATTACACCTTTAATTTCTTCCGAGAGTCGATTAAAGAGTCAAGAAAGAAACGTCTTCTCCCATATCCCAGCGGACGGACCGTAGATGAACGCCGGCTCACTATGCCACCTTCCATCGCCGCCGCGTCGCAATATTCAGTCTCCACATATTATTTGCAAGGATGATTTAATACTTTTGCCAGTAGGAATTTGGCGATGGCGTCCTCACGTGCACATCACCGGCGACAGGTCCGACCTCCCATATATGAAATGACGAAGCGAATAAATCACCGCGCATCAAGCAGCATTTCCATACACGATCAAATTTCCTACCCGACAACAGAGCATCGGGGAAAAATATGGAAGCGTGAACAGCGGGGAGTCTGCGGGTAATGTAATAACGGCGCCATGTCGCCGGAAGATGGAAGGTCAGTTTCTATTGAGGAATAATAGTTATGTTTATCATAGTGAATTAATAAGACTGTCGCATTCCGTCTCCTCGCTCCTCGTCTTTGGATTCTTACGGTTTCCCGAGAGTTGGACGCAAACAAATCTTGATACATTGTTTATCGGATCTGACATCTTTATATTCACGTTATTTCTTTCTAAGAATAGAATTTGGGTTGTTAGTATAAGGGTCAGTTCACTTCGGAAGTATATGACGCTGTACGTCGCCTATACGCTTATGAGTTAAAAAACATACATCATGCGGTATACAGGCTTTATTTTGTGTGCAGGATACCTGTATATGGAATAGCGCAGCAGACTGTGTAATTCAATATAGCAAAAAAAATACAAAATTCTGCGGTCAGATGTTCAGGATGTTTTGACTTATCAAAAAGTCATTGCTCATTGGACGCACAATAATGTAAAAGGGTATGTCCGGCCACGAGCAGGAGTTAATCTGTTCTGTGTATACATATGTATATATATATATATATATATATATATATATATATATATATATATATATATATATATACAGTGGGGCAAAAAAGTATATAGTCAGCCACCAATTGTGCAAGTTCTCTTACTTATAAAGATGAGAGGCTGTAATTTTCATCATAGGTTATAACCTCAACTATGAGAGACAGAATGAGAAAAAAAATCCATAAAATCACATTGTGTGATTTTTAAAGAATTTATTTGCAAATTATAGCAGAAAATAAGTATTTGGTCACCTACAAACAAGTAAGATTTCTGGCTCTGACAGATCTATAACTTCTTCTTTAAGAGTCTCCTCTGTCCTCCACTCGTTACCTGTATTAATGGCTCCTGTTTGAACTTGTTATCAGTATAAAAGACACCTGTCCACAACCCAAACAGTCACACTCCAAACTCCACTATGGCCAAGACCAAAGAGCTGTCGAAGGACACCAGAAACAAAATTGTAGACCTGCACCAGGCTAGGAAGACTGAACCTGCAATAAGCAAGCAGCTTGGTGTGAAGAAATCAACTGTGCGAGAAATTATTAGAAAATGGAAGACATACAAGACCACTGATAATCTCCCTCCATCTGAGGCTCCACGCAAGATCTCACCCCGTGGTGTCAAAATGATCAGAAGAACGATGAGCAAAAATCCCAGAACCACACGGGGGACCTAGTGAATGACCTGCAGAGAGCTGGGACCAAAGTAACAAAGGCAACCATCAGTAACACACTACATCGCCAGGGACTCAAACCATGCAGTGCCGGACGTGTCCCCCTGCTTAACCCCTTAAGGACTCAGACCATTTTCTTTTTTTCAAAGTAAAATTTTTATTACCTTTTTTGAAAACAAATAACATAAAAGGGAATATACAAGTCAATGACAGGCAAATAATAAGTGACATAGCAGAGGCTGCCAGTGTCTTAAGGTCAGGATAGTATAAATATTCATAGGCATATGGCACAAGTATGTGAGAAGCAACACTGTCAAGAGAAAGAAAAAAAGAAAAGGTCTACAAAACTACCATAATATGATAACAAACACATGGAGACGGAGACCAGGTCTATGTGGCGTGGCTTCCATGGGGCATGAGAAAAGGTTCTCAACCTTGGTGTATAGAGGAGTGGTGGGGATTGTAACAGCAGAGACAGATATTAGGAGAAAATGAGGGCCAAAAATGCACAGTCAGGATGTGCGATAGAGTCTCAGGTCACTAGGCTCTCATATAACTCCCTGATAGTCAGAGAGACCCGTGTACGGCATGTAATTGAAACAACAAAATGTAGGGTACATAAGGGGGTATGGAAGGAAGGAATGGGAGAAATAAAGAAGAGAGAACGGGAAACAGAGTAATAGCACTAGAGACATACAAAGAAGAGGGAGGGAAAAGGGAAGGAGAGCAGGTCAGGAACAAGACCATAAGGCAGAGGAGAAACTCACCACATTGGTCGGTTGGATCCGGATCTCCGCAACACTTATGGACATCTATATAGCGGATGAGAGCTATGTCTGGGTCGTGTATTGAGGGGAACAAAGAAGGTAGTGAAGGTATAGGGGGAATATTAGCAAGAGATATGTAAATGGGCAGATCAGGTAAGGGGGTGCAAGGACATATAATCCATGGAGGACATAATGGTGCTCCAAGGGACCCAGGTCGCCATATACTTTGGAAGACGTGCGGGAGTATCCGCCAATAATTCTTCCATTCTATGTACACAGCTAACCTCTTTAAACCAGCACGAAATTGTAGGAGGCGTAGATGATTTCCAAAGTCTGGGAATCACTATTCTGGCCGCAAGCAGTAGAAAGTTCAACAACCGGTGTTTTTAGATATCTGTAGAGAAAAGAAAAGAAAGGACCGACGGACGGCGCCTCGTGTATTTACCCTCAATAGATCGGGTGGTGGGTGGGGGGGGGGGAAACCCCACGGGGCTTATAGATGGCCGCTCACCTTGAGATCTATGCAAAAAAGCATATCACCCACGATATAATCTGGGTACTGTGGTACGAGTCGCTGCTATGCCGATGGGTTGCAGGAGGAAACAAGTCGTCCTGGGAGTCAATGTTAGAAGTAGAGCAGGAAAAAACCCTCAGGTATGGCGCTGCAGACTCTTGTAGACAGATGAGGCGGATGCCAAAGGTAATAGGAAAGTCCTCAGCAGGACATTTTATTAAAAAACAATAAAATGGACAAGATTACGCGTTTCGGGAGGATCCCTCCCTTCCTGATCTGAGGAAGGGAGGGATCCTCCCGAAACGCGTAATCTTGTCCATTTTATTGTTTTTTAATAAAATGTCCTGCTGAGGACTTTCCTATTACCTTTGGCATCCGCCTCATCTGTCTACAAGAGTCTGCAGCGCCATACCTGAGGGTTTTTTCCTGCTCTACTTCTAACAGTGTTTTTAGATAGGTTTGGAGGGAGGATGGAAAAGAGCATGACCTCTGGGGGACGTGAGAAATGTATGGAAATGATACGAGCAATAATGTCGAGAACCTTAGACCAGAAGTCTGTAAGCAAAGGACAGGTCAGCCATGTATGTAGCATAGTCCCCTTAGAAGAGAGACATCTCCAGCAACAATCAGATACCCCGGGTAAAAGGAGGCTAAGAGGGCCGGAACTCTGTGCCAACAGGTCAATATTATATAGTTAATCTCACGTGCTTTACCGGAGACCGAAGACTTATATCATGGTGTATTCTCCTCACTATAGAGATGTCACCTGTAATCACTGATATCATTGTGTATTCTCCTCACTATAGAGAAGACGTCACCTGTAATCACTGATATCATTGTGTATTCTCCTCACTATAGAGAAGATGTCACCTGTAGTCACTGATATCACTGTGTATTCTCCTCACTATAGAGAAGATGTCACCTGTAATCACTGATATCATTGTGTATTCTCCTCACTATAGAGAAGACATCACCTGTAATTACTGATATCACTGTGTATTCTCCTCACTATAGAGAAGATGTCACCTGCAGTCACTGATATCATTGTGTATTCTCCTTAGTATAGAGAAGATGTCACCTGTAGTCACTGATATCATTGTGTATTCTCCTCACTATAGAGAAGACATCACCTTTAGTCACTGATATCACTGTGTATTCTCCTCACTATAGAGAAGATGTCACCTGTAGTCACTGATATCATTGTGTATTCTCCTCCCCATAGAGAAGATGTCACCTGTAGTCACTGGTACCATTGTGTATTCTCCTCACTATAGAGAAGACATCACCTGTAGTCACTGATATCACTGTGTATTCTCCTCACTATAGAGAAGATGTCACCTGTAGTCACTGATATCATTGTGTATTCTCCTCCCTATAGAGAAGATGTCACCTGTAGTCACTGGTACCATTGTGTATTCTCCTGACTATAGAGATGTCACCTGTAATCACTGATATCATTGTGTATTCTCCTCACTATAGAGAAGATGTCACCTGTAATCACTAATATCATTGTGTATTCTCCTCACTATTGAGAAGGCATCACCTGTAGACACTGATATCACTGTGTATTCTCCTCACTATAGAGAAGATGTCACCTGTAATCACTGATATCATTGTGTATTCTCCTCCCTATAGAGACGACATCACCTGTAGTCACTGATATCACTGTGTATTCTCCTCACTATAGAGAAGATGTCACCTGTAATCACTGATATCATTTTATACTCTCCTCACTATAGAGAAGATGTCACCTGTAGTCACTGGTACCATTGTGTATTCTCCTCACTATAGAGAAGACATCACCTGTAATCACGGATATCATTGTGTATTCTCCTCACTATAGAGATGTCACCTGTATTCACTGATATCATTGTGTATTCTCCTCACTATAGAGATGTCACCTGTAGTCACTGATATCATTGTGTATTCTCTTCGCTATAGAGAAGACTTCACATGTGATCACTGATATCATTGTGTATTCTCCTCACTATAGAGAAGATGTCACCTGTAGTCACTGATATCATAGTTTATTCTCCTCACTATATAGAAGATGTCACCTGTAGTCACTGATATCATTGTGTATTCTCCTCACTATAGAGAAGACGTCACCTTTATTGACTGATATTATTGTGTATTCTCCTCATTATAGAGAAGATGTCACCTGTAGTCACTGATATAATTGTGTATTCTCCTCACTATATAGATGTCACCTGTAGTCACTGTTATCATTGTGTATTCTCCTTACTATAGAGAAGATGTCACCTGTAGTCACTGGTACCATTGTGTATTCTCCTCACTATAGAGAAGACATCACCTGTAATCACGGATATCATTGTGTATTCTCCTCACTATAGAGATGTCACCTGTATTCACTGATATCATTGTGTATTCTCCTCACTATAGAGATGTCACCTGTAGTCACTGATATCATTGTGTATTCTCTTCGCTATAGAGAAGACTTCACATGTGATCACTGATATCATTGTGTATTCTCCTCACTATAGAGAAGATGTCACCTGTAGTCACTGATATCATAGTTTATTCTCCTCACTATATAGAAGATGTCACCTGTAGTCACTGATATCATTGTGTATTCTCCTCACTATAGAGAAGATGTCACCTTTATTGACTGATATTATTGTGTATTCTCCTCATTATAGAGAAGATGTCACCTGTAGTCACTGATATAATTGTGTATTCTCCTCACTATATAGATGTCACCTGTAGTCACTGTTATCATTGTGTATTCTCCTTACTATAGAGAAGATGTCACCTGTAGTCACTGATATCATTGTGTATTCTCCTTACTATAGAGAAGATGTCAACTGTAGTCACTGATATCATTGTGTATTCTCCTCACTATAGAGAAGACGTCACCTTTATAGACTGATATTATTGTGTATTCTCCTCATTATAGAGAAGACGTCACCTGTAGTCACTGATATAATTGTGTATTCTCCTCACTATAGAGATGTCACCTGTAGTCACTGTTATCATTGTGTATTCTCCTCACTATAGAGAAGATGTCACCTGTAGTCACTGATATCATTGTGTATTCTCCTCACTATAGAGAAGACGTCACCTTTATTGACTGATATTATTGTGTATTCTCCTCATTATAGAGAAGATGTCACCTGTAGTCACTGATATCATTATGTATTCTCCTCACTATAGAGAAGACGTCACGTGTAGTCACTGATATCATTGTGTATTCTCCTTACTATAGAGAAGATGTCACCTGTAGTCACTGATATCATTGTGTATTCTCCTCACTATAGAGAAGACGTCACCTGTAGTCACTGTTATCATTGTGTATTCTCCTTACTATAGAGAAGATGTCACCTGTAGTCACTGATATCATTGTGTATTCTCCTCACTATAGAGAAGACGTCACCTTTATTGACTGATATTATTGTGTATTCTCCTCATTATAGAGAAGACGTGACCTGTAGTCACTGATATAATTGTGTATTCTCCTCACTATAGAGATGTCACCTGTAGTCACTGATATCATTGTGTATTCTCCTCACTATAGAGATGTCACCTGTAGTCACTGATATCACTGTGTATTCTCCTCACTATAGAGAAGACTTCACATGTGATCACTGATATCATTGTGTATTCTCCTCACTATAGAGAAGATGTCACCTGTAGTCACTGATATCATTGTGTATTCTCCTTAGTATAGAGAAGATGTAACCTGTAGTCACTGATATCATTGTGTATTCTCCTCACTATAGAGAAGACGTCACCTGTAGTCACTGATATCATTGTGTATTCTCCCCACTTTAGAGAAGAAATCACCTGTAATCACTGATATCATTGTGTATTCTCCTCACTATAGAGAAGACATCACCTGTAAATCACTTATATCATTGTGTATTCTCCTCACTATAGAGAAGATGTCACCTGTATTCACTGATATCATTATGTATTGTCCTCACTATAGAGATGTCACCTGTAGTCACTGATATCATTGTGTATTCTCCTCACTACAGAGAAGATGTCACCTGTATTTACTGATATCATTGTGTATTCTCCTCACTATAGAGAAGATTTCACCTGTAGTCACTGATATCATTGTGTATTCTCCTCACTACAGAGAAGACGTCACCTGTAATCACTGATATATTTGTGTATTTTCCTCACTATGGAGAAGACATCACCTGTAAATCACTTATATCATTGTGTATTCTCCTCACTATAGAGAAGACGTCACCTTTATTGACTGATATTATTGTGTATTCTCCTCATTATAGAGAAGACGTGACCTGTAGTCACTGATATAATTGTGTATTCTCCTCACTATAGAGATGTCACCTGTAGTCACTGATATCATTGTGTATTCTCCTCACTATAGAGATGTCACCTGTAGTCACTGATATCATTGTGTATTCTCCTCACTATAGAGATGTCACCTGTAGTCACTGATATCACTGTGTATTCTCCTCACTATAGAGAAGACTTCACATGTGATCACTGATATCATTGTGTATTCTCCTCACTATAGAGAAGATGTCACCTGTAGTCACTGATATCATTGTGTATTCTCCTTAGTATAGAGAAGATTTCACCTGTAGTCACTGATATCATTGTGTATTCTCTCCACTTTAGAGAAGAAATCACCTGTAATCACTGATATCATTGTGTATTCTCCTCACTATAGAGAAGACATCACCTGTAAATCACTTATATCATTGTGTATTCTCGTCACTATAGAGAAGATGTCACCTGTATTCACTGATATCATTGTGTATTGTCCTCACTATAGAGAAGATTTCACCTGTAGTCACTGCACTGATATCATTGTGTATTCTCCTCACTACAGAGAAGACGTCACCTGTAATCACTGATATCAATGTGTATTCTACTCACTATAGAGAAGACATCATCTGTTAATCACTTATATCATTGTGTATTCTCCTCACTATAGAGAAGATGTCACCTGTAGTCACTGATATCATTGTGTATTCTCCTCACTATAGAGAAGATGTCACCTGTATTCACTGATATCATTATGTATTGTCCTCACTATAGAGATGTCACCTGTAGTCACTGATATCATTGTGTATTCTCCTCACTACAGAGAAGATGTCACCTGTATTTACTGATATCATTGTGTATTCTCCTCACTATAGAGAAGATTTCACCTGTAGTCACTGATATCATTGTGTATTCTCCTCACTACAGAGAAGACGTCACCTGTAATCACTGATATATCTGTGTATTTTCCTCACTATGGAGAAGACATCACCTGTAAATCACTTATATCATTGTGTATTCTCCTCACTATAGAGAAGATGTCACCTGTAGTCACTGATATCATTGTGTATTCTCATCACTATGTCCTATCAGAGCTGTAGTCACTTATAAGTTCTGCAGTTATGATGAGTGAAACTACAACTCGCAGCATAACCTTACCACTGCATAAAGGGGTACTCTGCTGGAAAAAAATTTTTTTTAATCAACTAGTGCCAGAAAGTTAAAAATATTTGTAAATTACTTCTATTTAAAAATCGTAATCCTTCCAGTACATATTAGCTGCTGTATGCTCCAAAGGAAGTTATTTTCTTTTTTTAATGTATTTTGTGTCTGACACAATGCTCTCGGCTGACACCTCTGTCCATTTTAGGAACTGTCCATAGTAGGAGCAAATCCCCATAGGCAACCTCTCCTGCTCTGACCAGTTCCAGTGGAGCATACAACAGCTAGAAGTCATTTTCAAATCTGAGAAAGTATATAGGTGTGTGCAGCTCACAATTAATACACACCGAGGTCAAACTGGGCAAGCAACTATACCTTAATTGCTGAAAAAGTAGAAACAAAAAAACTAAATGTAGCCCGGACCTTCTACTCGATTGTATAGAAATAAATGATCGTGGATCGTGCTTCAATAATAATAATCAGCAATTTATTAAAAAATAATATTATGAATAAAATGAGGTACTTCTCACAGGGCCCTTGTGAGAAGAAAATACATAATAAAAGCAACCTAACAGTATAAATTATGCATAATATAATTATAACAATAATACTGGCATAAATTGGCTTCTATTTTGTAGCAAAAATGGGAACTGTACAAGACAAGCGAGTTGAGCGAAATTTGTTAGTGAATTATTTTACTCTTATGGATATTCAAGGTAGATGTGTCCTTTTTGCATGCAATATCAGACAGTTTGTGATAATTACAGATTATGTTACCGGTCTTTATAGTAGTAACCCGGGCAATAGATGTTATTCCCACAGTGCCTGGATGTCTGTAATGCACTGGGTCCTCTGTGCAGCGATTCCAGACGTGGGCGGCTTGGTCCAGTGAGGTCCGGGTGAAGGCGGTGGCAGTCACTGGCAGCTGAGGCGCTGGCAGGCGCCGATGATCACAATGGTGCCAGAGGACTGCTGGCGCTGGCGTGCGCTGGAGTTGGTATATTCCTCACCGCTAGCTGGTTGGCGATCGGGACCGTATGCTGGATGCAGAGAGCTTGCCTCGTGTTGCCGGCGTCTGACGTCAGCTGTGGTCAGAGCCGGGATCACTGCACCGGAATGGATTTGTGTTGCTGAACCGGGCAAAAAGCGAAGTAGGAGCACTGATGATGGTACAGTTCATAAGAGGTAACCGGCCTTGGTATATGGGCACAGTTCTCCAATAGTGGTAATATGCCAGTTATTATGCATAAACGACTAGACGCGTTTCAGGGTTGTATTATATAACCCTTTCCTCAGTAGTCATAAACTTATGAGGAAAGGGTTTCAGGAACATTTCAGGAACTGTCCAGAGCAGGAGAGGTTTGCTATGGGGATTTTCTCCTGCTCTGGACTGTTCCTGAACAGAGGTGATAGCAGAGAGCACTGTGGTCAGACTGGAAAGAACTACACAACTTCCGGTTGAGCATACAGCAGCTGACAAGTACTGGAAGGATTACGATTTTTACATAGAAGTAATTTACAAATCTGTTTAACTTTCTGGCACCAGTTGATTTAAAAAAAAAAATTCTAGCAGAGTACCCCTTTAACAACATTTATACATTTATCTCGGCCATGTGAGCTGCACTACTAAGACATCAGGTATGCACGGACCCTCCCCCCGACCTTTATATATGGCCGTCAGCACTTTATATCAGGTCCCTTTAGAGAACTTGATACGAGACGTCTCCTGGAGGATTCTTGGAGCAGATGCTCATTAAATGTTATAGATGAGAATTACAGGAGAAATCTGATTTTCATAACGAAGACGCTGGAAACAAAACATCTGAAGATTTATATTGTTTACAAGCCAAACATATTTTCACCATGCATCTAAATGATACAGAGATAGCGACAATGTTTCTCTTCAATCTGCGCTTCGTATGAAGATGGATGGAGGACGCCTGGACGGCGCAAACAGAGACAAAAGATGACAATTAGACAAAAAAATCACATAAATAAACATGTTGTGTGCCAGGGTCACAGGAGGCGTATGCGGGTGTATATATATATATATATATATATATATATATATATATATATATATATATGTGTATATATATCCTGTGTGTAGAGGCGATACATGAGCGGAGGGGAAACAAATAGAGATGAGCGAACTTAGAGTAAATTCGATTTCGATTCGTCACGAACTTCTCGGCTCGCCAGTTGATGACTTATCCTGCATAAATTAGTTCAGCTTTCAGGTGCTCCGGTGGGCTGGAAAAGGTGGATACAGTCCTAGGAAAGAGTTTCCTAGGACTGTATCCACCTTTTCCAGCCCACGGGAGCACCTGAAAGCTGAACTAATTTATGCAGGATAAAGCCATCAACTGCCGAGCCGAGAAGTTCGTGACGAATCAAATTTACTGTAAATTCGCTCATCTCTAGAAACAAACATGGTGAGTGATATATGTAAACTGAAAGGATTTAGTGCGATTTTATACGATTTGCTACAATATATATATATATATATATATATATATATATATATATATATATATGTTAGAAGAAAACAATGGCTTAGCACTCTCAAAAATAGTGAAAAAAAGGGGTTGTGGATTTATTGGCTCACATCACTGCAGCAACGTTTCAGTCCTACTGTAGGACCATTTTCAAGCTTAGTGGGGGGGTATTTATATCGAGAACACATCAGTGCAAACACTAAAGTGCTTATAATGATCAATGAATTCATTATACATACCGTATTTTTCGCCCTATAGGACGCACCGGCATATAAGACGCACCCAATTTTAAAGGTGCAAAATTTGGAAAAAAAAAGATTCTGAACCCAACAGTGATCTGCAACCTGCGTACCTCCAGATGTTGCAAAACTACAACTCCCAGCATGCCAGGACAGCCAAACACCTGTCTGCCTCCTACAGAGGATCCACACTGATCACGAAAGGTAAATCAAGGCTTCCCATTTGCAAAACTTCAACTCCCAGCATGCCCGGACAGCCGTTGGCTGTCCGGGCATGCTGGGAGTTGTAGTTTTGCAACATCTGGAGGTCCGCAGGTTGAAGACCACTGGTATAGGAGGTAATACTCACGTGTCCCCGCTGCTCCGAACCCGTCACCGCTGCCCTGGATGTCGCTCCATCGCTGTCGCCGCGTCCTCAGGGTGTCCCCAACGCTCCGGACGTCTTCTTCTTCCCCGGGATCCACGCTCTCCGTCGCCGTCATCACGTCGCTACGCACGCCGCTCCTATTGGATGAAGGGATGGCGTGCGCGATGACGTGATGGTGTCGAAGGAGAGCGCCGGCCATGCAGGGGATCCCGGCACGGAGCAGACACCGAGGAGGCAGGTAAGGTCCCTCCTGGTGTCCTGTAAGCTGTTCGGGACGCCGCAATTTCACCGAACAGCCCAACTGAGCAGCCGGGTTAGTGTCACTTTCCCTTCAGACGCGGCGGTCAGCTTTGATTGCCGCATCTGAAGGGTTAATACAGGGCATCACCGCGATCAATGATGTCCTGTATTAGCCGCGGATCCCGGCCGTTGATGGCCGCAGGGACCGCCGCGATAGGGGTGTGTATTCGCCGTATAAGACGCACCAACTTTTTCCCCCCAGTTTTGGGGAAGAAAAAGTGCGTCTTATACGGCGAAAAATACGGTATATAGTGTAATAATACAAAAATACTGACAAAACATTGTGAATAAAAATCCATACATAAAGAGGAAGCATTGTAGGGGATAGTATAGGACTGGAGGGCACGTGACAGGGGGATCATGCAGAGATGGTAGGGGTTAAGGTGTGGAGTTAGTCACGTGACAGGTAGGGGTTAAGTGTGGGTTAAAAGGCTGGGGGCGGAGTTAAGGATAAGGACCATGGCCAGTGAAGAAGTTGGCTGAAGAGCTCCTACCTTATGGCGTCCATTGAAGCCCTGATGCAGAGGGTGAGGGAGGAGGCGCTCCGGCGTGGTCCTGGTGGCACGTGTCCTCTCTTTCCCTTCCTGCAGCGCTGAAGGTGGCCGGCTCTCTCGCCCACCGGAGCGCTTATCGCCAGAGTCTTCCCCACGCTCCTGGCATCGGCAGGTGAGTCCTTCTGGGGCTTCCCCGACCCCTCTGCTGGTCGGGCTGGCTGGTCAGGAGTGGGGATGTCTGGGAAGCCGTCTGCTGACCCCATGGCTGCGGTGGTGCTGAGGGGTCGGCGGGGAGCTGGAGTGGCCCACGGGCAGCAGGAGGAGCCTAGCACATCTGTGGCCTTCTCCCCTGTGGAGGACGGTGACCGGGAGCATGCCCGACGGAGTTTGGCGTTGCGCGCCTCGACTGTACCCGCCCCCATGTCGGAGGACACCCGGGCTATTATTGTTACAATGTTTTAATTGAGTTGTTAATAAATTGGGCTGCTGTGGCCATTTTTTACCAACACTTTGTCTCAGTCCTTATTGTGTAAGGGGAAATGGAGGTGGGTAAAAGAATAGTCGGGGAGGGGGAAGCTGGTGCAGATCATAGCAGCTATAATATCCCCGAGTCATACAGGGTGGGCCATTCATATGGATACACCTTAATAAAATGGGAATGGTTGGTGATAACTTCCTGTTTGTGGCATATTAGTATATGTGAGGGGGGAAACTTTTCAAGATGGGTGGTGACCATGGCGGCCATTTTTAATCCAACTTTTGTTTTTGCAATAGGAAGAGGGTCATGTGACACATCAAACTTATTGGGAATTTCACAAGAAAAACAATGATGCGCTTGGTTTTAACATAACTTTATTCTTTCATGAGTTATTTACAAGTTTCTGAGCACTTATATAATGTGTTCAATGTGCTGCCCATTGTGTTGGATTGTCAATGCAACCCTCTTCTCTATATACTACTATATACTGCTATATACACCGCAGGAGAAATGCTAGCACAGGCTTCCACTATCCGTTTACACTGCTATATACTACTATATACACCGCAGGAGAAATGCTAGCACAGGCTTCCAGTATCCGTATACACTGCTATATACTACTATATACACCGCAGGAGAAATGCCAGCACAGGCTTCCAGTATCCGTATACACTGCTATATACTACTATATACACCGCAGGAGAAATGCTAGCACAGGCTTCCAGTATCCGTATACACTGCTATATACTACTATATACACCGCAGGAGAAATGCTAGCACAGGCCTCCAGTATCTGTATACACTGCTATATACTACTATATATACCTCAGGAGAAATGCTAGCACAGGTTTCCAGTATCTGTATACACTGCTATATACTACTATATACACCGTAGGAGAAATGCTAGCACAGGCTTCCAGTATCCGTATATACTACTATATACACCGCAGGAGAAATGCTAGCACAGGCTTCCAGTATCTGTATACACTGCTATATACTACTATATACACCGCAGGAAAAATGCTAGCACAGGCTTCCAGTATCCGTATACACTGCTATATACTACTATATACACCGCAGGAGAAATGCTAGCACAGGCTTCCAATATCTGTATACACTGCTATATACTACTATATAAACTGCAGGAGAAATGCTAGCACAGGCTTCCAGTATCCGTATACACTGCTATATACTACTATATACACCGCAGGAGAAATGCTAGCACAGGATTCCAGTATCCGTAGTTTCAGGTGCTGCACATCTCGTATCTTCACAGCATAGACAATTGCCTTCAGATGACCCCAAAGATAAAAGTCTAAGGGGGTCAGATCGGGAGACCTTGGGGGCAGGGAAATTTGCAAGAATTTTATTTTATTTTATTAATTTTTTTAAAGGCTGGATTCACATATTACCCTACAGGCAATAGGCCAGTGTTTCCCAACCAGTGTACCTCCAGCTGTTGCAAATCTACAACTCCCAGCATGCCCGAACAACCAAAGGCTATCACATAGTCCATGGTGCTGTGGTACCTTGGTGGGGGTGTAGGGTAGTTGGGGTGTTGCTTTTCCTGAATTATAAAGGGCGCTGTTAACCCTTGTCACTCGTGATGCCAGGGTGAGGGTTAAATACTGTAATGGTGCTGGGCCTATCGCCACCCTTCCCAAGAACGATAGGTGAGTGCATAATAAATGGATTGTCCACAACCACTGTCAACTGAAACTTGCAGGAACTTTTACTGAAGATTTTCTGAAGCAGACAATAGCAATAACAGTCCATGAACAAAGTCTATTTGTATCTGAGCAGCGATTGACAGTTGGTTGAGATCGGATAAGCTCAGTTTAGCTTTAGGAAGATTCCGTTGCACAGATCCGCTGGATTTAGGGGTGCGTTTAGGTCCAGTGATCTTGCGGTGAGTAGCGGGGAATTAGATATCCATAACCACGGTGATGTAGGCCGAGGCCGCAAGGCTTTGGCCTAGTAAACGTATGGGAAAATTGCGGAGGTCCTACCTCACTCAGTGACAGCAACCCAAGAGAGCGATCAATGGCCGCAGCTCCCTTGGGCAGGGGCTGGCCGTTTTTGATTGGTCCGAAACAACTGTCACTCACCGTTACACGGCATTGTGGGACAACACGTGACTAGTGTTGAGCGGCATAGGCCATATTCGAATTCGCGAATATTCGCGAATATATGGACGAATATTCGTCATATATTCACAAAATTCGCATATTCATACTATTCTTATTTTATTTTCGCATTTGCGAAAGTTTGCGCATGCGAAAATTAACATATGAAAAATTAACATAAGCGAAAATTCGCACACCAGTCTCACACAGTAGTATAAGAGCCTTCTTTACATCACACAAGCTGGAAGCAGAGAGGGGTGATCACTGTGATGTGTACTGTGAAAAAATAAAATTAAAAAAATTAAAAAAAAAAACGAATATTCGTAATTACGAATATATAGTGCTATATTCGCAAATATTTGCGAATTCGCGAATATGCGATATTCGCAAATAAAATTTGCATTGCGAATATTCGTGAGCAACACTACACGTGACTCAAGAACCACCTAAAGTCCTTCAACATACCATAGAGTTCTGACCCGTGTCACATGATCGCAGGTCCTGCGACGCTAAAATAAGTGAGTTACACCATATACATATATTTACATAGATAATATTTATAAATATCAAGTTACTAAGGGGTGACTAGGGGTTAATTAGGGAAGCGAACCCCGACAGTCCTAGGGACTCTGACTTTGGGGACTAATAACTTAGGCACAGTAGGAAATACGGTGCCGGGACACCACAGTGCTGCCTGACAAACTCTGCTTTGCTACATTTGTTAATATGTTTACTGTGCATCTATCTCCTATGTCATTTTTCCCAACCAGGGTGCCTCCAGCTGTTGCAAAACTACAACTCCCGGCATGCCTGGACAACCTGCCACATCAGCTAAATCAGGTAAGCACAAGGCCAGGAACGTGCACAGACATTTTACTATTTTATTTATTTATCATCTATTTAGCATTTATTTATCATACACAAGAACCCCTACAATATTCTCCAATCATATTTAGAATTTTTTCGGAGTGCTTCTTTAAAAAAAAAAAATAAAAAAAAAAAAAAAAAAAAAAAAATATAATAATAATAATAATAATAATAATAATAATAATAATAATAATAATAATAATATATATATATATATATATATATATATATATATATATATATATATATATATTTCTATATCTATATAAAAATGGCAAATCTTTCATTGTTTGCGGACCAGCGGTTAAAGTTGACGCCAAATATGCCTTAATAAATTGCCCCCCTAAATATTGAAATTGTTCTTAATTCATATTTTTTCATTTTACGCACAGATATTACACAACATTAGTGTGTCCCCTCCCCCGGCCGGCGCGGTCTCCATTCGCTTTAACGTTTTCTTATTGTGTTTATGAATCAGATGTCGTTTAGAAAGTTAACAAGGCAAAAATTAACCTTGTCGTCCTACGTGTTTTTTATCCCGTTTGCACAATTGTTTTTTTTTTTCTGGTGCAGCTGGAACGACGTGTCTGTAACATAGAAAAAAAAAAAGCGCGAGAGTCTCCGGCGTTATTCTGAAATGATAATAAGCTTAATTTGATGCTAATCTTGTACGGACGGCTTTAATGGCCGACGGGAGAGGCCGCGCCGTTCATCAAACATATTGCCAGGAGATAAAAATAGAGAAGATTCCTCTTGAATGTCAATGAGGCCGGATTCGATCCGTGGAAAGGCGAACGGCGCCTGCATAGAGCAGAGCAGAGTACAGAGGAAGCATGGATATCACCAAACATCAATCCTGTAAAACAACTGTGCCTATAGCTGTTGCAAAACTACAACTCCCAGCATGCCTGGACAGCCAACGGCTGTCCGGGTGTCACGATGCCGGCTGGCAGGAGGTGGATCCTCTGTGCCAGAGAGGGATTGGCGAGGACCGCGCTAGTGGACCGGTTCTAAGCCACTACAGGTTTTCACCAGAGCCCGCCGCAAAGCGGGATGGTCTTGCTGCGGCGGTAGTGACCAGGTCGTATCCACTAGCAACGGCTCACCTCTCTGACTGCTGAAGATACTGAAGATAGGCGAGGTACAAGGGAGTAGGCAGAAGCAAGGTCGGACGTAGCAGAAGGTCGAGGCAGGCAGCAAGGATCGTAGTCAGGGGCAACGGCAGGAGGTCAGGAACACGGGCTAGGAACAGACAAGGGAACGCTTTCACTAGGCACTAAGGCAACAAGATCCGGCAAGGGAGTGCAGGGGAAGTGAGGTAATATAGGGAAGTACACAGGTGATCACACTAATTGGTAATTGGGAAGATTGGGCCAGGCACCAACATTGGTGCACTGGCCCTTTAAATTGCAGAGACCCGGCGCGCGCGCGCCCTAGGGAGCGGGGCCGCGCGCGCCGGGACAGGACCGACGGAGAGCGAGTCAGGTACGGGGACCGGGGTGCGCATCGCGAGCGGGCGCCACCCGCATCGCGAATCGCATCCCGGCTGGAGGCGGTACCGCAGCGCACCCGGTCAGTGGATCTGACCGGGGCGCTGCAGCAACGAGGATGAGGCGAGCGCTCCGGGGAGGAACGGGGACCCGGAGCGCTCGGCGTAACAGTACCCCCCCCCCTTGGGTCTCCCCCTCTTCTTGGGGCCAAAGAACCTGAGGAAAAAAAAGTCAATTTTTCCGTGATGAGGTCCGATGCACATTAGGAGGGGTTCTGTGCGGAAACGCATGAGACAGTCCAATCTTTTATTGTTAATACAATAGATGTAGAGGGGTCTGGCGAGACTGGTCACAGGGACGTAGAACCTGTTGATAAGAGAGGCCAAAAAAAATTTTCCTGCAGATCCGGAATCCAAGGAGACCATAGTAGAGAAGGAGAAGGTAGAGGAAGATATCCGCACAGGCACAGTAAGGCGTGGAGAAGCAGAGTTGACATCAAGAACTGTGTCACCTTTGTGCGGAGTCAGCGTACGTCTTTCCAGGCGGGGAGGACGGATAGGACAATCCTTCAGGAAGTGTTCGGTACCGGCATAGTACAGGCAAAGATTCTCCATGCGGCGTCGTGTCCTCTCTTGAGGTGTCAAGCGAGACCGGTCAACTTGCATAGCCTCCGCGGCGGGAAGCACAGGAACGGATTGCAGAGGACCAGAGGAGAGAGGAGCCGGGGAGAAAAAACGCTTCGTGCGAACAAAGTCCATATCCAGGCGGAGCTCCAGACGCCATCCGGAAGAACGCATGTCAATGCGAGTGGCAAGATGAATGAGTTCATGCAGGTCAGCAGGAGTCTCTCGTGCGGCCAGAACATCTTTAATGTTGCTGGATAGGCCTTTTTTAAAGGTCGCGCAGAGAACCTCACTATTCCAGGACAACTCGTAAGCAAGAGCACGGAACTGAATGGCGTACTCGCCAATGGAAGAAACACCCTGTTCCAGGTTCAGCAGGGCAATCTCGGCAGAAGAAGCTCGGGCAGGCTCCTCGAAGACACCACGGACCTCAGCGAAGAAGGACTGGACTGTGGCTGTGGCAGAATCATTGCGGTCCCCATCAAACTTGTCCGGCAGGGACAAGCAGGGGTTAAGAACGGCCGGTTGCTGCGGAGGAGTTGCAGGAGCCGGCGGAGGAGATGGTTGTTGCAGCTGTAGCTGTGACTGAAGTTGCTGTATCTGCGGCAGCAGCTGCTGTGACTGAAGTTGCTGTATCTGCGGCAGCAGCTGCTGTAACTGTGACTGAAGACGCTGTGTCTCGGAGATCAAGTATGCCAGCTGTTGATCTCGTTGGGCGATCTTTACGCCAAATTTGTCCGGCAGGGACAAGCAGGGGTTAGGAACGGCCGGTTGCTGCGGAGGAGTTGCAGGAGCCGGCGGAGGAGATGGTAGTTGCAGCTGTAGCTGTTGCTGTATCTGCAGCTGCTGTATCTGTGACTGAATACGCAGTGCCTCGGAGGTCAAGTATGCCAGCTGTTGATCTCGTTGGGCGATCTTTAGGGCTAGCTGGGCGACCAGTGTAGGATCTTCAGCGGGATCCATGGCCGGATCTACTGTCACGATGCCGGCTGGCAGGAGGTGGATCCTCTGTGCCAGAGAGGGATTGGCGAGGACCGCGCTAGTGGACCGGTTCTAAGCCACTACAGGTTTTCACCAGAGCCCGCCGCAAAGCGGGATGGTCTTGCTGCGGCGGTAGTGACCAGGTCGTATCCACTAGCAACGGCTCACCTCTCTGACTGCTGAAGATACTGAAGATAGGCGAGGTACAAGGGAGTAGGCAGAAGCAAGGTCGGACGTAGCAGAAGGTCGAGGCAGGCAGCAAGGATCGTAGTCAGGGGCAACGGCAGGAGGTCAGGAACACGGGCTAGGAACAGACAAGGGAACGCTTTCACTAGGCACTAAGGCAACAAGATCCGGCAAGGGAGTGCAGGGGAAGTGAGGTAATATAGGGAAGTACACAGGTGATCACACTAATTGGTAATTGGGAAGATTGGGCCAGGCACCAACATTGGTGCACTGGCCCTTTAAATTGCAGAGACCCGGCGCGCGCGCGCCCTAGGGAGCGGGGCCGCGCGCGCCGGGACAGGACCGACGGAGAGCGAGTCAGGTACGGGGACCGGGGTGCGCATCGCGAGCGGGCGCCACCCGCATCGCGAATCGCATCCCGGCTGGAGGCGGTACCGCAGCGCACCCGGTCAGTGGATCTGACCGGGGCGCTGCAGCAACGAGGATGAGGCGAGCGCTCCGGGGAGGAACGGGGACCCGGAGCGCTCGGCGTAACACCGGGCATGCTAGGAGTTGTAGTTTTGCAACAGCTGGAGGCACGCCGGTTGGAATACGCTACTGTAAAGGGCCCATCGTGCCCATCACAAAATCACACTCCTCAGGCTGCAATTTGATAATAGACTCAATGATTAAAGGGGTACTCCCTTGGAAAACTTTTTTTTATTTTTTTTTTTATTTAATCAACTGGTGCCAGAAAGTTAAACAGATTTGTAAATCACTTCTATTAAAAAATCTCAATCCTTCCAGTACTTTTTAGGGGCTGTATACTAAAGGGAAATCCAAAAAAAGAAATGCATTTCCTGTGATGTCATGACCACAGTGCTCTCTGCTGACCTCTGCTGTCCATTTTTGGAACTGGAGAAAATCCCCATAGCAAACATATGCTTCTCTGGACAGTTCCTAAAATGGACAGCAGAGGTCAGCAGAGAGCACTGTGGTCAGGACATCACAGGCAATGCATTTCTTTTTTTTTTTTGGATTACTCTTTAGTATACAGCCCCTAAAAAGTACTGGAAGGATTAAGATTTTTTTAATAGAAGTGATTTACAAATCTGTTTAGCTTTCTGGCACCAGTTGATTTAAAAAAAAAATAAAATAAAAATGTCCACGGGATTACCCCTTTAAACGCCTCAACATTTCCAAGACCTCTGTTTGCTGTCACTGAATGTTTATACTCAGAGGCTAAAAATCTTAAAAACCCAAACCATCAGAGCGATACAGTCATGACTGTAAATGTTGTCACCCCTGAATTTTTTCTAGAAAATGAAGTATTTCTCACAGGAAAGGATTGCAGTAACACGTTTTGCTATACACATGTTTATTCCCTTTGTGTGTATTGGAACTAAACCAAAAAAGGGAGGAAAAAAAGAAAATTGAACATAATGTCACCAAACTCCAAAAATGGTCTGGACAAAATTATTGGCACCGTTTCAAAATTGTGGAAAAATAAGATTGTTTCAAGCACGTGATGTTCCTTTATACTCATCTGGGGGCAAGTAACAGGTGTGGGCAATATAAAAATCACACCTGAAAGCAGACAAAAAGGAGAGAAGTTCACTTAGTCTTTGCATTGTGTGTCTGTGTGTGCCACACTAAGCATGGACAACAGAAAGAGGAGAAGAGAACTGTCTGAGGACTTGAGAACCAAAATTGTGGAAAAATATCAACAATCTCAAGGTTACAAGTCCATCTCCAGAGATCTAGATTTGCCTTTGTCCACAGTGCGCAACATTATCAAGAAGTTTGCAACCACTGGCACTGTAGATAATCTCCCTGGGCGTGGACGGAAGAGAACAATAGATGAAAGGTGTCAACGTGGGATAGTCCGGATGGTAGATAAGCAGCCCCAAACAAGTTCCAAACATATTACAAAGATATTCATGCGGTCCATCATTCCGGCTGAGAGGTGTAAGAAGATTATTGATAGTTATAGGAAGTGACTGATTCTTTCCAAAGGGTGTGCAACCAA
The DNA here is from genome assembly GCF_029499605.1 of Hyla sarda. Lineage (NCBI taxonomy): Eukaryota > Metazoa > Chordata > Amphibia > Anura > Hylidae > Hyla > Hyla sarda. The sequence continues at coordinate 179,821,045 of NC_079197.1, forward strand.
ATATTAAGTTAAGGGTACCAATAATTTTGTCCAGCCCATTTTTGGAGTTTGGTGACATTATGTCCAATTTGCTTTTTTTCCTCCTATTTTGGTTTTGTTCCAATACACACAAAGGGAATAAACGTGTGTATAGCAAAACATGTGTTACTGCAATCCTTTTCTGTGAGAAATTCCGTATATACTTGAGTATAAGCCGAGTTTTTCAGCACAATTTTTCCTGTTGAAAACGCCCGCCTCGGCTTATACTCGAGTAAACTCTCTGCCTGTCAATCCCTTCTCAGTGGTCTTCAACCTGCGTACCTCCAGATGTTGCAAAACTACAACTCCCAGCATGCCCGGACAGCCATCGACAGCCGATGGCTGTCTGGGCATGCTGGGAGTTGTAGTTTTGAAACATCTGAAGGTACGCAGGTTGAAGACCACTGATTAAGGGATTGACAGGCGGTGATGATGATGACAGGGGTATTAATGATGGGGGGTCTGGATGATTACATGGGGGAATGATGTATTTCCCACCCTAGGCTTATAGTCGAGTCAATAACTTTTTTTTTTTCCTGGGTTTTTGGGGTGAAATTAGGGGCCTCGGCTTATGTTCGGGTTGGCTTATACTAGAGTATATACAGTACTTCATTTTCTAGAAAAATTTCAGGGGTGCCAACATTTACGGCCATGACTGTATATCTACAAATCAGAAAAAACTGACGGCTTAGAGTTCTGCACCCAAATCTGCACTGAAATCCTCTGCATGCAGATGTTATTGTTAGCTTTGGGTGCCATTTACCAATATTCCACTTTTTCCCCCATTTTTATATAGATTTTTTTTTCTTATGTATCCCTCATATGTACCAATTAGTGTTGAACATGAATATTCAAATAGCAAATTTTTACCCTGAATATCGGCACTTCATGATTTCCCGAATATTTAGAATATTGCGAAATATATTTGTTATGACGAATAATCTTTTTTTTCCCCAGTAAAAGTGATCATCCCTCCCCGCTTCCAGCTTGTGGTCCAAAAGAAGGCTCCAATATTATTTACTGTGTGAGTCGATGTGGAGCGCGAATATTTTGTATATGTGAAAATTTGCTTATATCATCCCTTCCAGTGGACACTGATCCCTCCCTTCTTTTAGCTTGTGGACCAATGAGAAGGATGCAAATGTAATTGTCAGACGTCAGCGACATCCCTAGAAACCAATAACAAAGTAGTTAGTTGAAAGATATAATCACGAATGCACACTTTACGAATTTCATTGCGAACTTCACATGGAAAAAAAGTTAACAAATATGCGAAATTTGCGAATATAGAACAAATATTCGTCCATATATTTGCGAAATATCTCGAATTTGAATATTGCCTATGCCGCTCATCACTAGTACCAATGTGTTTTCACCCGTCTTTAAAGCGGACCTCTGCTGTGCTGGGTCTCTTCATCCAATCACTGCAGGCTGCTCTGTAACCCCTTCCTCTCTGTTTTCATTCTGCAGCCTGATAGGACAGGAGTGAGCACAGAGGAGTACTAGTCCCGCCCTTGCTTCCTTTACTTTGTCCCTGTCTGTACTTCAGCTGGGACAAAGATGATACTGCAGCTGGACAGCAGGGATGTGGAAATCCTATCGCCCGACGCCCGGGACAAGTAGTTTTGGGCGCCGGGCAGGTGAATTGTTTATAGATTTAGCCCTGTATCGGGCAGGGACAGACAGACTTCCCCCTTATTTTTCTTTAATGCCGATGTGAGGCGCAGGAGACGATGCAAGTCTACACCTCACACTGGTCCTCAGGGTGTATGGAGGGGGCGGCGGTGTGAGATTTTTCAACCCATCTCACCTCACAGCTGCCCCCAGCTGATTTCAGTAGCCGGGGGCCGCTGCTCAGAGCCCCCCCCCCCCCCCCCCCCCCCAGCCGGTGTGAGGGGATCTCACCGCTCCTCCGCTCTCTGAAGTTTGCCAAAGCTAGAGCGGGGAGGAGCGAGGGCAGAGCCCGAGGACGGTCTGTAGGAGAAGATTAAGCGCAGCTCTGAATACAAGAAGACAGGGGGAGAATGAGGACGGACACAGCTCCTCCCTCCCCCACACACAGCTCCTCCCTCCCCTGCTCTGTTTACACAGGACCTCATTCATCACGGGGAGGTTTCAAGTTTTCACGGGGGAAAATACAGAGCGGGGGAAGGGGAGAGGACGTGTGTGAGGAGACGGCACTGCACATGCTGGGGATTTCACCTCACACCGGCATGAATGTATGTATATGTATGTAATGTATGATTAGGGGGGGGTGTATCAGCGGCAGGTGTATGTATGATGTGTGGATATGTATGGTGTATGTGTCATGTGTATATATGATGTGTGTATGTATGATGTGTAATGTGAGTATGTAATGTATGATATAGGGGGCAGCAGCCCGGTGTATGTGTATGTATGATGTGTGTATGGTGTATGTGTAATGTGTGTATGTAATGTATGATATAGGGGGCAGCAGCCCGGTGTATGTGTGATGTGTGTATGTAATGTATGATGTCAGGGGCAGCAGCAGGTCTATGTATGATGTGTATATGAGTGATGTGTGTATGTACTGTATTATATAGGGGGCAGCAGCCCGGTGTATGTGTATATATGATGTATGTATGGTATATGTGTGTATGTAATGTATGATGGGGGGGCAGCAGCAGGTGTATGTATGATGTGTGCATATGTATGGTGTATGTGTCATGTGTATATATGATGTGTGTATGTATGATGTGTCTATGTGTAATGTGTGTATGCAATGTATGATATAGGGGGCAGCAGCCCGGTTTATGTGTATGTATGATGTGTGTATGGTGTATGTGTGATTTCTGTATGTAATGTATGATGTCAGGGGCAGCAGAAGGTGTATGTATGATGTGTCTATGTATGATGTGTTTATGTGTGATGTGTGTATGTAATGTATGATATAGGGGGCAGCAGCCCAGTGTATATGTATATATGATGCGTGTATGGTATATGTGTGATGTGTGTATGTAATGTATAATGGGGGGGCAGCAGCAGGTGTGTGTATGATGTGTGCATATGTATGGTGTGAGTGTATATATGATGTGTGTATGTGTGAATGTAATGTATGATGTGGGGTGGGCAGTGGCGGGTGTATGTATGGTGTATATGTATGGTGTGAGTGTGTTTATATATGATGTGTGTATGTAATGTATGATATAGGGGGCAGCGGCGGGTGTATGTATGATGTGTGCATATGTATGGTGTATATGTATGGTATGAGTGTATGTGTGATGTGTATATATGATGTGTGTATGTGTGATGTGTGTATGTAATGTATGATATAGGGGGCAGCGGCGGGTGTGTGTATGATGTATCTGTGATGTGTGTATGTAATGTATGATGGGGGGGCCGCGGCGGGTGTATGTATGATGTGTCTATGTATGATGTATGTATGTAATGTATAATATAGGGGGCAGTGGCCGGTGTGTGTATATGTGTATGTATGATGTATGTATGTAATGTATAATATAGGGGGCAGTGGCCGGTGTATGTATATGTGTATGTATGATGTGTGTATGTAATGTATAATATAGGGGGCAGTGGCCGGTGTATGTATATGTGTATGTATGATGTATGTATGTAATGTATAATATAGGGAGCAGTGGCCGGTGTATGTATATGTGTATGTATGATGTATGTATGTATGTAATGTATTATATAGGGGGCAGTGGCCGGTGTATGTATATGTGTATGTATGATGTGTGTATGTAATGTATAATATAGGGGGCAGTGGCCGGTGTATGTATATGTGTATGTATGATGTATGTATGTAATGTATAATATAGGGGGCAGTGGCCGGTGTATGTATATGTGTATGTATGATGTGTGTATGTAATGTATAATATAGGGGGCAGTGGCCAGTGTATGTATATGTGTATGTATGATGTATGTAATGTATAATATAGGGGGCAGTGGCCGGTGTATGTATATGTGTATGTATGATGTATGTATGTAATGTATAATATAGGGGGCAGCAGCCCGGTGTATGTGTATGTATGATGTGTGTATGTATGATATGTGTATGTATGATGTATGTATGTAATGTATGATATAGGGGGCAGTGGCCGGTGTATGTATATGTGTATGTATGATGTGTATATGTAATGTATGATATAGGGGGCAGTGGCCGGTGTATGTATATGTGTATGTATGATATGTCTATGTATGATGTATGTATATACTGTATAATATAGGGGGCAGTGGCCGGTGTATGCATATGTGTATGTATGATGTATGTAGGTAATGTATAATATAGGGGGCAGTGGCCGGTGTATGTATATGTGTATGTATGATGTATGTATGTAATGTATAATATAGGGGGCAGTGGCCGGTGTATGTATATGTGTATGTATGATGTATGTATGTAATGTATAATATAGGGGGCAGCAGCCCGGTGTATGTGTATGTATGATGTGTGTATGTATGATATGTGTATGTATGATGTATATATGTAATGTATGATATAGGGGGCAGTGGCCGGTGTATGTATATGTATATGTATGATGTGTATGATGTATGTTTTGTATAGGGGCGGACTGACAAGTGCTGCTGCCAGTTGTGCTATATCATTTTTTTAATGTATTTTTAGTGGCTTCTGGCCGCCCGCACTAAATTGCACCCCCAGAATCCCCCCCCCTTCATAATCGCCCACAGACCAAGAGCCCCATGGTTGCACACAAACACGCCCGAACCAAAACTACAACTCCCAGCATGTTGCACCATAACCTAAAGTGTAGAAGTATAAAGTGTAACATGCTGGGAGTTGTAGTTCTGGTTCGGGTCAGCTGCAGAGCCATAGGCTGCATCAGGGCATGCTGGGTGTTGTAGTTACTAACTAATTCCCAGTATTCCTTGACACAGCCTATGGCTCTACAGCGGACACGAACCAAAACTACAACTCTCAGCATGTTCCACAATAACCTTAACTGTACTACTATACAGTGCAACATCCACACAACCATAGGCTGCATCAGGGCATGCTGGATGTTGTAGTTATCTACTAACTAAATGCAACATAATGACACATAAATTAGAGTAAATAAAATGCACCACACAAACTGGAGAAGTAGAACCCCCCGGCCCCCAGTAACACAGCAGCGTTCAGTGTTTTCCAATCAAAAGTCTCCATATAGAAGTCCCTAAGAAGACTGAAAAATAGTGATCAAAATATTTTAAAAAGTGCGTATATATGTGAATAAGCCCCGTTCCTAATAAAAGTTCTGATAATAAATGGTTCCAATAAAAACTACAGATCACGGCACATAAGCGGCTCTCCCGCCGCTAATATCCTGACATGCTGCGATCACCATGGCCACTATTAAACCATTGGATCACCGCTGTCTAAGTTGACTGCTGTGTCTAAAGGATCTTATATCCATCCCTGGTGGTCTAGTGAGGGGATCAGACTATTTTGGTTGAAATTATTTCATCTACCAGGACAAGTGAATTTTCTTGAGGGACCAGTAGATTGTGTTCCGCTTTAGTCCCTTGGACAAGTAGTTTTTTTTTTATTATTTCCACACCCCTGGACAGGATTATGTTCTGGATGGTATGGGGACCCCTACTGGTCTCTTTTTTATAAGCCAAGATTTCTATAAAAAGGAGATCAAATGTTTTCTGTAAAGTATATTAGAAAGGGTACTGTTTTACCAAAATGTCAATCATATGAAAAGTTTTGCAATCTGACAGCGCCCATTTAAACATTCCGAAATGTATACAAAAACTTTTTCACTCCCTTATTGAAGGCAAAAAAATCACAGCCTAAAAAGACCCCTATAACTTTTATGTTTCTATATATGCAGGTGTGTAAGGGTCGTCTTTTGTGCTGCGATCTGTAGTTTTTGTTTCGTTGTGACTTTTTTTGATCACTTTTTCTTACTTTTTTTTTTTTTCTGATATGGTATACGTGACCAAAAATCTTTGGCGTTTAGTATATATATATATATATATATATATATATATATATATTTCTTTTTACATGCAGCACTACCAAATATGTTTAATATTTCTATTTTTTATTACCGTATATACTCGAGTATAAGCCGACCCGAATATAAGCCGAGGCCCCTAATTTCATCCCCAAAAACCCAGGAAAAGTTATTGACTCGACTATAAGCCTAGGGTGGGAAATACATCATCCCCCCCCCTGTCATCATCCAGACCCCCATCATCATCCCCCCTTCATCCCCACCCTTCATTATCACCGCCTGTCATCATCCAGACCCCCGTCATCATCACCGCCTGTCAATCCCTTCATCAGTGGTCTTCAACCTGCGGACCTCCAGATGTTGCAAAACTACAACTCCCAGCATGCCCGGACAGCCATCGGCAGTCCGGGCATGCTGGGAGTTGTAGTTTTGAAACCTCTGGAGGTCCGCAGGTTGAAGACCACTGCAACCTTCGTCATCATCCAGACCTCCCCTTTTGTTTTGTACTCACCTCCCCTCGGTGGGAAGTTAGGGTGAGCTGGTCCGGGCCATCTGTGCTGCAGGGACCGTCCGGTGGGGAGGGTAAGTCGTTCCAGGCTGTCCATTTCCATTTCATAGTTGCCTTGACAACTACGCACAGGGACGTTCATGCGCGTCCCTGTGCAAGAAGGATTGACAGGTGGAGAGTTCACTCGAGTATAAGCCGATGGGGGCGTTTTCAACACGAAAAATCGTGCTGAAAAACTCGGCTTATACTCGAGTATATACGGTAGTATTATTATTATTATTATTATTATTATTATTATTACTATTATTACTATTATTACTATTATTGTTATTACTATTATAATTTTTACTATTATAATTTTTACTATTATTATTTTTGTAATATGGAAGAAGAAGGGTGATTTTACTTTTAATTAGGTTTGGAGCTTTTAGATAATTTTTTATTTTTTATTTTTACTGTGAGTGTCCGGCTGATAGTAACTGTCACTCGCCGCTTAAAAGGCGAGCACAGCTTCTGCGCTTGCTTCATAGTCACTTAACGCTCCAAGGCGAACATTTACGCCCCGATGCGTTACGTCCCAGACGTAACCCCTGCGTCGTCTAGGGGTTAAAAAACAATCAAGGAATAAATCATAACATGAATAAATAATTAAATTAATAAATAAAAAAAAGTTATATTAAAAGAAGTAAATTAACAAAAATTCTAAACAAATTATATAAAATATAAATAAATAATAATATATAATAAATAATAAATAAATTAAATAAATTAAATAATAATAATAAATAATAAATAAATAAAACAATGTAAAACAATCTCTGATCCCTGATGAGGAATGACTCACACTAAAGCGTTTGTTTCGCATCTCTACGGACGGCGCAATATTTTATCAGAGGGACAAGTGAGTGTCAGGTGCAGTGCGGTATAAAGATTACACAAGACGACAACATTTATCTTCATTTGCTCTGCTGAGCCGCGTATTGCTGGTGACATTTTGTCATACATTCAGCCTGTCACCGATACGGCGCGGATTACTTGTGTGCGCTCTTCATTCCACACAGTCGCCATCGTTCTTTTATTTTTTATTAATTTTATTTATTTTTTTACATAAGATGAATCCGCTAATTACGGTCCCGCAGTTAATTGAATGGGTATAGAAAATTGAATTAATTTCGCTCGCCTGTAATTGAATAGGAATGCGAACAACAAAATTGATGACTTGTCCCCAGAAGACGGAAAAATCGTCCATTATATTAATGCTGCATAATAAGTCAGACGAGGTCACGGGTATATTCATTTACTCAATTCACTGCAGAAAACAAAAAGGCGGGCGCAGAGATTAAAAAACACAACACGCATTTGTGCCGCCAGCTTTCTATCAGAAACAATGATGCAACAAGGTGTCAACAAGTTTACAAAAAAAGGCGCATTTTACATTACGTCCAATTTGAGCTCCACAAGTTAGTTCTTAACCCCTTAAAGGGGTACTCCGCCCCTGGCATCTTATCCCCTATCCAAAGGATAAGGGATAAGATGTTAGATCGCCGCGGTCCCGCTGCTGGGGATCGCCGCTGCGGCACCCCGCCATCATTACTGCACAGAGGGAGTTCGCTTTGTGTGTAATGACGGGCGATACAGGGGCCAGAGCAGCGTGACGTCATGACTCCACCCCTCATGACATCACGGCCCGTCCCCTTAATGCAAGTCTATGGCAGGGGGCGTGATGACTGCCACGCCCCCTCCCATAGACTTGTATTGACGGGGCGTGACGTAACGATGCTCCGGCCCCTGTATTGCCCGTCATTACGTGCAGATCGATCTCGCTCTGTGCAGTAATGATGGCGGGGTGCTGCAGCAGCGATCCTCGGGGTCCCCAGCAGTGGCACCACGGCGATCTGACATCTTATCCCCTATCCTTTGGATAGGGGATAAGATGTCTAGGGGCGGAGTACCCCTTTGAGGACGCAGCCCTTTTTTCACCTTAAGGACTGAGCCCTTTTTCGCAATTCTGACCACCGCCACTTTACAAATTAATAACGCGAAAACGCTTTTACCGAATATTCTGATTCTGAGATAGTTTTTCGTGACATATTCTACTTTATTTTGGTGGTAAATTTTCAGCGTTACTTGCATCCTTTTTTGGTGAAAAATCCCAAAATTTCATGAAAATTTAGAAAATTTTGCATTTTTCTATCTTTGAAGCTCTTTGCTTCTAAGGAAAATGGATATTCACAATAAATTTTATTTTTATTCACAAATACAATATGTCCACTTAATGTCGGCATCATGAAATGGACATATTTTTGCTTTCTGAAAAAAACTTAGAGGGCTTCAAAGTAGAGCAGCTATTTTCAAAAAATTCATGAAAATTGCTAAATCTGAAGGGACAGATGTTACAGAACTACAACTCCCAGCATGCCTGGGCAGTCCAGGCATGCTGAGAGTTGTAGTTTGGCAACATCTGGACGGCTATCGTTTGGGCACCACTGAAACAGTGGTCTCCAAAATGTGTCCCTCCAGATGTTGCAAAACTACAACTCCAAGCATGCCCAGACAGCCTTTGGCTGTCTGGGCATGCTGGGAGTTGCAGTTTGGCCTTCCGATTGGTTGCCACAGTAAAGATCACTTTACTTTCACTTTCAACCCCCCCCCCCCCCCCCACCACTGTAGTTTCCCTACCTGACCCAGGATCCAGCAGGATCCAGCAGGATCCAGCAGTCTCCAGCGACGATCGGGGATCTCCAGGCATCTTCTCTTGCAGGTACCGGCCTCCATCTTCTTTCCACGATCCCCTCGACATCCAGGGATGGGCATAACCCACTGTCCTGCTCTGCCATTGGTCAGAATCAGTTCTGACCAATGGCAGGGGATAGGAGGAGATCGCAGCACTGCGACCTCACTCCTAGCCCTCAAGATGATCGGGGCTGCACCAGAGACCCGATCAGCCCAGAATAGCAGAAAATCGCATGTCTGAATTGACATGCGATTTTCTGCGATCACCGACATGAAGGGGGGGGGGGGGGGTGATATGCCGGGGTGATTTCAGCAGGCATTCCGGTCCGGTCCCCAACCGGCTAGCGGAGGGGACCGGAATTCCCACGGGCGTATGCATACGCCCCACGTCCTTAAGGACTCGGGATGCAGGACGTATGCATTTGCCCAGTGTCCTGAACAGGTTAAAAGGGGTACTCCGCTGCTCAGCGTTTGGAACAAACTGTTCTGAACGCGGGAGCCGGCACCAGGAACTTGTGACTTCATAGCCCCGCCCCTCATGACATCACATCCGCCCCCTCATTGCAAGTCTATGGGAGGGGGCGTGACATCCGTCATGCCCCCTCCAATAGACTTGCATTGAGGGGGCAGGGTGTGATGTCATGAGGGGGCAGGCTAAGAAATCCCTAGCTCCCGGCAGCGGCTCAAGCATTCGTAACAGTTTGTTCCAAACGCTGAGCAGCGGAGTACCCCTTTAAAAGTTTTGCCTCCAAAGAGGAAGCAAACTCCACATACACAATAATGAAAATTAAAGGCGTACTCCATGGGAAAAAAATATCAAATTTTTTAAACTGTTTTCAAATCAATTGCTTCCAGAAAGTTATACCAATTCATAAATCATTTCTAATTAAAAACTTTAAGCCTTCCAGTACTTATCAGCTGCTCTATGCTCCACAGGAAGTTGTTTAGTTCCTTTCTGTCTGACCACAGTGCTCTCTGCTGAAACCTCTGTCTGTGTCAGGAACTGTCCAGAGCAGGAGCAAATCCCCATAGCAAACCTCTCCTGCTTTGGAAGGGTTAAAGGGGTATTCCAGGAAAAAACTTTTTTTTATATATCAACTGGCTCCAGAAAGTTAAATAGATTTGTAAATTACTTCTATTAAAAATATTAATCCTTTCAGTACTTATGAGCTTCTGAAGTTAAGGTTGTTCTTTTCTGTCTAAGTGCTCTCTGATGGCACGTGTCTCGGGAACCACCCAGTATAGAAGAGGTTTGCTATGGGGATTTGCTTCTAAACTGGGCGGTTCCCGAGACACGTGTCATCAGAGAGCACTTAGACAGAAAAGAACAACCTTAACTTCAGAAGCTCATAAGTACTGAAAGGATTAATATTTTTAATAGAAGTAATTTACAAATCTATTTAACTTTCTGGAGCCAGTTGCTATGTATAAAAAAAAATAGTTTTACCTGGATAACCCCTTTAAACAGATTTGTAAATTACTTCTATAAAAAAAAATATTTATCCTTTCAGAACTTATGAGCTGCTGAAGTTGAGTTGTTCTTTTCCATCTAAGTGCTCTTTGCTGACATGTGTCTCAGGAAACGCCCAGTTTAGAAGCAAATCCCCATAGCAAACCTCTTCTACTCTGTGCAGTTCCCGAGACAAGCAGAGATGTCAGCAGAGAGCACTGTTGCCAGACAGAAAACAACAACTCAACTTCAGCAGCTGATAATTATTGAAAGGATTAAGATTTTTTTAATAGAAGTAATTTACAAATCTGTTTAACTTTCTGGAGCAAGTTGATATAAGAAAAAAAGTTTTTTCCTGGATAACCCCTTTAAGACGAGTAGAAGGAATGTGAAGCAGTGACACAGAAAAAAAATGGAACCTTGATCGGGCAATTTTCCAAAGAAATGACTAAAGTCTCATGTAACGAACATGGACAAGTTTATTAATACAGTAATGTGTTGAGTTTCACGCCCACATCATACTCCTGATGAAGTGACCTCTCTGGGCGTGAAACGACCCCCTTTGCTGTACTAATAAACTAATCCAGGTTTGTACTTGAGACTTCAGTCATTTCTTTGGAGAAGCTCCCGATCACGGTTCCATCATATTTCTGTGACTGGAGTCCCTGCCCCTGTGCAAATACATATAAGGCACTGTCTACATTATAAGCATGGACACTCACTTTACAGTCTGAGGGGCAGAAAACTTTGTGCCCCTAAAAAAACGTTTTTTTCCTGGATAACCTCTTTAAGATTTTTAAACAGAAATCATTTATAATTCTAAATAACTTTCTGGCACTAGACAATTTAAAAAGTTCCCCTTTATTAAACCCTAAACTTAAAGGGGTACTCCGGGGAAAACCTTTTTTTCTTTTATATCAACTGGTGCCAGAAAGGTAAACAGATTTGTAAATTACTTCTATTAAAAAATCTTAATCCTTCCTGTACTTATTAGCTGCTGAATACTACAGCGGAAATTATTTTCTTTTTGGAATGCTCTCTGATGACATCACGAGCACAGTTCTCTCTGCTGACGTTATTATAATAATAATAATAATAACTCTTTATTTATTGTTGTCCTTAGTGGGATTTGAACCCAAGGCCCCAGCACTGCAGGGCAGCAGTGCTAACTAGAGATGAGCAAACTTACAGTAAATTTGATTTGTCACAAACTTCTCGGCTCGGCAGTTGATGACTTATCCTGCGTAAATTAGTTCAGCTTTCAGGTGCTCCTGTGGGCTGGAAAAGGTGGATACATTCCTAGGAAAGAGTCTCCTAGGACTGTATCCACCTTTTCCAGCCCACCGGAGCACCTGAAAGCTGAACTAATTTATGCAGGAAAAGGCATCAACTGCCGAGCCGAGAAGTTCGTGACGAATCAAATTTACTGTAAGTTCGCTCATCTCTAGTGCGAACCACTGAGCCACCATGCTCCCCTTAGCATGCATCTGCTATGCACAGTTGCTAAAATGGACAGAGATGTCAGCAGAGAGCACTGTGCTCGTGATGTCATCAGTGTTCCAAAAAGAAAGGAATTTCCTCTGTAGCATTCAGCAGCTAATAAGTACTGGAAGGATTAAGAATTTTTTAATAGAAGTAATTTACAAATATGTTTAACTTTCTGCCACCAGTTGATTTAAAAGAAAAAAGGTTTTCACCGGAGTACCCCTTTAAATATTTAGGAAGGTAAAAGTGAGAATATCAATGAGTGCACTCACCAATAATGATAATAAATGGTTGACCACTAAAGCCGCCCTTCTTCTCAATAAGAGTCACAATCCGTCCATTCATGGAGTCTGTCAGGTTCCGGAATCTGGCCCCTGCCGCCCATCACTATTTTATACAGCTTGGAATTGAAAAATGTGAGAACCGTGAGGTTGGTGCCGTCTCATGAGTTTGAGCGCTTGAAGCCCATAGGGACCATTTGCTGTTTCTATCCCCGCTGCCCCCAGCCTCTTATATTGTAGAAAAATTAAAGGGGTATTCCAGGAATTTTTTTTTTTTTTTATGTGACTATGCTACAGGGGGCTGTAAAGTTAGTGTAGTACATAATATAGTGTCTGTACCTGTGTGTGACGGTTTTCTCACAATTCTTCTGTGATTTTCACCCCGATACAGTGGTCCCTCAACATATGATGGTAATCCGTTCCAAATGGACCATTGTTTATTGAAACCACCGCATGTTGAGGGATCTGTGCAATGTAAAGTATAGGACAGTGGTCTACAACCTGCGGACCTCCAGATGTTGCAAAACTACAACACCCAGCATGCCCGGACAGCCAACGGCTGTCCGGGCATGCTGGGTGTTGTAGTTTTGCAACATCTGGAGGTCTGCAGGTTGAAGACCACTGTTAGAGTAAGTTGTACTCACCTGTCCCCGCCGCTTCGGACCGTCACCGCTGCCCTGGATGTCGCCGTCCATCACTGTCGCTGCGTCACCGAGGTGTCCCTGACGCTCCAGCAAGGCCTCTGCTTCCCCTGCATCCTCACTCTCCGTCGCCGCCATCACGTCGCTACGCACGGCGCTCCTATTGGATGACGGGACGGCGTGCGCAGCAACGTGATGATGACGATGGAGAGCGCCGACGATGCAGGGGATCCCGAAGAGGAAACGCCGGAGCCCCGAGGACAGGTAAGTGATCGTCAGCAGACCACACGGGGCACCGTAAATGGCTATCCGGGGGCAGCTGAAGCAGTCTGCGCTGCCGGATAGCCGTTTATGTGTTGGCCCCGACATAAAAAAGCATCGTATGTTGAAATGATCGTATGTCGAGGGGTCACTGTATTTATTTTTACACCATCCAAAATGACTGTTGTCTCAGATTTTTCCCAGGTTGCAATGCGGCCGAGACCTGACTTGCTAGTCAGCTGATGACAGGGAGCCTGTCTGCTTCAATGGGTGGAGCGATCACTTGGTCAGAGAGAGATCAATCTGCAACTAATGCCACAGCTGTAGGCACCCTGATTGAAAACTACAGGTCTTTTGTTTCAATAGGTGGGGTAGGGGGTGGCTGATGTGTGGGAGGGAGGAAAATGGCATTGTGGGATTTGTAGTCAAAAAAACATAAGATAAACAGGAAATACACAAAAGTTCACAAAAAGCTAGCCACAGTGTTATGTCATCTCATGACATAGTAATTAAGCCCCAAGACAAGCGCAGCTCCTTCTTAAAGGGGTATTCCAGGCCAGAACTTTTATATATATATATATATATATATATATATATATATATATATATATATATATATCTCAACTGGCTCCGGAAAGTTAAACAGATTTGTAAATTACTTCTATTAAAAAATCTTAATCCTTCCAATAGTTATTAGCTTCTGAAGTTTTCTGTCTAACTTCTCAATGATGATGTCGCGTCCCGGGAGCTGTGCGTGATGGGAGAATATCCCCATAGGAGCTGGACAGCTCCCAGGACGTGAGTCATCAGAGAGCAGTTAAACAGAAAACAGCAACTCAACTTCAGAAGCTAATAACTATTGGAAGGATTAAGATTTTTTAATAGAAGTAATTTACAAATCTGTTTAACTTTCCGGAGCCAGTTGAGATAGATATATATATATATATATATATATATATAGATATATATATATATATAAAAAGTTTTTGCCTGGAATACCCCTTTAAGCATGTCCATTACTGCCTGCCAGGTATATACTTAAGTCACCTTATGGTGGATAACCCCTTTAACGCTGAAACATTTCCAAAAACATCCAAAAATTCCTCTCAGTTATGGCGAGCGAGGAGTTAAGTCATTCAGTTTACACTTCTATTTCTGGAGAAGAATGAATTTCTGAGAACTAGTTATCTCGTCTCCGAAATGAAGGGATTTGTTTGGTAATTCACGGCCCGCTTGAGATTTACCTATATGAAGGGGAATTTGCACGGATGTAAATTCTGTTCAATTGTTTTGTCAATGATTTTTGTTTGAAGATTAGTCGTCTTTATTTTTTCTCCTCCTCGATTCCCACAAGGGACGCGGCGGAATAATAATCCATTAACAGATGTGCCAGTTATTGGAGAAAAATACTTCCCTAAATCCTTTAACTCTTCTGCGCAGAATGTGGAAATTACACCGAGCTCCCGGAATATGATTCATGGTTCTTCAGTGTTTTCTGTGGGAGCGGGAGGAGGCAGAGCGCCATGAGCTACGACACCGGCATCCGAAAACTTACTTATAGGTTAAATATAGGGTTGTGGACACACATGGTGTTTCAGTGAAATCGCGGCGTCCCGAACAGCTTACAGGACACCGGGAGGGCCCTTACCTGCCTCCTCGGTGTCCGATCGACGAATGACTGCTCCGTGCCTGAGATCCAGGCAGGAGCAGTCAAGTGCCGATAACACTGATCACAGGCGTGTTAATACACGCCTGTGATCTGTGTAAAAGATCAGTGTGTGCAGTGTTATAGGTCCCTATGGGATAATAATGATCAGTGTGTGCAGTGTTATAGGTCCCTATAGGATAATAATGATCAGTATAAGAGATCAGTGTGTGCAGTGTTATAGGTCCCTATGGGATAATAATGATCAGTATAAGAGATCAGTGTGTGCAGTGTTATAGTCTCCAATGGGATAACAATGATCAGTATAAGAGATCAGTGTGTGCAGTGTTATAGGTCCCTATGGGATAACAATGATCAGTGTGTGCAGTGTTATAGGTCCCTATGGGATAATAATGACCAGTATAAGAGATCAGTGTATGCAGTGTTATAGGTCCCTATGGGATAATAATGACCAGTATAAGAGATCAGTGTGTGCAGTGTTATGGTCCCTATGGGATAACAATGATCAGTATAAGAGATCAGTGTGTGCAGTGTTATAGGTCCCTATGGGATAATAATGATCAGTATAAGAGATCAGTGTGTGCAGTGTTATAGGTCCCTATGGGATAATAATGATCAGTATAAGAGATCAGTGTGTGCAGTGTTATAGTCTCCAATGGGATAACAATGATCAGTATAAGAGATCAGTGTGTGCAGTGTTATAGGTCCCTATGGGATAACAATGATCAGTGTGTGCAGTGTTATAGGTCCCTATGGGATAATAATGACCAGTATAAGAGATCAGTGTATGCAGTGTTATAGGTCCCTATGGGATAATAATGACCAGTATAAGAGATCAGTGTGTGCAGTGTTATGGTCCCTATGGGATAACAATGATCAGTATAAGAGATCAGTGTGTGCAGTGTTATAGGTCCCTATGGGATAATAATGATCAGTAAAAGAGATCAGTGTGTGCAGTGTTATAGGTCCCTATGGGATAATAATGATCAGTAAAAGAGATCAGTGTGTGCAGTGTTATAGGTCCCTATGGGATAATAATGATCAGTAAAAGAGATCAGTGTGTGCAGTGTTATAGGTCCCTATGGGACCTATAACACTGCAAAAAAAAAAAGGGTTGATAAAGGTCATTTAACCCCTCCCCTAATAAAAGTTTGCATCACCCCCCTTTTCCCATCCCATAAAAAAAAAAATAAAACAGTGTAACTAAAAATAAACATATGTGGTATCTCCGCGTGCGTAAATGTCCGAACTATAAAAATATATTGTTAATTAAACCACACGGTCAATGGCGTATGCGCAAAAAAATTCCAAAATCCAAAAAAGGGTATTTTGGTCACTTTTTATACCATTAAAAAATTAATAAAAGTGATCAAAAAGTCAGATCAAAACAAAAAAGTACCGATAAAAACTTCAGATCACGGCGCAAAAAATGAGCCCTCATACCGCCCTCTACGTAGAAAAATAAGAAAAGTTATAGGGGTCAGAAAAAGACATTTTTAAACGCATACATTTTCTTGCATGTGATCAGGATTTTTTCCAGAAGTACGACAATATCCAACCTATATAAGTAGGGGATCATTTTAATCATATGGACCTACAGAATAATGATAAGGTGTCATTTTTACCGAAATGTGCACTGCGTAGAAACGGAAGCCCCCAAAAATTACAAAATGTTGTTTTTTCTTCGATTTTGTCACACAATAATTTTTTTCCCGTTTCGCCGTGGATTTTGGAGTAAAATGACTAATGTCACTGCAAAGAAGAATTGGCGACGCAAGAAATAAGCCATAATATGGATTTTTAGGTGGAAAATTGAAAGGGTTATGATTTTTAAAAGGTAAGGAGGAAAAAACAAAAATGCAAAAACCTTAAGGGGTTAATTTCTTTTTTTGTCTTGTCCACAGTGCTCTCTGCTGACACCTGATGCCCGTATCAGGAACTGTCCGGAGCAGGAGAAAATCCCCATAGCAAACCTATGCTGCACTGGACAGTTCCTGACATGGACAGAGGTGTCAGCAGAGAGCACTGTGGACAAGGCAAAAAAAGAAATTCAAAAATCAAAGTCATACTCTCCATTTGGTGTTTTTTGTGGCAGAAATACTGCGGCCAGCTGTTCACATCCAACCCGTTAAGGATCCGAGCGGCTGTTTTATTTATGAGCCATTTGGACGCTAAAACGGGCCAGATGCAAACCGCTACGATCGGGTCCCGATGGGCTCCATTCAATTGTATGGGGTCCGTTGGTGATCCGGTAATTTTACTGGAATTTATTGGAGAAAAAAATAGTGCTTACAATTTTTCCGCCCTAAACTCCCGTCCTTTTGGCCTGATTGCCAACGGAACTCCAAATAACGGATCCGACGGCAATGTGAACTCGGCCTTAGCTGGGAGTCAGTAAGGAAACTTGAATGCCTTACCTACTTAGCATTTTTTTTCTTTTAAATCACCCTTTTTTGGCTTAGTGGGTAGGTAACCTGTTACCCTGTTAAGTAAAAGCCCCCCAATAGATAGATAATTCCCCCGAATGGGTAGAGACCCAAATAGATAGATAAATCCTGCATTAGGTAAATGCCCCCGTTAGGTTGATCCCCCAGTAGGTAAGTAACGCCCCTCATTAAGTAGATTTCATGAGTAGGTAGGTAATTCCCCCCACTAGGTAGATTCTGCTAGTAGGTGGGTAGTCCCTCACATTGGTAAATGCCCCCAGTAGGTAGGGAATCCGCTCATTAGGTAGCATCCCCCAGCAGATAGATAATCCCCCCCCCCACCATTAGGTAGATTCCCCAGAGGGCACAGGACTTCTCCTGCAGTCTGCACTCAATGAAATGACGCCATCATGTGAGCCGCTGTACAGTGCAGGAACAGGGAGTCGGGATAGGACCGGATATCTATACAAAGAAAATAAAAAATACAAGGGGGGACATTGATCAAAACCTGTTCAGAGAAAAAGTTGCCAAGTTGCCCATAGCAACCAATCAGATTGCTTCTTTCATTTTTGGAAAGGCTTTTGAAAGATAAAATAAGCCATCTGATTGGTAAATCTCCCTCATGGTGCACGCCTAGTGAAGCCTCTAGAAGGTGAGACACTTATTAGATATTGTTAAAGGGGTACTCCGCAGCCCTAGCGTTCGAAACATTTTGTTCCAAACTTTGGGTGTCGGCCGCGGGGGTCGTGACTTCACGGCCACGCTCCCGTAATGTCAGACCATGCCCCCTCAATGCAAGTCTATGGGAGGGGGCGTGGCATATGCCACTCCCCCTTCCCATAGACTTGCATTGAGGGGGTGTGGTGTGATGTCATTAGGGGAGTGGCTGTGATGTCACAACCCCCGCAGCCTGTGCTCAGCGTTCGGAACAAAATGTTCTGAACACTGGGGGAGCAGAGTACCCATTTCAGCTCAGGGCACAACATCTCCTTGGGCATGTAGCAGGACAAGTGGTTAGCAGCCTTGTGGTTCCGCCAATACTGGCAGCTTCCAGACCGATCTTAAAGCGGTATTCCAGGAATATATATATATATATATATATATATATATATATATATATATATATATAAAATCACCTGGCTCCAGAAAGTTAAACAGATTTGTAAATTACTTCTATAAAAAAAAAAATCATAATCCTTTCAGTACTTATGAGCAGCTGAAGTTGAGTTATTCTTTTCTGTCGAAGTGCTCTCTGATGACACGTGTCTCGGGAACCGCCCAGTTTAGAAGAAAATCCCCATAGCAAACCTCTTCTAAACTGGGCGGTTCCCGAGACAGGTGTCATCAGAGAGCACTTAGACAGAAAAGAACAACTCAACTTCAGAAGCTCATAAGTACTGAAATTATTACGATTTTTTAATAGAAGTAATTTACAAATCTGTTTAACTTTCTGGAGCCAGTTGATATATTTAAAAAAAAGTTTTTTTTCCTGGATAACCCCTTTTAACCCCTTAAGGACCGGGCCATTTTACACCTTAGGACCGGAGCGTTTTTTGCAATTCTGACCACTGTCACTTTAAACATTAATAACTCTGGAATGGTTTTAGTTATCATTCTGATTCTGAGATTGTTTTTTCGTGACATATTCTACTTTAACTTAGTGGTAAAATTTTACGGTAACTTGCACCCTTTCATGGTGAAAAATCCCAAAATTTTATGAAAAAAATGAAAATTTTGCATTTTTCTAACTTTGAAGCTCTCTGCTTGTAAGGAAAATGGATATTCAAAATAAATAAAAATTTGGATCACATATACAATATGTCTACTTTATGTTTGCATCATAAAATTGACGTGTTTTTACTTTTGGAAGACACCAGAGGGCTTCAAAATTCAGCAGCAATTTTCAAATTTTTCACAAAATTTTCAAACTCACTTTTTTTCAGTGACCAGTTCAGTTTTGAAGTGGATTTGAAGGGTCTTCATATTAGAAATACTCCACAAATGACCCCATTATAAAAACTACACCCCCCAAAGTATTCAAAATGACATTCAGTAAGTGTTTTAACCCTTTAGGTGTTTCACAGGAATAGCAGTAAAGTGAAGGAGAAAATGTAAAATCTTCATTTTTTACACTCGCATTTTCTTGCAGACCCAATTTTTGAATTTTTGCAAGGGGTAAAAGGAGAAAATGTTTACTGTTTTTTGTAGCCCAATTTCTTTCGAGTAAGCACATACCTCATATGTCTATGTAAAGTGTTCGGTGGGCGCAGTAGAGGGCTCAGAAGGAAAGGAGCGACAAGGGGATTTTGGAGAGAACATTTTTCTGAAATGGTTTTTGGGGGGCATGTTACCTTTAGGAAGCCCCTAGGGTGCCAGGACAGCAAAAAAAAAAACACATGGCATTATATTTTGGAAACTAGACCCCTTGGGTAACGTAACAAGGGGTAAAGTGAACCATAATACCCCACAGGGGTTTCACGACTTTTGCATATGTAAAAAAAAAAAAAAATTTACCTAAAATGCTTGTTTTCGCAAAAATTTAACATTTTTACAAAGGGTTAAAGCAGAAAATACCCCCCAAAATTTGAAGCCCAATTTCTCCTGATTCAGAAAACACCCCATATGGGGGTGAAAAGTGCTCTGCTGGCGCACTACAGGTCTCAGAAGAGGAGTAGTCACATTTGGCTTTTTGGAAGCAAATTTTGCTCTGGGGGCATGCTTCATTTAGGAAGCCCCTATTGTGCCAGAAAAGCAAAAAAAAAACACATGGCATTATATTTTTGAAACTAGACCCCTTGGGGAACATAACAAGGGGTAAAGTGAACCATAATACCCCACAGGGGTTTCACGACTTTTGCATATGTAAAAAAAAAAAAAATTTTACCTAAAATGCTTGTTTTCGCAAAAATTTAACATTTTTACAAAGGGTTAAAGCAGAAAATACCCCCCAAAATTTGAAGCCCAATTTCTCCTGATTCAGAAAACACCCCATATGGGGGTGAAAAGTGCTCTGCTGGCGCACTACAGGTCTCAGAAGAGGAGTAGTCACATTTGGCTTTTTGGAAGCAAATTTTGCTCTGGGGGCATGCTTCATTTAGGAAGCCCCTATTGTGCCAGAAAAGCAAAAAAAAACCACATGGCATTATATTTTTGAAACTAGACCCCTTGGGGAACATAACAAGGGGTAAAGTGAACCTTAATACCCCACAGGGTTTTCACAACTTTTGCATATGTAAAAAAAAACTAAAAATTTTTACCTAAAATGCTTGTTTTTGCAAAAATTTGACATTTTTACAAAGGGTTAAAGCAGAAAATACCCCCCAAAATTTGAAGCCCAATTTCTCCCGATTCAGAAAACACCCCATATGGGGGTGAAAAGTGCTCTGCTGGCGCACTACAGGTCTCAGAAGAGGAGTAGTCACATTTGGCTTTTTGGAAGCAAATTTTGCTCTGGGGGCATGCCGCATTTAGGAAGCCCCTATGGTGCCAGAACAGCAAAAGAAACCCCACATGGCATTATATTTTTGAAACTAGACCCCTTGGGGAACATAACAAGGGGTAAAGTGAACCTTAATACCCCACAGGGTTTTCACAACTTTTGCATATGTAAAGAAAAACTAAAAATTTTTACCTAAAATGCTTGTTTTTGCAAAAATTTTACATTTTTACAAAGGGTTAAAGCAGAAAATACCCCCCAAAATTTGAAGCCCAATTTCTCCCGATTCAGAAAACACCCCATATGGGGGTGAAAAGTGCTCTGCTGGCGCACTACAGGTCTCAGAAGAGGAGTAGTCACATTTGGCTTTTTGGAAGCAAATTTTGCTCTGGGGGCATGCCGCATTTAGGAAGCCCCTATGGTGCCAGGACAGAAAAAAAAAAAAAACACATGGCATACCATTTTGGAAACTAGACCCCTCGGGGAACGTAACAAGGGGTAAAGTGAACCTTAATACCCCACAGGGATTTCACGACTTTTGCATATATAAAAAATATATATTTTTTTCAATAAAATGTGGGTTTCCCCACAAATTTCCCATTTTTGCAAGGGTTAATAGTAGAAAAGACCCCCCAAAATTTGTAACCCCATCTCTTCTGAGTATGTAGGTACCCCATAAGTGGACATCAAATGCACTACGGACGAACTACAATGCTCAGAAGAGAAGGAGTCACATTTGCAAACTTTGCTGAAATGGGGGGGCATGTCGCATTTAGGAAGCCCCTATGGTGCCAGGACAGCAAAATAACCCCACATGGCATACCATTTTGGAAACTAGACTCCTTGAGGAATGTAAAAAGGGGTAAAGTGAGCCTTAATACCCCACAGGGGTTTAACAACTTTTGCATATGTAAAAAAAACAAAACTTTTTTTTCACTAAAATGTGTTTCCCCCCAAATTTTACATTTTTACAAGGGTTAATAGCAGAAAATACCCCCCAAAATTTGTAAATACATTTCTTTGGAGTAAGGACATACCTTAATTGTTGATGATTTTCGCTCCGCGGGTGCACACCAGGTCTTGGAGTAGGAGGTCAGTCAGGGGCCTTGAGCTTATTATAGCAGCCAGGATGTGGGACCCCCCCTCAAGGAGCGTTAATGGGTGGGGAGCACTGAGCCCTAAAATAGGGGAACACTATGGGGGACAACAGGCCGTAACTGGGGTAGACAGGTGAGGTACAGTGGCCCGTAATATGGGGTACAGTGGGCCAGAAAATAATATAATAATAAAATAGGATATGTTCCCAGAATGATGACCCAGAGCACAGCCAAAACTAAAAAAAATATGCCCGCCCCAAACCCTATGCTCTGAGTCATCATTCTGGGAATGTGAGGTGTGAGGCCGTCCCTAACCTGTTGCCTCAAATGCGCACCCGCTCAGGTGGAGAGAGAGCGCTGCGCATTTGAGGCAACAAAAAAGTCCCCGATGATAGTGACCTATGACCCATTTTTGAAAAAACACCCCCAGAGGTCTTATCAGGTTTTTTTTTTTTCAGGTTTTTTTGGGCAATTTAGTGATTTATGGGGGTAAAATTTTGGAATGTACTCTGGACTTGGTACATTGGTCAAATTATGGAAAATTAAACTGAAAAGGGAAAATTTAGGGCTCCGTGGAAGTGTGATACTCCCTGAAGCAGCCTATGCAGAGGCCCGGATTATCTGGGCAAGTGTCACACTGAATGGTGGTGTCCCTCCGTCTCCCCTTCCTGTAACACACTCTGCATTTTTTCTGGGATCGTCCCTTCTTTCCACTGGGGGGGGGGGGACCTCACCTGGAAAGTGTTGGCCTGGGACGATCCTGGTGCCTATAAATCCAGACCCTTGGGAAGTCCGGCCTGATCTTTCCCGGTCAGCAAAGATCAGGAACCTTAGGACTTCTTCTTGGTACTGAAGGAATGTCCCCGTGTTGCCGGCGTACTGGGATAGTACAAAAGCGTTGTACATGGCAACCTGTACCATGTAGACCGCAACTTTTTTGTACCATGCCCGTGTTTTCCGCATGGCGTTGTATGGCTTGAGAACTTGATCTGAGAGATCAACTCCCCCCATATACCGATTGTAGTCCAGAATACAATCGGGCTTGAGGACCGGTCCCACGGTACCTCGCACAGGGACAGGGGTGCTGCCGTTCCCATGAATAGTGGTGAGTATAAGGACATCCCTCTTATCCTTATACTTCACCAACAACAGGTTATCATGGGTGAGGGCACGGGTCTCACCCTTGGGGATAGGCGTCTTGACCAAATTTAGAGGGAGGTCTCTCTGGTTTTTCCGCACGGTCCCACAAGCGGACGTCGATCTGGCGGAAAGGGATGTGAAGAGAGGGATGCTGGTATAAAAGTTGTCCACGTACACGTGGTAACCCTTATCCAGCAATGGGTACATAAGGTCCCAAACGATTTTCCCGCTAACACCCGGAGTGGGGGAACAATCTGGGGTTTCAATACGGGAATCTCGTCCCTCATACACTCTAAACTTGAGAGTGTACCCGGAGGTACTCTCGCAAAGTTTATAGAGCTTCACGCCATATCGCGCCCGCTTCGAGGGAATATACTGGCGGAAGATGAGTCTCCCCTTAAAACTGATGAGAGACTCATCTACCGAGAGGTCCCTGAGCGGTACATAGGCCTCCAAAAATTTGGCCCCAAAGTGATCGATGACCGGCCTCACTTTGTAAAGCCGGTCATGGGCGGGATCACCTTGGGGCGGACATGCCTCATTATCTGCATAATGCAGGCATTTCCGAATGGCCTCATACCGGTTCCGTGTCATCGCCATACTGTAAAGCGGGGTCTGGTAGAGGACGTCCCCGCTCCAGTAATGACGAGCACTTGGTTTTTTGACCAGGCCCATATGCAGCGTGAGGCCCCAAAATGTCCTCATTTCCGCTGCATCAATGGCGCGCCATTCATTGGGCCTGGCCAAAAACGAATTGGGGTGGTGGGCAATGAACTGCTGGGCGTACAAGTTTGTTTGCTCCACCATTAGATTGACCAGGCTGTCACTGAAAAAAAACTTTAAAAAGTCCAGATCAGTGAACCCAGCCGTGTCAATCCGAATTCCTGAGTCGCCAACAAACTCAGGAACCCGTGGCTGATAATCCTCTGGGGGGCTCCAGACAGGGTCATCGGAAGGGGGCTCTGGTGCACTTGTCTGGGGGGCCGGACTCCTATTACGAGCGGCATTGCCACCCGTACTAGTGTCGGCCACTGGGTCACTCTCATGGGGGGTGCGTGGCCTCGCCTGGCGGTGTCTCCGCCGCCGTACAGGGGACTCATCATCACTACTAGATGATGAGGAGGGCGATGAAGAACACAAAAATGTTGGATCTTCATCGTCCTCACTGGCAGATTCGGAGTCGGAGGCTAAAAAAGCGTAAGCCTCCACTGCCAAAAATGCTCGGCGGGCCATCGCCTTTATTGTACGGTGGGGGGGGGGGGGGAAGTATGTAGTGTGTGGTGCTTGGTGTACAAAGTGTAGAAAAGTAATAGAAAGAGAAAAAAAAAAGCTGTGGCCAAAAAAAAAAAAAAAGGGGGTGGCAAACGCAGCTCCCTGAACCCCTAATAGGACCCTGGGTAACAGATCAGACCCCAATAGGACCCTGGGGGACCTATTAGGGGGTCAGGGGGGGGGATTTTTTTTAATAAAAAAATAAAAATAAAAAAAGCTGCGCCGAAAAAAAAAAGGGGTGGCACACGCAGCTCCCTGAACCCCTAATAGGACCAGGGGTCAGGGATCAGACCCTAATAGGACTCTGGAGGACCTATTAGGGGGTCAGGGGGGGAGGGGGGGTACTTTTTTTTTTACTTTTTTTAAACTTTTATTTAACTTTTTAACTATTTATACTCCTACCTGTCCCTAAAATGATCTCACCCTATGCTAAGGCTCCTGAGGGGGCTCCGGAGCTCTGAGGGGGGATCAACAGTCCTCTTCCTGCTGCTGCACCCGCTGACTGAACCAAAACAGCGGGTCCAGCAGCGGGAAGGAGCCGTTAACCCCTCCTCTGCCGCTCTGCTATTGGCTGGACGATCGCCAGCCAATAGCAGCGTTGCTGGGGCGGTGACAGTATTGTCACTGCTCCCCAGCAACGGTAGGTGATTGGCGGTGTAATTGTACACCGCCGATCACCATTTATTTCCAGGTCATCGGGTCACAAGTGACCCGAATGACCTGAATCGCTGAAGATCGCTGGCGTGATTTCGCAAGCGATCTCCGGCGATCGCCGACATGCGGGGGTCCCGGGACCCCCCTCGGCATTTGCACAGCATGCCTGCTGAAAGATTTCAGCAGACATGCCGTTCCGATCTCTGCCCGGCGAGCGGCAGAGACCGGAAATACAACAGGACGTTCTCTAACGTCCATGGGCATTAAAGCCCAGGTAGCGGGGACGTTAGAGAACGTTCTATGTCCTTAACAGGTTAAAGGGGTTATCCAGGATTTTTTTCTTTTTTTTTTATAATCAACTGGCTCCAGAAAGTTAAACAGATTTGTAAATTACTTCTATAAAAAAAAAATCTTAATCCTTTCAGTACTTATGAGCTGCTGAAGTGGAGTTGTTCTTTTCTGTCTAAGTCCTCTCTGATGAAACGTGTCTCGGGAACCGCCAGTTTAGAAGCAAACCCCCATAGCAAACCTCTTCCACTCTGTGCAATTCCCGAGACAAGCAGAGATGTCAGCAGAGAGCACTGTTGCCAGACAGAAAACAACAACTCAACTTCAGCAGCTGATAATTATTGAAAGGATTAAGATTTTTTTTAATAGAAATAATTTACAAATCTGTTTAACTTTCTGGAGCCAGTTGATATAAGAAAAAAAGTTTTTTCCTGAATAACCCCTTTAAGACGAGTAGAAGGAATGTGAAGCAGTGACACAGAAAAAAATGGAACCTTGATCGGGCAATTTTCCAAAGAAATGACTAAAGTCTCATGTAACGAACATGGACAAGTTTATTAATACAGTAATGTGTTGAGTTTCACGCCCATATCATACTCCTGATGAAGTGACCTCTCTGGGCGTGAAACGACCCCCTTTGCTGTACTAATAAACTAATCCAGGTTTGTACTTGAGACTTCAGTCATTTCTTTGGAGAAGCTCACGATCACGGTTCCATCATATTTCTGTGACTGGAGTCCCTGCCCCTGTGCAAATACGTATAAGGCACTGTCTACATTATAAGCATGGACACTCACTTTACAGTCTGAGGGGCAGAAAATGTTGTGCCCCTAAAAATTTGGGACCCCCCCGTCCTCACATGGCGCCTCCGTCTGTCTTGCTCCTGAGTTTCTCCGCACATGGATCAGTGTAATGATTTGCGATCTCTCCATTCAGTTGACAAATGTTGGTCAATGGGCGCCTGGTTTTCACACCTAAGGGATCGGCGTTACCAACAATATTTGTATTATGAATGATGAATGGAGACGTTCAGGTGATTGAATGAAATATGTTCCCTCACCTGAGCCCGGGGGACAAGAGGCCAGACATTAAATCATCAGCATTTCCTATGGTCACTTCTTTGGCTGCAACATAAAGAACATTTTACACTTTTTTCCCTTGAATTTTAGTTTTTAAAATGCAAAATGGAGCCAAGAAAAGGCAATTGGATATAGTAATATTTTCTGTCCTAACAATAACAGGATGACTGATATTCTTAAAGGGGTACTCCGGTGGAAAAAAAAAAGTTTTCAAATCAATTGGCTCCAGAAAGTTAAACAGATTTGTTAATTACTTCTATTTCAAAATCTTAATCCTTCCAGTACTTATCAGCTGCTGTATACTACAGAGAAATTTGTGAAGTTCTTTCCAGTCTGACAACAGTGCTCTCTGCTGACACCTCTGTCCATGTTAAAGTATCAGAGCTACATTAGGACTCCAGACAGGCACCTTTGGGGACCCCAACCACCCAAACATGGTTTAAGTAGTGAAGATCTTACTGCATTGGGACACTACAGTATGACTGCCTAGTATTAACAGTATCACTACCTAGTATGAATAGTATCACTGTCTATTGTCAATAGTATCACTGCATAGTATTAATAGTATTACTGCCTAGTATTAACAGTATCACTACCTAGTATGAATAGTATCACTGTCTATTGTCAATAGTATCACTGCATAGTATTAATAGTATGACTGCCTAGTATTAACAGTATCACTACCTAGTATGAATAGTATCACTGTCTATTGTCAATAGTATCACTGCATAGTATTAATAGTATTACTGCCTAGTATTAACAGTATCACTACCTAGTATGAATAGTATCACTGTCTATTGTCAATAGTGACACTGCATAGTATTAATAGTATTAGTGCCTAGTATCAATAATATCACTGCCTAGTATCAATAGTATCACTGTCTAGAATTAATAGTATCACTGCCTTGTATTAACAGTATCACTACCTAGTATGAATAGTATCACTGTCTATTGTCATTAGTATCACTGCATAGTATTAATAGTATTACTGCCTAGTATCAATAATATCACTGCCTAGTATCAATAGTATCACTGTCTAGAATGAATAGTATCACTGTCTAGTGTTAATAGTGTCCCTGCCTAGTGTCAATAGTATCACTGCCTAGTAATAATAGTATCACTGCCTAGTAATAATAGTATCACTATCTAGTATTAATAGTATCACTGCCTAGTATTAATAGTATCATTTCCTCATATTAATAGTATCACTGCCTAGTGTTAATAGTATTGACTAGTTGATTAAAATGATTCTTACTGCCGATCAATATGTACATTAATACTTATATATTGATATGCCATTTCTAATGCTGAAAAAATATATTTGTTACCTACTCTTTACCTATACACCATGTTCCTGATCTTGCTATCTGCTTGTGACTAAGATGGAAACCTTGGAATGATGCCAAGATGAGACGTTAGACGACAAAACAATTGAGGAAGATACAGATTGTATAGAAGGACAAGGATCTGCAATTTTGCAGTATGAGAGCGAGAGGGCTGCATAAATGAACTTTGGCCAAGAAAGAAATAAAATACTAAATATGCTAATATATATATAGAGATGAAGCTCAAATAACCAATCAAAATGTAACATGATGATTTTGACATCATAACTAAACCTCCCTTTTTTTTGTCAAATGTATAAACAATGTACTTACGTGTAATTAACAGAAACTCTTTGAGAACTCTCTGCAAACATTTTCTGAGATTCCTGCTGAGGAAAGAGTTTTAATAACAACATCCTGTCTGGTGTGAATTCCTTGTGCCGGCCCTTAGCTTGCAGCAGCGATTACTCACATTTTAGTGCCTCACCTCAATCCATCCTTCACAGTATTCTGCCTAGTATTAATAGTATCACTGTCTAGTGTTAATGGTGTCACTGCCTAGTATTAATAGTATCACTGCCTAGTGATAATGGTATACTGTCCAGTATTAATAGTATCACTCTCTAGTATTAATATTATCATTGTCTAGTATTAATAGTATCACTGCCTAGTGATAATAGTATCACTGCCTAGTGATAATAGTATCACTGCCTAGTGATAATCGTATCACTGTCTAGTATTAATGGTATCACTGTCTAGTGTTAATAGTGTCACTGCCTAGTATGAATAGTATCACTGTCTAGTATTAATAGTATCATTGTCTAATGTTAATAGTGTCACTGCCTAGTATTAATAGTATCACTGTGTAGTATGAATAGTATCACTACCTAGTATGAATAGTATCACTTTCTAGTATGAATAGTATCACTGCCTAGTATTAATAGTAGAGGTGCACCGAAATGGAAATTTCAGAACCGAAACGAAACCAAAATAAAAAAAAATGTCCGGCTGAAACCGATACCGAAACCGAAAATGACTTCTCCCCGTCTTCTGGTAAAATGCAGCGCTCCGCTCATTAGATTAGATTCCCCCACATTAGATTGCCAGCTCCCCCACATTAGGTCGGGAGTTCCCCCACATTTATAGGCAGCTCCCCCACAATAGTAGGCAGCTCCCCCACAATAGTAGGCAGCTTCCCCACAATATTAGGCAGTTCCCCCACAATATTAGGCAGCTCCCCCCAACAATATTAGGCAGCTCCCCCCAACAATATTAGGCAGCTCCCCTCACATTTGTAGGCAGTTCCCCCACAATAGTAGGCAGGTTCCCCACAATAGTAGGCAGTTCCCCCACAATATTAGGCAGCTCCCCACAATATTAGGCAGCTCCCCCCACATTTGTAGGCAGCTCCCCCCCCACAATATTAGGCAGCTCCCCCCCAACAATATTAGGCAGCTCCCCCCCAACAATATTAGGCAGCTCCCCCCCAACAATATTAGGCAGCTCCCCCCATAATATTAGGCAGCTCCCCCCCACAATATTAGGCAGTTCCCCCCACATTTGTAGGCAGCTGCCCCCCAACAATATTAAGCAGCTCCCCCCACATTTGTAGGCAGCTCCCCCCCACATTATGTCAGCAGTTCCCCCACAATAGTAGGCAGCTCCCCCCCCCCACCCCACAGACATACAGCTTCCAGCCATATACAGTGTATGGCTGGAGGCTGTATGTCTATACTGCTGCCCCCACAGTGTTCCGGTCACCGCTCCTCCGGCCCGGGGTCACATCTACTGCTATGGCCTATGGACCATAGCAGTAGGTGCCAGGACCGGAGGAGCGGTGACCGGAACACTGAACAAGATGACGCTGTCACTTACCAGGCCCTGGCCAGCGCACGTTCTCCTGTGATGATCCTGCGGTCCTCCTGCGTCTCTATGGTTGTACGCACGGGACGTCAGTGACGTCCCGTGCATACGACCATAGAGGCGGAGAAGCGAGGGACCGAAGGAGGATCGCAGGAGGACGCCGGGGAACGGTGAGTGAACGGCGGACATCCTTATGTCCCGATAACATTTTTCGGGACACAGGGATGTCCGGGATAGGAATACTTCTTTTTATGTGCCCGGGCCGGCTCCCGTGTGCGGCTGCAGGCGGGGGCCGACCAGAGCATATAAAAACTAATACTGTATACTAAAAACCAGGGGGCCTCCAGCTGTTGTGAAACTACAACTCCCAGCATGCCCGGACCGGCAAAGTCATAAAAAGAAGTATTCCTATCCCGGAGAGCGCGCCCCCCCAGATGTTGCGCCCGCCCCCCCTCTGCACCCCCCACGAGTGCCTCCGCCACTGGCAGTGTTTGCAACTTGTGCTGTGGGTGGGCAGGGGAGGTGGGTCATTATCGGCACATTTTTTGTTGTTTCGGCATTTCCCCGAAACAGCTATTTCCGGCCGATATGTTTCGGCCGCCGATATATCGGTGCATCCCTAATTAATAGTATCACTGCCTAGTATTAATAGTATCACTGCCTAGTATTAATAGTATCTCTGCCTAGTATGAATAGTATCACTGTCTGGTGATAATAGTATCACTTTCTAGTATTAATAGTATCACTGTCTAGTGTTAATAGTGTCACTGCCTAGTATTAATAGTATCACTGTCTAGTATGAATAGTATCACTACCTAGAATGAATAGTATCACTGTATAGTATGAATAGTATCACTGTCTAGTATTAATAGTATCACTGCCTAGTATGAATAGTATCACTGTCTGGTGATAATAGTATCACTTTCTAGTATTAATAGTATCACTGTCTAGTATTAATAGTCTCACTGTTTAGTGTTAATAGTGTCACTGCCTAGTATTAATAGTATCACTGTCTAGTATGAATAGTATCACTGTCTAGTATGAATAGTATCACTGTATAGTATGAATAGTATCACTGTCTAGTATTAATAGTATAACTGTCTAGTATGAATAGTATCACTACCTAGTATGAATAGTATCACTGCCTAGTATCAATAGTATCACTGTCTAGTATGAATAGTATCACTGTCTAGTATGAATAGTATCACTGCCTAGTATGAATAGTATCACTGTCTAGTGATAATAGCATCACTGTCTAGTATTAATAGTATCACTGTCTAGTATTAATAGTATTAATAGTATCACTGTCTAATATGGATAGTATCACTACCTAGTATCAATAGTATCACTGTCTAGTATTAATAGTATCACTGTCTAATATCAATAGTATCATACCTAGTATCAATAGTATCCCTGCCTAGTATCAATAGTATCACTGTCTAGTATTAATAGTATCACTACCTAGTATCAATAGTATCACTGTCTAGTATTAATAGTATCACTACCTAGTATCAATAGTATCACTGTCTAGTATTAATAGTATCACTACCTAGTATCAATAGTATCATACCTAGTATCAATAGTATCCCTGCCTAGTATCAATAGTATCACTGTCTAGTATTAATAGTATCACTGTCTAGTATTAATAGTATCACGACCTAGTATCAATAGTATCATACCTAGTATGAATAGTATCACTGTCTAGTATGAATAGTATCACTGTCTAGTATGAATAGTATCATACTTAGTATGAATAGTATCACTGCCTATTATCAATAATATCACTGTCTAGTATTAATAGTATCACTACCTAGTATCAATAGTATCACTGTCTAGTATGAATAGTATCACTGCCTAGTATCAATAGTATCACTGTCTAGTATGAATAGTATCATACTTAGTATGAATAGTATCACTGCCTAGTATCAATAATATCACTGTCTAATATTAATAGTATCACTACCTAGTATCAATAGTATCACTGTCTAGTATGAATAGTATCATTGCCTAGTATCAATAGTATCACTGTCTAGTATGAATAGTATCACTGTATAGTATGAATAGTATCACTGTCTAGTATTAATAGTATAACTGTCTAGTATGAATAGTATCACTACCTAGTATGAATAGTATCACTGCCTAGTATCAATAGTATCACTGTCTAGTATTAATAGTATCACTGCCTAGTATGAATAGTATCACTGTCTAGTATGAATAGTATCACTGCCTAGTATGAATAGTATCACTGTCTAGTGATAATAGCATCACTGTCTAGTATTAATAGTATCACTGTCTAGTATTAATAGTATTAATAGTATCATTGTCTAATATGGATAGTATCACTACCTAGTATCAATAGTATCACTGTCTAGTATTAATAGTATCACTACCTAGTATCAATAGTATCATACCTAGTATCAATAGTATCCCTGCCTAGTATCAATAGTATCACTGTCTAGTATTAATAGTATCACTACCTAGTATCAATAGTATCACTGTCTAGTATTAATAGTATCACTACCTAGTATCAATAGTATCACTGTCTAGTATTAATAGTATCACTACCTAGTATCAATAGTATCATACCTAGTATCAATAGTATCCCTGCCTAGTATCAATAGTATCACTGTCTAGTATTAATAGTATCACTACCTAGTATCAATAGTATCACTGTCTAGTATTAATAGTATCACGACCTAGTATCAATAGTATCATACCTAGTATGAATAGTATCACTGTCTAGTATGAATAGTATCATACTTAGTATGAATAGTATCACTGCCTATTATCAATAATATCACTGTCTAGTATTAATAGTATCACTACCTAGTATCAATAGTATCACTGTCTAGTATGAATAGTATCACTGCCTAGTATCAATAGTATCACTGTCTAGTATGAATAGTATCATACTTAGTATGAATAGTATCACTGCCTAGTATCAATAATATCACTGTCTAGTATTAATAGTATCACTACCTAGTATCAATAGTATCACTGTCTAGTATGAATAGTATCATTGCCTAGTATCAATAGTATCACTGTCTAGTATTAATAGTATCATACTTAGTATGAATAGTATCACTGCCTAGTATCAATAATATCACTGTCTAGTATTAATATTATTACTGCCTAGTAGAGCTCATCAGTAGTGAAGGTCAAAAATGGATTGGTTCCTTGAGGGGTTTCAATGAGAATATAAGATCAGCAAATTGTTTTAAGTTTTTAAGTAGTTTCTCTGTCATTTTCTCTTCCCCTGAATAAATGTTGTGCAGTGTGTGTGAATTGCGCGTTAACCGTCAGGCAGGGCCATAAAGCGAGATGCAAACATGAGAGCGCGGGTCATAGGGGAATGATGCGAGGGTTTTGCGTTCTGTTTACCTCACTCTTCTCCCTCCATTCTGTGACACAGCAGCCAAAATTAATTGACTCCTTCAGCTTTTAGAGTCTTCGCTTGAATAATTCCTTATATAAAAAAAAAAAAAAAGTAGGATATTGTTATGCAAATATAATCTGTTATTAAAGTACTTACATCTGATAATTCCGGCTGTAAAAACCGGCAAAAATGCCAAAACAGCAAGGTGACGACAAGCAAGACGGAGCTGACAAGACACCACGCAATGAAGAGGACGGGGGCGAGGAAGAAAATAACCCAAAAAAATAACTTGAGATCGGAAACGTTTCGGGGTCATAAGCGTTATATTGTTTATGTGGCAGATAAGCAGAAGGTTTGCTGACGGAATGACTTATAAGGACGATTCCAGAATACTAAGACTCGCACAATTATTTGCTCTTGTGATCCTTGGATTTTCTTACACGGTAATCAAAAAACTTTTAGCTGCAGAAGAGATCAGAATAGGATGTAATTTAACCGGAAACTTCTCAGAGGAGGCAAATATCGCCGTCCGCACGGCTTGTGATATTGGTTGATGGTCGTCTCTGACAAGACACATTCGGCCTTAAAGGGGTACTCCGCCCCTAGACATCTTATCCCCTATCCAAAGGATAAGATGTCTGATCCCGAGGATCCTGCTGCTGTGGACCCCCGCAATGTTTGCTGCAGCACCCCAGTCAAACGGTGCACGGAGCAAACTCCGCTCCATGCCCGATGACTGGTGATGTGGGGCGGAGGCTCGTGACATCACGGTCACGCACTTCTCGTGACGTCACGGCCATGCCCCCTCAATACATATCTATGGGAGGGGCACCAATTGACTTGGGTGCCGCAGCAGACATCACGGGGGTCCCCTGATGACTGGCGCCCAGATGACTGGCAATGCAGGGCGGAGGCTCATGAGGTCACCGTCATGCCCCCTCAATGCAAGTCTATGGGAGGGGGCGTGGTGGCCATCATGCTACCTCCCATAGACTTGCATTGAGGGGGCATGGCCATGACATCACAAACGGGTCGTGGTCATGACATCATGAGCTTCCGGCGCTCCGCAGCAGGGAGATTGTGGGGGTCCCCAGCTTCGGGACCCCTGCAATCAGACATCTTATGTCTAGGGGTGGAGTACCCCTTTAAGA
Organism: Hyla sarda; assembly: GCF_029499605.1. NCBI lineage: Eukaryota > Metazoa > Chordata > Amphibia > Anura > Hylidae > Hyla > Hyla sarda. Next base: position 179,855,134 of record NC_079197.1, read on the forward strand.
GGTTCAGTCTCATAGAATGTCCTGGATGAAGAGAAGAATCGTCCGGCGGGGTAATGATATGGTATGGAAATCTCACCGCACTTGCCCGGATAAACCGAAGAAACCGCAAAAAAGTTAATTCTCCATTCAGGAGACTCATGTGACCAGAAAAGAGAAGGGGGTCCAACCAGTCACATGCTCCTGCTCCATGGGTGTGTATGGGGGCTGGATTCACGAACAAAAACATATCCCCTGTTCTGCAGGATAGGGAATACATTTTAGATCGGGGGGACACCCCGCGATCTCCTGCATTGGGCCCCAGCTCTCCTTGGGAACAGAGCGGGACGTCCACTCCATGCATCTTTATGGGAGTGCCTTCGGAAAGTGTGTCCAAAAAATTATTAATAACAGAAAACAAAATATTTCTAACTCCCCCGCATGCTTGACTGTTTTCATGGCAGGCGTAGTAAACAGTGGATGACCTTCGAAAGTTGCACTAATGGCCTTGACCCCTCCTCCGCCTTTCGCAAGTCTGACACACTGCCCACGATACTATTGTCTATACTTAAAACCCAAACATCTGCTTGCAACGTTTATATCTCTGCTCGCCAGATGGACCCCTCACTCCCCTATTTGGCAACAGGTCCTTCCCTCCTGCACTTACCGATCACACTTTTCTTTCTCATCCACGTGAGGATTTATCCCTTTCAGTTCCCTCTTAACATTCACCAACCTGAAACCTCTTCTGGACATTTTAGGCGACTCTCCAAGCTCCATTTTACATGTTTTCTAGTACAGTCAACAGCTCCACTTTTATAATTCTAACTAGCTTTTGCCCGCAGCTTCGCTCGCGTTAAATTTGGGGTAACATAGATTTCCTTTTAATGATCCTATAGTAATGAGGCCGCTCTGGGTAAAGTCTACAGGCATCCAAACAACCCGATACATTACATCTGCTGTTTCATGGAATTGAAGATCGACATCCTTTGAGGACTTTTACCGAGTCTGCTCACAGGGGAACCCGCATCCTCGCTCTGCTTATATACTGCCAACAGTCTTCATATCCCATCCTCCTATCCCGTCCTCCTATATCGACCTCCTATCTCGACCTCGAATCCCGTCCTCATATCCCGACCTCCCATCCTGTCCTCATATCCCAACCTGTAATATGTGCACCAGGTATTGGAATATCTCCAGCTGTACAGAATTTATGTGAGAACATACATTTCCCATTGATTTGCATGGGAATTAAACTAAAACCCTGACCCTCACAAATGGGGGTAGTTAGGGTTATATTTCCCATAGACTTGTATGGAATAAAAAAGAAAAAAAAGATTTCAACCCCTTAAGGGTGGAATTTTGTCAAATTCTTTCTTATTCCTTATCTATGTCTTAAAAACAACACTTGTGCAAAAATTCAGGTTTCTAGGTCCAAGGGTTTAGGCCGGGCGTTGATGAGTCAGATCTTCTCCTTTTATATATAAGATAAGCCTTCCTTACGCCTCCATCACCCGCTAACCAAATTTGAAGCTCTCTGCTCTGCCTCCACATCGACACCGCATGAGCGCCTTATACTCCCTTTTGTTGGATGCAGTTTCCACTACTCCACTTCTGTTTTGCTTGTCATGGGAAAGGGAACTGTATTGCCCCATATCTGGTGAGGATTGGGACCATGCTCTATCTCTCTGCCATAAATCCTCAGTCCCTAGCCAGGCTCAAGAGACCGATTATAAAATCCTCACAAGGTGGTAGAGAGTACCAGCCCTTCTATATCGTATGTATCCTTTTGGTCTCTGATACATGCTGGAGATGTGGACGCTCAGGGGGTCCATGACACACATTTGGTTGACTTCTTCCTTCTGGTCCCAAGTTCTTCACATCATTAACAGACTGACAACACTTTCTATTGGTGAAGACCCAAAAATAATCCTGTTGTTCATTTTTCCACGACCATCATCCCGCATACACACTAGATAAGCTCATCCTCTTCTCGTAGCCGCCAGGACTTTTATCCCCCCCCCCCCCCCCAACCCCGGAAATCTGAACATCCCCCAAATTTTCCATCCTGGCTTAGTAAAGTATCACATGTTTGTTACATGGAGGGACTTTAACTCCTTAAGGACCAGGCCATTTTATACCTTAAGGACCGGAGCGTTTTTTGCAATTCTGACCACTGTCACTTTAAACATTAATAACTCTGGAATGCTTTTAGTTATCATTCTGATTCCGAGATTGTTTTTTCGAGACATATTCTACTTTAACTTAGTGGTAAAATTTTATGGTAACTTGCATCCTTTCTTGGTGAAAATCCCCAAATTTGATGAAAAAAAAAGAAAATTTTGCATTTTTCTAACTTTGAAGCTCTCTGCTTGTAAGGAAAATTGATATTCAAAATATATTTTTTTTGGGTTCACATATACAATATGTCTACTTTATGTTTGCATCATAAAATTTATGAGTTTTTACTTTTGGAAGACACCAGAGGGCTTCAAAGTTCAGCAGCAATTTTGAAATTTTTGACAAAATTTTCAAACTCACTATTTTTCAGGGACCAGTTCAGTTTTGAAGTGGATTTGAAGGGTCTTCATATTAGAAATACCCCATAAAAGACCCCATTATAAAAACTACACCCCCAAAGTATTCAAAATGACATTCAGTAAGTGTATTAACCTTTTAGGTGTTTCACAGGAATAGCAGCAAAGTGAAGGAGAAAATTCAAAATCTTCATTTTTTACACTCGCATGTTCTTGTAGACCCAATTTTTGAATTTTTGCAAGGGGTAAAAAGGAGAAAATGTTTACTTGTATTTGAAACCCAATTTCTCTCGAGTAAGCACATACCTCATATGTCTATGTTAATTGTTGGGCGGGCGCAGTAGAGGGCTCAGAAGGGAAGGAGCGACAAATGGTTTTTGGGGGGCATGCAGCATTTAGGAAGCCCCTATGGTGCCAGGACAGCAAAAAAAAAAACACATGGCATACCATTTTGGAAACTAGACCCCTCAGGGAACGTAACAAGGGGTAAAGTGAACCTTAATACCCTACAGGTGATTCACGACTTTTGCATATGTAAAAAAAATATATATATATTTTACCTAAAATGCTTGGTTTCCTAAATTTTTTTAATTTTTAAAAAGGGTAATAGCAGAAAATACCCCCCAAAATTTGAAGCCCAATTTCTCCCGATACAGAAAACACCTCGCATGGGGGTGAAAAGTGCTCTGCTGGTGCACTACAGGTCTCAGAAGAGAAGAAGTCACATTTGGCTTTTTGAAAGCAAATTTTGCTCTGGGGGCATGCCGCATTTAGGAAGCCCCTATGGTGCCAGAACAGCAAAAAAAAAACACATGGCATACCATTTTGGAAACTAGACCCCTCGGGGAACGTAACAAGGGGTAACGTGAACCTTAATGCCCTACAGGTGTTTCACGACTTTTGCATATGTAAAAAAAATTTTTTTTTTACCTAAAATGCTTGTTTTACCAAAATGTTTACATTTTTAAAAAGGGTAATAGCGGAAAATACCCCCCAAAATTTGAAGCCCAATTTCTCCCGATTCAGAAAACACCCCATATGGGGGTGAAAAGTGCTCTGCTGGCTCACTACAGGTCTCAGAAGAGAAGGAGTCACTTTTGGCTTTTTGAAAGCGAAATTTGCTCTGGGGGCATGCCGCATTTAGGAAGCCCCTATGGTGCCAGGACAGCAAAAAAAAAACACATGGAATACCATTTTGGAAACTAGACCCCTCGGGGAACGTAACAAGGGGTAATTTGAACCTTAATACCCTACAGGTGTTTCACGACTTTTGCATATGTAAAAAAATATATATTTTTTTTACCTAAAATGCTTGTTTTCCCAAAAATTTTACATTTTTGAAAAGGGTAATAGCAGAAAATACCCCCCAAAATTTGTTAGGCAATTTCTCCCGAGTACGGCGATACCCCATATGTGACCCTAAACTGTTGCCTTGAAATACGACAGGGCTCCAAAGTGAGAGCGCCATGCGCATTTGAGGTCTAAATTAGGGACTGGCATAGGGGTGGACATAGGGGTATTCTACGCCAGTGCTTCCCAAACAGGGTGCCTCCAGCTGTTGTAAAACTCCCAGCATGCCTAGACAGTCAACGGCTATCTGGCAATACTGGGAGTAGTTGTTTTGCAACAGCTGGAGGCTCCGTTTTGGAAACAGTGGCGTACCAGACGTTTTTCATTTTTATTGGGGAGGGGAGGGGGGCTGTGTAGGGGTATGTGTATATGTAGTGTTTTTTACTTTTTATTTTATTGTGTGTTAGTGTAGTGTAGTGTTTTTAGGGTACAGTCGCACGGGCGGGGGTTCACAGTAGTTTCTCGCTGGCAGTTTGAGCTGCGGCAGAAATTTTGTCGCACCTCAAACTTGCAGCCGGATACTTACTGTAATCCTCCGCCCATGTGAGTGTACCCTGTACATTTACATTGGGGGGGGGGGGGGACATCCAGCTGTTGCAAAACTACAACTCCCAGCATGTACGGTCTATCAGTGCATGCTGGGAGTTGTAGTTTTGCAACAGCTGGAGGCACACTGGTTGTGAAACACCGAGTTTGGTAACAAACTCAGTGTTTTGCAACCAGTGTGCCTTAAGCTGTTGCAAAAGCTACAACCCCCAGCATGTACGGACAGCGGAAGGGCATGCTGGGTGTTGTAGTTATGCAACAGCTGGAGGCATACTACTTTGGCTGGGGATGCTGGGGATTGTAGTTATGCAACAGCTGGAGACACACTGGTTTGCTACTTAACTCAGTGTGCCTTCAGCTGTTGCAAAACTACAACTCTCAGCAGTCACCGACAGCCAACGGGCATGCTGGGAGTTGTAGTTATGCAACCACCAGATGCACCACTACAACTCCCAGCATGCAGTTTAGCTGATTGTGCAAGCTGGGAGTTGTAGTTATACAACAGCTGAAGGTACACTTTTCCATAGAAAGAATGTGCCTCCAGCTGTTGCAAAACTACAAGTCCCCGCATGCCCATAAGGGAATGCTGGGAGTTGTGGTGGTCTGCCTCCTGCTGTTGCATAACTACAGCTCCCAGCATGCCCTTTTTGCATGCTGGGAGCTGTTGCTAAGCAACAGCAGGAGGCTGTCACTCACCTCCAACGATCCTCGCCGCATCAGGTCAGTCCCTCGTCGTCGCCGCCGCCGCTGCTCCTGGGGCCCCGATCCCAACAGGGATGCCGGGGATCGGGGTCCCCAGCACCCGGGGTGCACGTCCCGCACCCGCTCACGTCCTCCGGAAGAGGGGCGGAGCGGGTTGCGGGAGTGACACCCGCAGCAGGCGCCCCGATTGGTCGGCCAGTAATCCGGCCGACGAATCAGGGCGATCGTGAGGTGGCACCAGTGCCACCTCACCCCTGCTGGGTCTGGCTGTTCGGGGCCGTCTCTGACGGCCCCGATCAGCCAATAATTCCGGGTCACTGGAGACCCGATTGACCCGGAATTCGCCGCAGATCGCTGGACTGCATTGTCCAGTGATCTGCGGCCTTCGCCGACATGGGGGGTCATAATGACCCCCCTGGGCGCTATGCCCCAATGCCTGCTGAACGATTTCAGCAGGCATCGGGCAACGGCTCCGCTCCAGATGGTTGCGGGGGGCCGGTAAAACACATGACGTTCTCATACGTCATGTGTCCTTAAGGACTCGGAAATGGAGACGTATGAGAACGTCATGTGTCCTTAAGGGGTTAAGCAGATTCTAAATGTCAGGTTGATAGATTTCATGCTGTTTGGTCCCCTTGGCTGGTTTACATGTCTTTACCTGATTTTGAGGGTTAACCTCTTAAGGACCCGGGGTTTTTCCATTTTTGCATTTCCTTACCTTTAAAAAATCATAACTCTTTCAATTTTGCACCTAAAAATCCATATGATTGCTTATTTTTTTTGCGCCACCAATTTTACTTTGTAATGACATCAGTCATTTTACCCAAAAATCCACGGCAAAATGGAAAAAAACAAAAAATGCCATTTTGTAATTTTTGGGGGCTTCCGTTTCTACACAGTACATTTTTCGGTAAAAATAACACCTTCTCTTTATTCTGTAGGTCCATACGATTAAAATGATCCCCTACTTATATAGATTTGATTTTGTCGCACTTCTGGAAAAAATCATAACTACATGCAGGAAAATGTATACGTTTAAAATTGTCATCTTCTGACCCCTATAACTTTTTTATTTTTCCGTGTATGGGGCGGTATGAAGGCTCATTTTTTGCGCCATGATCTGAAGTTTTTAGTGGTAACATTTTTGCATTGATAGGACTTATTGATCTTATAGGACTTATTGATCATTTTTTCATGAAATAAAAAGTGACCAAAAATGCACTATTTTGGACTTTGGAATTTTTTTGCGCGTACGCCATTGACCGTGTGGTTTAATTTACAATATATTTTTATAATTTGGACATTTCCGCCCGCGGCGATACCACATATGTTTATTTTTATTTTTATTTACACTTTTTTTTTTATGGGGGTGATTCAAACTTTTATTAGGGGAGGGGTTAAATGATCTTTATTCACTTTTTTTCCCCCTTTTTTTTGCAGTGTTATAGCTCCCATAGGGACCTATAACACTGCACACACTGATCTCTTATACTGATCATTGTTATCCCATAGGGACCTATAACACTGCACACACTGATCTCTTATACCGATCATTGTTATCCCATAGGAGACTATAACACTGCACACACTGATCTCTTATACTGATCATTATTATTATCCCATAGGAGACTATAACACTGCACACACTGATCATTGTTATCCCATAGGGCGCTATAACACTGCACACACTGATCTCTTATACTGATCATTGTTATCCCATAGGGACCTATCACACTGCACACACTGATCATTGTTATCCCATAGGGACCTATAACACTGCACACACTGATCTTTTACAGTGATCACTGGTTTCTCATAAGAAACCAGTGATCGATGATTCTGCTGCTTGACTGCTCATGCCTGGATCTCAGGCACTGAGAAGTAATTCAGCGATCGGACAGCATGGAGGCAGGTAGGGATCGTCCGGCTGTCATGTAAGCTGTTTGGGATGCTGCAATTTCGCCACTGCGAACCCAAACAGCTCCCTGAGCTAACCGGCATGGTTTCACTTTCACTTTAGATGCGGCGTTCCACTTTAAACGCCATGTCTAAAGGGTTAATGGCGTGCGGCACTGCGATCAATGCTGTGCTCTATTAGCTACGGGTCCCGGCCGTTGTTATAGGTATGCACTTACTGGTGTCTGGTAGCGCCCCCTACAGTCCAGGGAGGTATTACATGTTCTGTACTCTTTACCTGTATTACTGAAGTGTATGCACTGACTGGTGTCTGGTAGCGCCCCCTACAGTACAGGGAGGTATTACATGTTCTGTACTCTCTACCTGTGCCAGGGTTAGCTGCTCCTCTGGACACCAGGTGAGGGCGGCTCCATTTTACTTTTTTTTAGGACATTGCATGTACTGTACAGGAATCTGAAGAAGCTCCTTTCCTCTACATAGACCAGTGTTTCCCAAGCAGGGTGCCCCCAGCTGTTGCAAAACTACAACTCCCAGTATGCCTGGACAGCCTTTGGAGCCAGCTGGAGGCTCCCTTCTTGGGAAGCACTGACATAGACAGTGATTACTGCTCCAGCAGATCTTTCTTACTTTTATATATAAGGATTTGCTTTATCTATATTAGTTATCTACTTATTTTTCTTTAATCCTCACTTTTTCCTATTTTTGGAAGACATTTTTTGTGGCTTCAGAACCAATTACCAGGTTTCCATAGAGTTATGGTCTCAACATACAATGGTCTCAACATACAATGGTCGTCGTGGAACCAATTAATATTGTAACTTGAGGGACCCCTGTACGCTGATTTTGCGGAGTGAGGTCGTCCTCCCTTCTTGTTTCATTTGTGATTTATTTGTTTACTGTGAAACTTTAATAAACATTTACTTTAAAAAAAAAAAAAAAATATATATATATATATATATATATATATATATATATATATATTTCTAACAATAATAGTAATACAATATTAGGTAATACTGCTAACGTAAATTCTAATACTTTTACTTATAGTAATTATAATAGTAATTAGCACTAATATAAAATAAAATAAATCCTAACAATAAAAGTAATACAATAATAAATAATACTTATAACATATAAAATGATAATAATGATTGTCATATTTGTCCCGATGGCCCTTTTCCCCCCATTCTATGGGTCAGTGAGGTGCGGTGTATGTCTGACCCCCGTGCCGGGTTCTTCTATGACATCTGACCGGAGAGCTGATGCCGCCGTTCAGGACTCATCACTTGTAAAGTGCAGCGTAATGGGAATAGTGCGACGTGTGATAAACATTCGCTGAGACGCTTCAAATGACTATAGCAATTCAATTTTACCTTCTTGATGGAAAATAAAACAAAGGGCAAAAACGTGTGAACGCAGCGGCCGGTCCGCGATATTGGCTTTATATAGAATCAGAGGAACCATAATACGGTGTGAAGAGATAACTGGGAGCGAAGCGCTGCCACCACATTGTGCTTCCCTGTCCGGTGGTGATACTGCTGAATCATATCTGCTGCCCCCACTATATATATCCCCCCCCCCCCCCCCCACACACCTATAAAGGTTTTCTAATGTCTGCGCCTTACAGAGATATCGGATAGACCGCCGCTCCCCACCTGACCCACTTCACAGACTCTGATTCAGGATTCTTGGAGGTTTTTCTGATAATTTTCTACATAGTATAATTCTATTAAAAGTTGAAATTGAAAAATGCCCATTCTGCGTTCTCCTGTAGTAAGCACATAAGACGAGGACGTCTGCGACAATGGAAAAGATAAGAGAGATAATGGAGGAAAAGAAGAAATCAGCAAAAAGAAACAGGACAAAAAAAAATCAGCAGAAAGTTGTATTAAAAAAAAGTCAAGACAAGAGTCAAATGTCAAAAAAAATCTATCTCATATCTATCTATCTATCTATCTATCTCATATCTATCTATCTATCTATCTATCTCATATCTATCTATCTATCCATCTATCTATCTATCTCATATCTATCTATCTATCTATCTATCTCATATCTATCTATCTCATATCTATCTCATATCTATCTATCTATCTATCTCATATCTATCTATCTATCTCATATCTATCTATCTATCTCATATCTATCTCTCTATCTCATATCTATCTATCTATCTCATATCTATCTATCTATTTATCTATCTCATATCTATCTCATACCTATCTATCTCATATCTATCTATCTATCTATCTATCTCATATCTATCTATCTATCTATCTATATTTCTATCTATCTATCTCATATCTATCTATCTATCTATCTATCTATCTATCTCATATCTATCTATCTATCTATCTATCTCATATCTATCTATCTATCTATCTCATATCTATCTATCTATCTCATATCTATCTATCTATCTCATATCTATCTATCTCATATCTATCTATCTATCTCATATCTATCTATCTATCTCATATCTATCTATCTATCTATCTATCTATCTATCTATCTCATATCTATCTATCTATCTCATATCTATCTATCTATCTATCTATCTATCTATCTCATATCTATCTATCCATCTATCTATCTCATGTCTATCTATCTCATATCTATCTATCTATCTATCTATCTATCTCAGGTAGAGACAAAGAACACTGCAGCACTCCAAAGTTAGATAGCAAAATCTTGAAAAAATGTATTCCATCATAAGTGCAAGGGCGCCCTTACATATATGATGGAATACATTTTTTCAAGATTTTGCTATCTAACTTTGGAGTGCTGCAGTGTTCTTTGTCTCTACCTGAAGTCTGGAGATCTGCAACCAAGGTCCCCCACTGAACTCTATCTATCTATCTATCTATCTATCTATCTATCTATCTATCTATCTATCTATCTATCTATCTCATATCTATCTATCTATCTATCTATCTCATATCTTTCTATCTATCTATCTATCTATCTATCTATTTCATATCTATCTATCTCATATCTATCTATCTCATATCTATCTATCTCATATCTATCTATCTATCTATCGCATATCTATCTATCTTTCTCATATCTATCTATCAATCTATCTATCTCATGTCTATCTATCTCATATCTATCTATCTATCCATCTCATATCTATTTATCTATCTATCTATCTATATATATATATATATATATATATATATATATATATATATATATCTCATATCTATCTATCTATTTATCTCATATCTATCTATCTATTTATCTCATATATCTTTCTTTAAAAAAAAATTCCAGAAGAGCAGCACAACAGGAAAATGTAGTAGTAAGAAGGTGCTCGCTGATTCAGAGCCGGGGTAAGTGGCTCACAGTTAACAAAGAAACAAAGATACCAGCAGCAGCAGCAGCAGCAGCAGCAGTACACAGATAGCCGGCCGGAGTATAGTGCAGAGATGCTAGCGCAGGAGAGAGCTGCTCTATCTCTGCAATAGAAAGGACAATCGCATCAGGTATCAGGAATGACAACCGGGGCGATCTGTCTATTAGTACAGGTACTACAGCTCCCATCATGGAACAGTCTGTTCCATGCTGGGAGTAGTAGTACTACCTAAAATAAAATAAAAAAAAATAGAGGAAAAAAAAGTGAAACACACATACACACACTATATTAAACACAATATTAAAATACATTACTAATAAAAAATTTTTAATTCATTCTAAAAAATATATTATTTTTACATTTAAATGGCCCCTTTCAAAATTTTTATTATTGTCGGCAACATTTTTAGGTCCGTGCCCGCCCATACAAATTGATCCATGTTTAAAAATTAACATTAACATTTTTTTTTCTTTTTTCTGGGGCTTTATAATTTTTTATACTCCCAAGAATGGAGTTTACATTTTCGGCTGCTTTCACACTATGAGTATTCATCTGTTATTAAACAACCATTTTCTGTATTGTATAATAAAAAACGGATGTATAATAATGGATGAAATAACGGGTGCTAACGGCTGAATAATGTCCGTCAAAGTAATGGGCAAATTTATCCGTTAAGACCCGTTATAACATCCATCATGTACCGTTATATTATGGCCGTTTTAACACCTCTGCCTACAGACTCCCGCAGCCAGGACTACTACTACTCCCATCATGGAACAGACTTGTTTTCATGATGGGAGTAGTAGTTCCCTGGCTGAGGGAGTCTGCCGGTGGCTGGGGAGGCTACATTAGTGTTTGTACGACTAACCCTATCATGGAACAGACTCTGTTTCATGATGAAGGTTGCAGTAGAAGGGCTGAGGGATTTATCGCACCGGGTCTAACTTCTGAGACCCCATGCAATCAGAAGTTATTAAACAGGGGAATGGGCAGCATGCTCTGCTCCCCTGTGATGTACAGTGTATTTTTACCTTCACTTTTAAATTCCCCGCCGGGAGCCCTGAATGGCCACCACCGAGGAGCCATTCAGGGTTAGCGGCGGGGTTTTCAAACTACTAATTTGACCCCCAAATGTATACCCACATGCATATTTATAACAATTTATTGGCCCCAGTGTGTTTATAATTATCCATTGGCCACAGTGTGTTTATCCTTATCCCCCCCCCCCCCCCAGTGTCCTTATTTACCCTCCTGCTACCTGCTCCTCATCTTCTTGGAGCAGGGCAGCAGTGGGACATGTCAGGAACCGGCGGCAGTGAATGAATGAAGCCGACATGTCCCGCATATAGGCTTCATTCATTCACCGCCGCCGCCCGACATGTCCTCGCTGCTGCCCTGCTCCTAGCACAATCAGCGCACCGCCGGGACATGTCTATTCTCTGCTGCTCTGTGGGGACATGTTGGGCAGCGGCGGTGAATGAATGAAGCCTACATGTGGGACATGTCCCGCTGCTGCCCTGCTCCAAGAAAATGAGGAGCAGGCAGCGGGAGGAGGAATAAGCACACTGGGGCCAATGTATTATTATAAACACACTGGGGCCAATGAATTATTATAAACACACTGGGGCCAATGAATTATTATAAACACACTGGGGCCAATGAATTATTATAAACACACTGGGGCCAATGTATTATTATAAACACACTGGGGCCAATGAATTATTATATATACACTGGGGCCAATGAATTATTGTCACGATTCGGCTGGCAGGAGGTGGATCCTCTGTGCCAGAGAGGGATTGGCGTGGACCGTGCTAGTGGACCGGTTCTAAGTTACTACTGGTATTCACCAGAGCCCGCCGCAAAGCGGGATGGTCTTGCAGCGGCGGTAGTAACCAGGTCGTATCCACTAGCAACGGCTCAACCTCTCTGACTGCTGAAGATAGGCGCGGTACAAGGGAGTAGACAAGAGCAAGGTCGGACGTAGCAGAAGGTCGGGGCAGGCAGCAAGGATCGTAGTCAGGGGCAACGGCAGGAGGTCTGGAACACAGGCTAGGAACACACAAGGAAACGCTTTCACTGGCACGATGGCAACAAGATCCGGCGAGGGAGTGCAGGGGAAGTGAGGTATACATAGGGAGTGCACAGGTGAACACACTAATTAGAACCACTGCGCCAATCAGTGGCGCAGTGGCCCTTTAAATCGCAGAGACCCGGCGCGCGCGCGACCTAGGGAGCGGGGCCGCGCGCGCCGGGACAGGACCGACGGAGAGCGAGTCAGGTACGGGAGCCGGGGTGCGCATCGCGAGCGGGCGCCACCCGCATCGCGAATCGCATCCCGGCTGGAGGCGGTATCGCAGCGCACCCGGTCAGTGGATCTGACCGGGGCGCTGCCGTAGCGAGGATGTTGCGAGCGCTCCGGGGAGGAGCGGGGACCCGGAGCGCTCGGCGTAACAGTACCCCCCCCCTTGGGTCTCCCCCTCTTCTTGGAGCCTGAGAACCTGAGGATCAGACTTTTATCTAGGATATTGTCCTCAGGTTCCCAGGATCTCTCTTCAGGACCACAGCCCTCCCAGTCAACCAAAAAAAAAGTTTTTCCTCTGACCTTTTTGGAGGCCAGTATCTCCTTTACGGAAAAGATGTCAGAAGAACCGGAAACAGGAGTGGGAGAAATAAGTTTGGGAGAGAAACGGTTGATGATGAGTGGTTTAAGAAGAAAGACATGAAAGGCATTAGGAATACGAAGAGAAGGAGGAAGAAGAAGTTTGTAAGAGACAGGATTAATTTGGCACAAGATTTTGAAAGGACCAAGATAGCGTGGTCCCAATTTGTAGCTGGGGACACGGAAGCGGACATATTTAGCGGAGAGCCATACCTTGTCTCCGGGAGAAAAAATGGGGGGAGCTCTTCTTTTCTTATCGGCAAACTTTTTCATGCGCGATGAAGCCTGTAAGAGAGAATTTTGGGTCTCTTTCCATATGGTGGAAAGATCACGAGTTATTTCATCCACAGCGGGCAAACCAGAGGGCAAGGGAGTAGGGAGGGGGGGAAGAGGGTGACGGCCGTACACCATGAAAAATGGGGATTTGGAAGAAGATTCAGAGACTCTGAAGTTGTACGAGAATTCGGCCCATGGTAGAAGATCTGCCCAGTCATCCTGGCGGGAGGAAACAAAATGCCGTAAATAGTCACCCAGGACTTGGTTAATTCTTTCTACTTGCCCATTGGATTGAGGATGATAAGCAGAAGAAAAGTTTAATTTAATCTTGAGTTGTTTACAGAGAGCCCTCCAGAATTTTGACACAAATTGGATGCCTCTATCCGAGACGATCTGCGTGGGCAAACCGTGAAGACGAAAAATGTGTACAAAAAATTGTTTTGCCAACTGAGGTGCTAAAGGAAGACCAGGAAGAGGAATAAAATGTGCCATCTTGGAAAATCGATCAACGACCACCCAAACAACAGTGTTGCCACGGGATGGGGGTAAGTCTGTAATAAAGTCCATACCAATCAGAGACCAAGGCTGTTCGGGGACAGGCAGAGGATGAAGGAGACCAGCAGGCTTCTGGCGAGGAGTCTTATCTCGGGCACAGACAGTGCAGGCCCGCACAAAATCAACAACATCCGTCTCCAGAGTCGGCCACCAATAGAAACGAGAGATGAGTTGCAAGGATTTTTTGATGCCCGCATGGCCTGCGAGGTGGGAGGAGTGACCCCATTTGAGGATTCCGAGGCGTTGGCGTGGAGAGACGAAGGTCTTCCCTGGAGGAGTTTGCCTGATGGAGGCTGGAGAAGTGGAGATCAGGCAGTCAGGAGGAATGATGTGTTGCGGAGAGAGCTCTACTTCCGAGGCATCCGAGGAACGAGAGAGAGCATCGGCCCTAATGTTCTTGTCGGCAGGGCGAAAGTGAATTTCAAAATTAAACCGGGCAAAGAACAGAGACCACCTGGCCTGGCGAGGATTCAGCCGTTGGGCAGACTGGAGATAGGAGAGATTCTTGTGATCGGTGTAAATAATAACTGGAAATTTTGATCCCTCCAGCAGATGCCTCCATTCCTCAAGTGCTAATTTAATGGCCAGTAACTCTCGATCCCCGATGGAGTAGTTCCTCTCCGCCGGAGAGAAGGTCCTAGAAAAAAAAACACAAGTAACAGCATGCCCGGAAGAATTTTTTTGTAGAAGGACCGCTCCAGCTCCCACTGAGGAGGCATCAACCTCCAATAGGAAGGGTTTAGATGGGTCAGGTCTGGAGAGCACGGGGGCAGAAGAAAAGGCAGACTTGAGCCGTTTAAAAGCGTCTTCCGCTTGAGGAGGCCATGACTTAGGATTGGCATTCTTCTTGGTTAAAGCCACGATAGGAGCCACAATGTTAGAAAAATGTGGAATAAATTGTCTGTAATAATTGGCGAACCCCAAAAAACGTTGGATAGCACGGAGTCCGGAGGGGCGTGGCCAATCTAAGACGGCAGAGAGTTTATCTGGGTCCATTTGTAGTCCCTGGCCAGAGACCAAGTATCCTAGGAAAGGAAGAGATTGACATTCAAACAGACATTTCTCCATTTTGGCATAAAGTTGATTGTCTCGAAGTCTCTGAAGAACCATGCGGACATGCTGGCGGTGTTCTTCTAAGTTGGCAGAAAAAATCAGAATATCGTCCAGATACACAACAACACAGGAATATAAGAGATCACGAAAAATTTCATTAACAAAGTCTTGGAAGACGGCAGGGGCGTTGCACAGGCCAAAGGGCATGACCAGACACTCAAAGTGTCCATCTCTAGTGTTAAATGCAGTTTTCCATTCGTCCCCCTCCCTGATGCGGATGAGATTATAAGCACCTCTTAAGTCCAGTTTGGTAAAGATGTGGGCACCTTGAAGGCGATCAAAGAGTTCAGAGATAAGAGGTAGGGGGTAGCGGTTCTTTACCGTGATTTTATTAAGTCCGCGGTAGTCAATGCAAGGACGTAGGGAGCCATCTTTTTTGGACACAAAGAAAAATCCAGCTCCGGCAGGAGAGGAGGATTTGCGGATAAACCCCTTTTTTAAATTTTCCTGGATGTATTCAGACATAGCAAGAGTCTCTGGGGCGGACAGAGGATAAATTCTGCCCCGGGGTGGAGTAGTGCCCGGGAGGAGGTCAATAGGACAGTCATAAGGCCTGTGAGAAGGTAAAGTCTCAGCTTGTTTTTTGCAAAATACGTCAGCATAGTCCATATAGGCCTTAGGGAGACCGGTTACAGGGGGAACCACAGGGTCACGGCAGGGAGTACTGGGAACCGGTTTAAGGCAGTCCTTGAAACAAGAGGTACCCCAGCTCTTGATCTCCCCTGTGGACCAATCAAGGGTTGGGGAATGGCGTTGAAGCCATGGTAGTCCAAGGAGAATTTCGGAAGTGCAATTGGGGAGGACCAAAAACTCAATTTTTTCGTGATGAGGTCCGATGCACATTAGGAGGGGCTCCGTGCGGTAACGTATGGTACAGTCCAATCTTTCATTGTTAACACAATTGATGTAGAGGGGTCTGGCGAGACTGGTCACCGGGATGTTGAACCTGTTGATGAGAGAGGCCAAAATAAAATTTCCTGCAGATCCGGAATCCAAGAAGGCCATAGTAGAGAAGGAGAAGGTAGAGGCAGATATCCGCACAGGCACAGTAAGACGTGGAGAAGCAGAGTTGACATCAAGGACTGTCTCACTTTTGTGCGGAGTCAGCGTACGTCTTTCCAGGCGGGGAGGACGGATAGGACAATCCTTCAGGAAGTATTCGGTACCGGCACAGTACAGGCAGAGATTCTCCATACGGCGTCGTGTCCTCTCTTGAGGTGTCAGGCGAGACCGGTCAACTTGCATAGCCTCCACGGCGGGAGGCACAGGAACGGATTGCAGAGGACCAGAGGAGAGAGGAGCCGGGGAGAAAAAACGCCTCGTGCGAACAAAGTCCATATCCTGGCGGAGCTCCTGACGCCTTTCGGAAAAACGCATGTCAATGCGAGTGGCTAGATGAATGAGTTCATGTAGGTTAGCAGGAATTTCTCGTGCGGCCAGAACATCTTTAATGTTGCTGGATAGGCCTTTTTTAAAGGTCGCGCAGAGGGCCTCATTATTCCAGGATAGTTCGGAAGCAAGAGTACGGAATTGTATGGCGTACTCGCCAATGGAAGAATTACCCTGGACCAGGTTCAGCAGGGCAGTCTCAGCAGAAGAGGCTCGGGCAGGTTCCTCAAAGACACTTCGAATTTCCGAGAAGAAGGAGTGTACAGAGGCAGTGACGGGGTCATTGCGGTCCCAGAGCGGTGTGGCCCATGACAGAGCTTTCCCAGACAGAAGGCTGCCTACGAAAGCCACCTTAGACCTTTCAGTAGGAAACTGGTCCGACATCATCTCCAAGTGCAGGGAACATTGTGAAAGAAAGCCACGGCAAAACTTAGAGTCCCCATCAAATTTATCCGGCAGGGATAGTCGTAGGCCGGAAGCGGCCACTCGCTGCGGAGGAGGTGCAGGAGCTGGCGGAGGAGATGATTGCTGAAGCTGTGGTAGTAGCTGCTGTAGCATCACGGTCAGTTGAGACAGCTGATGGCCTTGTTGCGCTATCTGTTGTGACTGCTGGGCGACCACCGTGGTGAGGTCGGCGACAACTGGCAAAGGAACTTCAGCGGGATCCATGGCCGGATCTACTGTCACGATTCGGCTGGCAGGAGGTGGATCCTCTGTGCCAGAGAGGGATTGGCGTGGACCGTGCTAGTGGACCGGTTCTAAGTTACTACTGGTATTCACCAGAGCCCGCCGCAAAGCGGGATGGTCTTGCAGCAGCGGTAGTAACCAGGTCGTATCCACTAGCAATGGCTCAACCTCTCTGACTGCTGAAGATAGGCGCGGTACAAGGGAGTAGACAAGAGCAAGGTCGGACGTAGCAGAAGGTCGGGGCAGGCAGCAAGGATCGTAGTCAGGGGCAACGGCAGGAGGTCTGGAACACAGGCTAGGAACACACAAGGAAACGCTTTCACTGGCACGATGGCAACAAGATCCGGCGAGGGAGTGCAGGGGAAGTGAGGTATACATAGGGAGTGCACAGGTGAACACACTAATTAGAACCACTGCGCCAATCAGTGGCGCAGTGGCCCTTTAAATCGCAGAGACCCGGCGCGCGCGCGCCCTAGGGAGCGGGGCCGCGCGCGCCGGGACAGGACCGACGGAGAGCGAGTCAGGTACGGGAGCCGGGGTGCGCATCGCGAGCGGGCGCCACCCGCATCGCGAATCGCATCCCGGCTGGAGGCGGTATCGCAGCGCACCCGGTCAGTGGATCTGACCGGGGCACTGCCGTAGCGAGGATGTTGCGAGCGCTCCGGGGAGGAGCGGGGACCCGGAGCGCTCGGCGTAACAATTATTATAAACACACTGGGGCCAATGAATTATTATAAACACACTGGGGCCAATGAATTATTATAAACACACTGGGCCAATGTATTATTATAAACACACTTGGGCCAATGAATTATTATAAACACACTGGGGCCAACAAATTATTATAAACACACTGGGGCCAACAAATTATTATAAACACACTGGGGCCAATGAATTATTATATACACACTGGGGCCAATTAATTATTATAAACACACTGGGGCCAATGAATTATTATAAACACACTGGGGCCAACAAATTATTATAAACACACTGGGGCCAATGAATTATTATAAACACACTGGGGCCAATGAATTATTATAAACACACTGGGGCCAATGAATTATTATAAATACACTGGGACCAATGAATTATTATATACACACTGGGGCCAATGAATTATTATATACACACTGGGGCCAATGTATTATTATATACACACTGGGGCCAATGTATTATTATAAACACACTGGGGCCAATGAATTATTATATACACACTGGGGCCAATGTATTATTATAAACACACTGGGGCCAATGAATTATTATATACACTGGGGCCAATGTATTATTATAAACACACTGGGGCCAATGTATTATTACATACACACTGGGGCCAATGAATTATTATACACACACTGGGGCCAATGAATTATTATAAACACACTGGGGCCAATGTATTATTACATACACACTGGGGCCAATGAATTATTATAAACACACTGGGGCCAATGAATTATTATACACACACTGGGGCCAATGTATTATTACATACACACTGGGGCCAATGAATTATTATACACACACTGGGGCCAATGAATTATTATAAACACACTGGGGCCAATGTATTATTACATACACACTGGGGCCAATGAATTATGATAAACACACTGGGGCCAATGTATTATTATATACACACTGGGGCCAATGAATTATTATAAACACACTGGGACCAATGTATTATTATAAACACACTGGGGCCAATGAATTATTATAAACACACTGGGGCCAATGAATTATTATAAACACACTGGGGCCAATGAATTATTATAAACACACTGGGACCAATGAATTATTATAAACACACTGGGGCCAATGAATTATTATAAACACACTGGGACCAATGAATTATTATAAACACACTGGGGCCAACAAATTATTATATACACACTGGGGCCAATGAATTATTATAAACATACAGGGGCCAATGAATTATTATATACACACTGGGGCCAATGAATTATTATATACACACTGGGGCCAATGAATTATTATAAACACACTGGGGCCAATGAATTATTATAAACAAACTGGGGTCAATGAATTATTATAAACACACTGCGGCCAATTAATTATTATATACACACTGGGGCCAATGTATTATTATATACACACTGGGGCCAATGTATTATTATATACACACTGGGGCCAATGTATTATTATATACACACTGGGGCCAATGAATTATTATAAACACACTGGGGCCAATGAATTATTATGAATATACTGGGGCCAATTAATTATTATAAATACAATGGGGCCAATGAATTATTATAAACACACTGGGGCCAATGAATTATTATAAACACACTGGGGCCAATGAATTATTATATACACACTGGGGCCAATGTATTATTATAAACACACTGGGGCCAATGAATTATTATGAATATACTGGGGCCAATGAATTATTATAAATACAATGGGACCAATGAATTATTATAAACACACTGGGGCCAATGAATTATTATAAACACACTGGGGCCAATGAATTATTATAAACACACTGGGGCCAATGAATTATTATAAACACACTGGGGCCAATGAATTATTATAAACACACTGGGGCCAATGAATTATTATAAATACACTGGGGCCAATAAATTATTATAAACACACTGGGGCCAATGAATTATTATAAACACACTGGGGCCAATGAATTATTATAAACACACTGGGGCCAATGAATTATTATAAACACACTGGGGCCAATGAATTATTATAAACACACTGGGGCCAATTAATTATTATAAACACACTGGGGCCAATACATTATTATAAACACACTGGGACCAATGAATTATTATAAACACACTGGGGCCAATGAATTATTATAAACACACTGGGGCCAATTCATTATTATAAACACACTGGGCCAAATAATTATTATAAACACACTGGGGCCAATGAATTATTATATACACACTGGGGCCAATGAATTATTATATACACACTGGGGCCAATTAATTATTATATACACACTGGGGCCAATACATTATTATAAACACACTGGGGCCAATGAATTATTATATACACACTGGGGCCAATGAATTATTATAAACACACTGGGGCCAATGAATTATTATAAACACACTGGGGCCAATGAATTATTATATACACACTGGGGCCAATACATTATTATAAACACACTGGGGCCAATGTATTATTATAAACACACTGGGGCCAATAAATTATTATATACACACTGGGGCCAATGAATTATTATAAACACACAGGGGCCAATGAATTATTATAAACACACTGGGGCAAGTGAATTATTATATACAAACTGGGGCCAATGAATTATTATAAACACACTGGGGCCAATGAATTATTATAAATACACTGGGGCCAATGTATTATTATATACACACTGGGGCCAATTAATTATTATAAACACACTGGGGCCAATGAATTATTATATACACACTGGGGCCAATGTATTATTATAAACACACTGGGGCCAATGAATTATTATGAATATACTGGGGCCAATGAATTATTATAAATACAATGGGGCCAATGAATTATTATAAACACACTGGGGCCAATGAATTATTATAAACACACTGGGGCCAATGAATTATTATAAACACACTGGGGCCAATGAATTATTATAAACACACTGGGGCCAATACATTATTATAAACACACTGGGACCAATGAATTATTATAAACACACTGGGGCCAATGAATTATTATAAACACACTGGGGCCAATGAATTATTATAAACACACTGGGGCCAATGAATTATTATATACACACTGGGGCCAATGAATTATTATATATACACTGGGGCCAATGTATTATTATATACACACTGGGACCAATGAATTATTATAAAAACACTGGGGCCAATGAATTATTATAAACACATTGGGGCCAATGAATTATTATAAACACACTGGGGCCAATGAATTATTATAAACACACTGGGGCCAATTCATTATTATAAACACACTGGGCCAATTAATTATTATAAACACACTGGGGCCAATGAATTATTATATACACACTGGGGCCAATGAATTATTATATATACACTGGGGCCAATGTATTATTATATATACACTGGGGCCAATGTATTATTATAAGCACACTGGGGCCAATGAATTATTATGAATACACTGGGGCCAATGCATTATTATAAACACACTGGGGCCAATGTATTATTATATACACACTGGGGCCAATGAATTATTACAAACACACTGGAGCCAATTAATTATTATAAACACACTGGGGCCAATGAATTATTATACACACTGGGGCCAATGAATTATTATATACACACTGGGGCCAATGTATTATTACATACACACTGGGGCCAATGAATTATTATATATACACTGGTGCCAATGAATTATTATATACACACTGGGGCCAATGAATTATTATATACACACTGGGGCCAATGAATTATTATATACACACTGGGGCCAATGAATTATTATATACACACTGGGGCCAATGAATTATTATATACACACTGGGACCAATGAATTATTATAAACACACTGGGGCCAATGAATTATTATAAACACACTGGGGCCAATGAATTATTATAAACACACTGGGGCCAATGAATTATTATAAACACACTGGGGCCAATACATTATTATAAACACACTGGGACCAATGAATTATTATAAACACACTGGGGCCAATGAATTATTTTATACACACTGGGGCCAATGAATTATTATGAATACACTGGGGCCAATGCATTATTATAAACACACTGGGGCCAATGTATTGTTATATACACACTGGTGCCAATGAATTATTACAAACACACTGGGGCCAATTAATTATTATAAACACACTGGGGCCAATGAATTATTATATACACACTGGGGCCAATTAATTATTATAAACACACTGGGGCCAATGAATTATTATACACACTGGGGCCAATGAATTATTATATACACACTGGGGCCAATGTATTATTATATACACACTGGGGCCAATGAATTATTATATATACACTGGTGCCAATGAATTATTATATACACACTGGGGCCAATGAATTATTATATACACACTGGGGCCAATGAATTATTATATACACACTGGGGCCAATGAATTATTATATACACACTGGGGCCAATGAATTATTATAAACACACTGGGGCCAATGAATTATTATATACACACTGGGGCCAATGAATTATTATATACACACTGGGACCAATGAATTATTATATACACACTGGGGCCAATGAATTATTATAAACACACTGGGGCCAATGAATTATTATAAACACACTGGGGCCAATGAATTATTATAAACACACTGGGGCCAATGAATTATTATAAACACACTGGGACCAATGAATTATTATAAACACACTGGGGCCAATGAATTATTATAAACACACTGGGGCCAATGAATTATTATAAACACACTGGGGCCAATACATTATTATAAACGCACTGGGACCAATGAATTATTATAAACACACTGGGGCCAATGAATTATTATAAACACACTGGGGCCAATGAATTATTATAAACACACTGGGGCCAATGAATTATTATAAACACACTGGGGCCAATACATTATTATAAACACACTGGGACCAATGAATTATTATAAACACACTGGGGCCAATGAATTATTATAAACACATTGGGGCCAATGAATTATTATAAACACACTGGGGCCAATGAATTATTATAAACACACTGGGTCCAATTCATTATTATAAACACACTGGGGCCAATGTATTATTATAAACACACTGGGGCCAATGAATTATTATATACACACTGGGGCCAATGAATTATTATAAACACACTGGGGCCAATGAATTATTATAAACACACTGGGTCCAATTCATTATTATAAACACACTGGGGCCAATTAATTATTATAAACACACTGGGGCCAATGAATTATTATATACACACTGGGGCCAATGAATTATTATATACACACTGGGGCCAATGTATTATTATATATACACTGGGGCCAATGTATTATTATAAGCACACTGGGGCCAATGAATTATTATGAATACACTGGGGCCAATGCATTATTATAAACACACTGGGGCCAATGTATTATTATATACACACTGGGGCCAATGAATTATTACAAACACACTGGGGCCAATTAATTATTATAAACACACTGGGGCCAATGAATTATTATATACACACTGGGGCCAATTAATTATTATAAACACACTGGGGCCAATGAATTATTATATACACACTGGGGCCAATTAATTATTATAAACACACTGGGGCCAATGAATTATTATACACACTGGGGCCAATGAATTATTATATACACACTGGGGCCAATGTATTATTATATACACACTGGGGCCAATGAATTATTATATATACACTGGTGCCAATGAATTATTATATACACACTGGGGCCAATGAATTATTATATACACACTGGGGCCAATGAATTATTATATACACACTGGGGCCAATGAATTATTATATACACACTGGGGCCAATGAATTATTATAAACACACTGGGGCCAATGAATTATTATAAACACACAGGGGCCAATGAATTATTATATACACACTGGGGCCAATTAATTATTATAAACACACTGGGGCCAATGAATTATTATAAACACACTGGGGCCAATAAATTATTATATACACACTGGGGCCAATGAATTATTATAAACACACTGGGGCCAATGAATTATTATACACACTGGGGCCAATGAATTATAATATACACACTGGGGCCAATGTATTATTATATACACACTGGGGCCAATGAATTATTATATATACACTGGTGCCAATGAATTATTATATACACACTGGGGCCAATGAATTATTATATACACACTGGGGCCAATGAATTATTATATACACACTGGGGCCAATGAATTATTATATACACACTGGGGCCAATGAATTATTATATACACACTGGGACCAATGAATTATTATAAACACACTGGGGCCAATGAATTATTATAAACACACTGGGGCCAATGAATTATTATAAACACACTGGGGCCAATGAATTATTATAAACACACTGGGGCCAATACATTATTATAAACACACTGGGACCAATGAATTATTATAAACACACTGGGGCCAATGAATTATTATATACACACTGGGGCCAATGAATTATTATGAATACACTGGGGCCAATGCATTATTATAAACACACTGGGGCCAATTAATTATTATAAACACACTGGGGCCAATGAATTATTATATACACACTGGGGCCAATTAATTATTATAAACACACTGGGGCCAATGAATTATTATACACACTGGGGCCAATTAATTATTATATACACACTGGGGCCAATGTATTATTATAAACACACTGGGGCCAATGAATTATTATGAATACACTGGGGCCAATGAATTATTATATATACACTGGTGCCAATGAATTATTATATACACACTGGGGCCAATGAATTATTATATACACACTGGGGCCAATGAATTATTATATACACACTGGGGCCAATGAATTATTATATACACACTGGGGCCAATGAATTATTATATACACACTGGGACCAATGAATTATTATAAACACACTGGGGCCAATGTATTATTATATACAAACTGGGGTCAATGAATTATTATATACACACTGGGGCCAATGTATTATTATATACAAACTGGGGTCAATGAATTATTATAAACACACTGGGGCCAATGAATTATTATAAACACACTGGGGCCAATGAATTATTATAAACACACTGGGGCCAATGAATTATTATAAACACACTGGGGCCAATACATTATTATAAACACACTGGGACCAATGAATTATTATAAACACACTGGGGCCAATGAATTATTATAAACACATTGGGGCCAATGAATTATTATAAACACACTGGGGCCAATGAATTATTATAAACACACTGGGGCCAATTCATTATTATAAACACACTGGGCCAATTAATTATTATAAACACACTGGGGCCAATGAATTATTATATACACACTGGGGCCAATGAATTATTATATATACACTGGGGCCAATGTATTATTATATATACACTGGGGCCAATGTATTATTATAAGCACACTGGGGCCAATGAATTATTATGAATACACTGGGGCCAATGCATTATTATAAACACACTGGTGCCAATGAATTATTACAAACACACTGGGGCCAATTAATTATTATAAACACACTGGGGCCAATGAATTATTATATACACACTGGGGCCAATTAATTATTATAAACACACTGGGGCCAATGAATTATTATACACACTGGGGCCAATGAATTATTATATACACACTGGGGCCAATGTATTATTATATACACACTGGGGCCAATGAATTATTATATACACACTGGGGCCAATGTATTATTATATACACACTGGTGCCAATGAATTATTATATACACACTGGGGCCAATGAATTATTATATACACACTGGGGCCAATGAATTATTATATACACACTGGGGCCAATGAATTATTATATACACACTGGGGCCAATGAATTATTATATACACACTGGGACCAATGAATTATTATAAACACACTGGGGCCAATGAATTATTATAAACACACTGGGGCCAATGAAATATTATATACACACTGGGGCCAATGAATTATTATAAACACACTGGGGCCAATGAATTATTATAAACATACAGGGGCCAATGAATTATTATATACACACTGGGGCCAATTAATTATTATAAACACACTGGGGCCAATGAATTATTATAAACACACTGGGGCCAATGAATTATTATATACACACTGGAGCCAATGAATTATTATAAACACACTGGGGCCAATGTATTATTATATACACACTGGGACCAATGAATTATTATAAACACACTGGGGCCAATGAATTATTATAAATTCACTGGGGCCAATGTATTATTATAAACACACTGGGGCCAATGAATTATTATAAATACACTGGGGCCAATGAATTATTATAAACACACTGGGGCCAATGAATTATTATATACACACTGGGGCCAATGTATTATTATAAACACACTGGGGCCAATGAATTATTATATACACACTGGGGCCAATGAATTATTATAAACACACTGGGGACAATGAATTATTATAAACACACTGGGGCCAATGAATTATTATAAACACACTGGGGCCAATGTATTATTATATACACACTGGGGCCAATGAATTATTATAAACACACTGGGGCCAATGAATTATTATAAACACACTGGTGCCAATGAATTATTATAAGCACACTGGGGCCAATAAATTATTATATACACAC
This sequence comes from Hyla sarda, assembly GCF_029499605.1. Classification (NCBI taxonomy): domain Eukaryota; kingdom Metazoa; phylum Chordata; class Amphibia; order Anura; family Hylidae; genus Hyla; species Hyla sarda. Next base: position 179,881,470 of record NC_079197.1, read on the forward strand.
TGGGGCCAATGTATTATTATAAACACACTGGGGCCAATGAATTATTATAAACACACTGGGGCCAATGAATTATTATATAAACACTGGGGCCAATGTATTATTATAAACACACTGGGGCCAATGAATTATTATAAACACACTGGGGCCAATGTATTATTATAAACACACTGGGGCCAATGAATTATTATATACACACTGGGGCCAATGAATTATTATATAAACACTGGGGCCAATGTATTATTATAAACACACTGGGACCAATGTATTATTATAAACACACTGGGACCAATGAATTGTTATATACACACTGGGGCCAATGAATTATTATATAAACACTGGGGCCAATGTATTATTATAAACACACTGGGACCAATGAATTATTATATACACACTGGGGCCAATGAATTATTATAAACACACTGGGGCCAATGAATTATTATATAAACACTGGGGCCAATGTATTATTATAAAAACACTGGGGCCAATGTATTATTATAAACACACTGGGGCCAATGAATTATTATATACACACTGGGGCTAATGAATTATTATAAACACACTGGGGCCAATGAATTATTATACACACTGGGGCCAATTAATTATTATGAATACAATGGGGCCAATGAATTATTATACACACTGGGGCCAATTAATTATTATGTATACAATGAGGCCAATGAATTATTATAAACACACTGGGGCCAATGAATTATTATAAACACACTGGGGCCAATGAATTATTATATATACACTGGGGCCAATGAATTATTATATACACACTGGGGCCAATACATTATTATAAACACACTGGGGCCAATGAATTATTATATACACACTGGGGCCAATGAATTATTATAAACACACTGGGGCCAATGAATTATTATAAACACACTGGGGCCAATGAATTATTATATACACACTGGGGCCAATACATTATTATAAACACACTGGGGCCAATGTATTATTATAAACACACTGGGGCCAATGAATTATTATAAACACACTGGGGCCAATGAATTATTATAAACACACTGGGGCCAATGAATTATTATAAACACACTGGGATCAATGAATTATTATAAACACACTGGGGCCAATGAATTATTATAAACACACTGGGGCCAATGAATTATTATAAACACACTGGGACCAATGAATTATTATAAACACACTGGGGCAAATGTATTATTATAAACACACTGGGGCCAATGAATTATTATAAACACACTGGGGCCAATGAATTATTATATATACACTGGGGCCAATGAATTATTATAAACACACTGGGGCCAATGTATTATTATAAACACACTGGGGCCAATGAATTATTATAAACATACTGGGGCCAATGCATTATTATAAATACACTGGGGCCAATATATTTTTATAAATACACTGGGGCCAATGAATTATTATAAACACACTGGGACCAATGAATTATTATAAACACACAGGGGCCAATGAATTATTATAAATACACTGGGGCCAATGTATTATTATAAACACACTGGGGCCAATGAATTATTATAAATACACTGGGGCCAATATATTATTATTAACACACTGGGGCCAATGTATTATTATAAACACACTGGGGCCAATGAATTATTATATACACACTGGGGCCAATGAATTATTAAAAACACTCTGGGGCCAATGAATTATTATATACACACTGGGGCCAATGAATTATTATATATACACTGGGGCCAATGCATTATTATAAATACACTGGGACCAATGAATTATTATAAACACACTGGGGCCAATGAATTATTATAAATACACTGGGGCCAATATATTATTATAAACACACTGGGGCCAATGTATTATTATAAACACACTGGGGCCAATGAATTATTATAAACACACTGGGGCCAATGAATTATTATATACACACTGGGGCCAATGAATTATTATAAACACACTGGGGACAATGAATTATTATAAACACACTGGGGCCAATGAATTATTATAAATACACTGGGGCCAATTAATTATTATATACACACTGGGGCCAATGAATTATTATAAACACACTGGGACCAATGAATTATTATATACACACTGGGGCCAATGTATTATTATAAACACACTGGGGCCAATGAATTATTATAAACACACTGGGGCCAATGAATTATTATAAACACACTGGGGCCAATGAATTATTATAAACACACTGGGACCAATGAATTATTATAAACACACTGGGGCCAATGAATTATTATAAACACACTGGGGCCAATGAATTATTATAAACACACTGGGACCAATGAATTATTATAAACACACTGGGGCCAATGTATTATTATAAACACACTGGGGCCAATGAATTATTATAAACACACTGGGGCCAATGAATTATTATATATACACTGGGGCCAATGAATTATTATAAACACACTGGGGCCAATGTATTATTATAAACACACTGGGGCCAATGAATTATTATAAACATACTGGGGCCAATGAATTATTATATACACACTGGGACCAATGAATTATTATAAACACACAGGGGCCAATGAATTATTATAAATACACTGGGGCCAATGTATTATTATAAACACACTGGGGCCAATGAATTATTATAAATACACTGGGGCCAATATATTATTATTAACACACTGGGGCCAATGTATTATTATAAACACACTGGGGCCAATGAATTATTATATACACACTGGGGCCAATGAATTATTAAAAACACTCTGGGGCCAATGAATTATTATATACACACTGGGGCCAATGAATTATTATATATACACTGGGGCCAATGCATTATTATAAATACACTGGGACCAATGAATTATTATAAACACACTGGGGCCAATGAATTATTATAAATACACTGGGGCCAATGTATTATTATAAACACACTGGGGCCAATGAATTATTATAAATACACTGGGGCCAATATATTATTATAAACACACTGGGGCCAATGTATTATTATAAACACACTGGGGCCAATGAATTATTATAAACACACTGGGGCCAATGAATTATTATATACACACTGGGGCCAATGAATTATTATAAACACACTGGGGACAATGAATTATTATAAACACACTGGGGCCAATGAATTATTATAAATACACTGGGGCCAATTAATTATTATATACACACTGGGGCCAATGAATTATTATAAACACACTGGGACCAATGAATTATTATATACACACTGGGGCCAATGAATTATTATATACACACTGGGGCCAATGAATTATTATAAGCACACTGAGGGACATTTATCAATGTTTGCTTATGTATTCTTTTTTTTAGTAGTTTTTTCCTTACTTTTTTTTGGCTTATGTGTGACGTATTTATCAACTGCTTTCAGCCTGTTGATAATTTTCTTTCACGTAAGCAATTTTTCCTTTTTTACTTTGGTAGTAGCTTTTTCTGCTCCATGTTTGAGCTGGAGTAAATTTAGTCAATTTTTAACGCTGTTGCGACTTTTTTTTGCGCAGTTGCGACTTTCGCAGTTAATAAATACCTGACTACCCGTAGTCCATTTTAAAATTATTACTACATAGTTAATTTTTGAAAAACTTGCTTTTCTCGCTTTCCAGTCAAAATGTCGCACAAAAAATCGCGTAGTCGCAGTTGCGACAATTTTGCGACAATTATAGTAAAGAAAACCTGACTAAACCCGTTGATAAATGTCCATAACTGGGGCCAATAAATTATTATATACACACTGGGGCCAATGTATTATTATAAACACACTGGGGCCAATGAATTATTATAAACACACTGGGGCTAATGCATTATTATAAATACACTGGGGCCAATATATTATTATAAATACACTGGGGCCAATGAATTATTATATACACACTGGGGCCAATGAATTATTATAAACACACTGGGGCCAATTAATTATTTTTAACACACAGGGGCCAATGAATTATTATAAACACACTGGGGCAAGTGAATTATTATATACACACTGGGGCCAATGAATTATTATAAACACACTGGGGCCAATGAATTATTATATACACACTGGGGCCAATGACTTATTATAAACACACTGTTGCCAATGAATTATTATAAACACACTGGGACCAATGAATTATTATATACACACTGGGGCCAATGACTTATTATAAACACACTGGGGCCAATGTATTATTATAAACACACTAGGGCCAAAGTATTATTATAAACACACTGGGGCCAATGAATTATTATATACACACTGGGGCCAATGAATTATTATAAACACACTGGGGCCAATTAATTATTTTTAACACACAGGGGCCAATGAATTATTATAAACACACTGGGGCCAGTGAATTATTATATACACACTGGGGCCAATGAATTATTATAAACACACTGTTGCCAATGAATTATTATAAACACACTGGGGCCAATGTATTATTATAAACACACTAGGGCCAAAGTATTATTATAAACACACTGGGGCCAATAAATTATTATATACACACTGGGGCCAATGAATTATTATAAACACACTGGGGCCAATTAATTATTTTTAACACACAGGGGCCAATGAATTATTATAAACACACTGTTGCCAATGAATTATTATATACACACTGGGGCCAATGAATTATTATATACACACTGGGGCCAATGAATTATTATAAACACACTGGGGCCAATGAATTATTATAAACACACTGGGGCCAATGAATTATTATAAACACACTGGGGCCAGTGAATTATTATATACACACTGGGGCCAATGAATTATTATAAACACACTGGGGCCAATGAATTATTATAAACACACTGGGGCCAATGAATTATTATAAATACACTGGGGCCAATGAATTATTATAAACACACTGGGGCCAATGTATTATTATATACACACTGGGGCCAATGAATTATTATAAGCACACTGGGGCCAATGAATTATTATATGCACACTGGGGCCAACAAATTATTATAAACACACTGGGGCCAATGAATTATTATATACACACTGGGGCCAAAGAATTATTATAAACACACTGGGGCCAATGAATTATTATATACACACTGGGGCCAATGTATTATTATAAACACACTGGGGCCAATGAATTATTATATACACACTGGGGCTAATGAATTATTATAAACACACTGGGGCCAATGAATTATTATATACACACTGGGGCCAAAGAATTATTATAAACACACTGGGGCCAATGAATTATTATATACACACTGGGGCCAATGTATTATTATAAACACACTGGGGCCAATGAATTATTATATACACACTGGGGCTAATGAATTATTATAAACACACTGGGGCCAATGAATTATTATGAATACACTGGGGCCAATGAATTATTATACACACTGGGGCCAATTAATTATTATAAACACACTGGGGCCAATGAATTATTATATACACACTGGGGCCAATGTATTATTATAAACACACTGGGGCCAATGAATTATTATAAACACACTGGGGCCAATGAATTATTATATACACACTGGGGCCAATGAATTATTATAAACACACTGGGGCCAATGAATTATTATAAACACACTGGGGCCAATGAATTATTATATACACACTGGGGCCAATGAATTATTATAAACACACTGGGGCCAATGAATTATTATATATACACTGGGACCAATGAATTATTATAAACACACTGGGGCCAATGAATTATTATAAACACACTGGGGCCAATGAATTATTATATACACACTGGGACCAATGAATTATTATAAACACACTGGGGCCAATGAATTATTATAAATACACTGGGACCAATGAATTATTATAAACACACTGGGGCCAATGAATTATTATAAACACACTGGGGCCAATGAATTATTTTTAACACACAGGGGCCAATGAATTATTATAAACACACTGGGGCCAATGAATTATTATAAACACACTGGGGCCAATGAATTATTATATACACACTGGGGCCAATACATTATTATAAACACACTGGGGCCAATGTATTATTATAAACACACTGGGGCCAATTAATTATTATAAACACACTGGGGCCAATGAATTATTATAAACACACTGGGGCCAATGAATTATTATAAACACACTGGGGCCAATGAATTATTATAAACACACTGGGGCCAATGAATTATTATAAACACACTGGGGCCAATGAATTATTATATACACACTGGGGCCAATGAATTATTATAAATACACTGGGGCCAATGAATTATTATAAACACACTGGGGCCAATGAATTATTATAAACACACTGGGGCCAATGAATTATTATAAACACACAGGGGCCAATGAATTATTATAAATACACTGGGGCTAATGAATTATTATAAACACACTGGGGCCAATGAATTATTATAAACACACTGGGGCCAATGAATTATTATATACACTGGGGCCAATAAATTATTATAAACACACAGGGGACAATGAATTATTATAAACACACTGGGACCAATGAATTATTATAAACACACTGGGGACAATGAATTATTATAAACACACTGGGACCAATGAATTATTATATACACACTGGGGCCAATGAATTATTATAAACACACTGGGGCCAATGAATTATTATATACACACTGGGGCCAATTCATTATTATAAACACACTGGGGCCAATGAATTATTATATACACACTGGGGCTAATGAATTATTATATACACACTGGGGCCAATGAATTATTATGAATACACTGGGGCCAATGAATTATTATACACACTGGGGCCAATTAATTATTATAAACACACTGGGGCCAATGAATTATTATATACACACTGGGGCCAATTAATTATTATATACACACTGGGGCCAATGTATTATTATATACACACTGGGACCAATGAATTATTATAAATACACTGATGCCAATGAATTATTATAAACACACTGGGGCCAATGAATTATTATATACACACTGGGGCCAATGAATTATTTTTAACACACAGGGGCCAATGAATTATTATAAACACACTGGGGCCAATGAATTATTATATACACACTGGGGCCAATGAATTATTATATACACACTGGGGCCAATGAATTATTATAAACACACTGGGGCCAATGAATTATTATAAACACACTGGGGCCAATGAATTATTATATACACACTGGGGCCAATGAATTATTATATACACACTGGGGCCAATGAATTATTATAAACACACTGGGGCCAATGTATTATTATAAACACACTGGGGCCAATGAATTATTATAAACATACTGGGGCCAATGCATTATTATAAATACACTGGGGCCAATGTATTATTATAAACACACTGGGGCCAATGAATTATTATAAACACACTGGGACCAATGAATTATTATAAACACACTGGGGCCAATCTATTATTATAAAACACACTGGGGCCAATGAATTATTATAAATACACTGGGGCCAATGAATTATTATATACACACTGGGGCCAATGAATTATTATATACACACTGGGGCCAATACATTATTATATATACACTGGGGCCAATGAATTATTATAAATACACTGGGGCCAATGAATTATTATAAACACACTGGGGCCTATGAATTATTATAAACACACTGGGGCCAATGAATTATTATAAATACACTGGGGCCAATGAATTATTATAAACACACTGGGGCCAATGCATTATTAGAAATACACTGGGGCCAATGTATTATTATAAACACACTGGGGCCAATGAATTATTATAAACACACTGGGGCCAATGAATTATTACATACACACTGGGGCCAATGAATTATTATAAACACACTGGGGCCAATGAATTATTATATACCGTATATACTCGAGTATAAGCCGAGTTTTTCAGCACGATTTTTCGTGCTGAAAACACCCCCCTCGGCTTATACTCGAGTGAACTCCCCCACCCGCAGTGGTCTTCAACCTGCGGACTTCCAGAGGTTTCAAAACTACAACTCCCAGCAAGCCAGGGCAGCCATCGGCTGTCCGGGCTTGCTGGGAGTTGTAGTTTTGAAACCTCCGGAGGTCCGCAGGTTGAAGACCACTGCGGCCTTCAACATCATCCAGCCCCCTCTCACCCCCTTTAGTTCTGAGTACTCACCTCCGCTCGGCGCTGGTCCGGTCCTGCAGGGCTGTCCGGTAAGGAGGTGGTCCGGTGAGGAGGTGGTCCGGGCTGCTATCTTCACCAGGGAGGCCTCTTCTAAGCGCTTCGGGCCCGACCTCAGAATAGTCACGTTGCCTTGACAACGACGCAGATGCGTCGTTGTCAAGGCAACGGCTCTATTCCGGGCCGGAAGCGCGGAGAAGAGGCGCCCCCGGTGAAGATAGCAGCCCGGACCACCTCCTCACCGGACCACCTCCTTACCGGACAGCCCTGCAGGACCGGACCAGCGCCGAGCGGAGGTGAGTACTCAGAACTAAAGGGGGTGAGAGGGGGCTGGATGATGTTGAAGGCCGCAGTGGTCTTCAACCTGCGGACCTCCGGAGGTTTCAAAACTACAACTCCCAGCAAGCCCGGACAGCCGATGGCTGCCCGGGCTTGCTGGGAGTTGTAGTTTTGAAACCTCTGGAGGTCCGCATGTTGAAGGCCGCAGTGGTCTTCAACCTGCGGACCTCCGGAGGTTTCAAAACTACAACTCCCAGCAAGCCCGGACAGCCGATGGCTGCCCGGGCTTGCTGGGAGTTGTAGTTTTGAAACCTCTGGAGGTCCGCATGTTGAAGGCCGCAGTGGTCTTCAACCTGCGGACCTCCAGAGGTTTCAAAACTACAACTCCCAGCAAGCCCGGACAGCCGATGGCTGCCCGGGCTTGCTGGGAGTTGTAGTTTTGAAACCTCTGGAGGTCCGCAGGTTGAAGACCACTGAGGGCGAATGATGAGAAGAGGATGATGAAGGGGGGGGGTTTGGGGATGATGAAGGGGGGTGGGGATGATGAAGGGGGGGGGGGTGTGGGATGATTACAAGGGGATGATGAAGGGGGGATGTGTGGGATGATAAGGGGATGTGTGGGATGATGACAAGGGGATGATGAAGGGGGGATGTGTGGGATGATAAGGGGATGTGTGGGATGATGACAAGGGGATGATGAAGGGGGGATGTGTGGGATGATGACAAGGGGATGATTAAGGGGGGATGTGTGGGATAAGGGGATGTGTGGGATGATGACAAGGGGATGATGAAGGGGGGATGTGTGGGATAAGGGGATGTGTGGGATGATGACAAGGGGATGATGAAGGGGGGATGTGTGGGATGATGACAAGGGGATGATGAAGGGGGGATGTGTGGGATGATGACAAGGGGATGATGAAGGGGGGATGTGTGGGATGATAAGGGGATGTGTGGGATGATGACAAGGGGATGATGAAGGGGGGATGTGTGGGATGATAAGGGGATGTGTGGGATGATGACAAGGGGATGATGAAGGGGGGATGTGTGGGATGATGACAAGGGGATGATGAGGATGTTAATGACGGGTCTGGATGATGACAGGGGGGGATGAGGTATTTCCCACCCTAGGCTTATACTCGAGTCAATAACTTTTCCTGGGATTTTGGGTTGAAATTAGGGGTCTCGGCTTATACTCGGGTCGGCTTATACTCGAGTATATACGGTACACACTGGGGCCAATGAATTATTATAAACACACTGGGGCCAATGAATTATTATAAACACACTGGGGCCAATGAATTATTAGAAATACACTGGGGCCAATGTATTATTATAAACACACTGGGGCCAATGAATTATTATAAACACACTGGGGCCAATGTATTATTATATACACACTGGGGCCAATGTATTATTATAAACACACTGGGGCCAATGAATTATTATAAACATACTGGGGCCAATGCATTATTATAAATACACTGGGGCCAATGTATTATTATAAATACACTGGGGCCAATGAATTATTATAAACACACTGGGGCCAATGAATTATTATATATACACTGGGGCCAATGAATTATTATATATACACTGGGGCCAATGAATTATTATAAACACACTGGGGCCAATGAATTATTATAAACACACTGGGGCGAATGAATTATTAGAAATACACTGGGGCCAATGAATTATTATATATACACTGGGGCCAATGTATTATTATAAACACACTGGGGCCAATGAATTATTATAAACACACTGGGGCCAATGAATTATTATATACACACTGGGGCCAATGAATTATTATAAACACACTGGGGCCAATGTATTATTATAAACATACTGGGGCCAATGCATTATTATAAATACACTGGGGCCAATGTATTATTATAAACATACTGGGGCCAATGCATTATTATAAATACACTGGGGCCAATGTATTATTATAAACACACTGGGGCCAATGAATTATTATAAACACACTGGGACCAATGAATTATTATAAACACACTGGGGCCAATCTATTATTATAAAACACACTGGGGCCAATGAATTATTATAAATACACTGGGGCCAATGAATTATTATATACACACTGGGGCCAATGAATTATTATATACACACTGGGGCCAATGAATTATTATAAATACACTGGGGCCAATGAATTATTATAAACACACTGGGGCCTATGAATTATTATAAACACACTGGGGCCAATGAATTATTATAAATACACTGGGGCCAATGAATTATTATAAACACACTGGGGCCAATGCATTATTAGAAATACACTGGGGCCAATGTATTATTATAAACACACTGGGGCCAATGAATTATTATAAACACACTGGGACCAATGAATTATTATAAATACACTGGGGCCAATGAATTATTACATACACACTGGGGCCAATGAATTATTATAAACACACTGGGGCCAATGAATTATTATATACCGTATATACTCGAGTATAAGCCGAGTTTTTCAGCACGATTTTTCGTGCTGAAAACACCCCCCTCGGCTTATACTCGAGTGAACTCCCCCACCCGCAGTGGTCTTCAACCTGCGGACTTCCAGAGGTTTCAAAACTACAACTCCCAGCAAGCCAGGGCAGCCATCGGCTGTCCGGGCTTGCTGGGAGTTGTAGTTTTGAAACCTCCGGAGGTCCGCAGGTTGAAGACCACTGCGGCCTTCAACATCATCCAGCCCCCTCTCACCCCCTTTAGTTCTGAGTACTCACCTCCGCTCGGCGCTGGTCCGGTCCTGCAGGGCTGTCCGGTAAGGAGGTGGTCCGGTGAGGAGGTGGTCCGGGCTGCTATCTTCACCGGGGAGGCCTCTTCTAAGCGCTTCGGGCCCGACCTCAGAATAGTCACGTTGCCTTGACAACGACGCAGATGCGTCGTTGTCAAGGCAACGGCTCTATTCCGGGCCGGAAGCGCGGAGAAGAGGCGCCCCCGGTGAAGATAGCAGCCCGGACCACCTCCTCACCGGACCACCTCCTTACCGGACAGCCCTGCAGGACCGGACCAGCGCCGAGCGGAGGTGAGTACTCAGAACTAAAGGGGGTGAGAGGGGGCTGGATGATGTTGAAGGCCGCAGTGGTCTTCAACCTGCGGACCTCCGGAGGTTTCAAAACTACAACTCCCAGCAAGCCCGGACAGCCGATGGCTGCCCGGGCTTGCTGGGAGTTGTAGTTTTGAAACCTCTGGAGGTCCGCATGTTGAAGGCCGCAGTGGTCTTCAACCTGCGGACCTCCGGAGGTTTCAAAACTACAACTCCCAGCAAGCCCGGACAGCCGATGGCTGCCCGGGCTTGCTGGGAGTTGTAGTTTTGAAACCTCTGGAGGTCCGCATGTTGAAGGCCGCAGTGGTCTTCAACCTGCGGACCTCCAGAGGTTTCAAAACTACAACTCCCAGCAAGCCCGGACAGCCGATGGCTGCCCGGGCTTGCTGGGAGTTGTAGTTTTGAAACCTCTGGAGGTCCGCAGGTTGAAGACCACTGAGGGCGAATGATGAGAAGAGGATGATGAAGGGGGGGGGTGTGGGGATGATGAAGGGGGGTGGGGATGATGAAGGGGGGGGGGTGTGGGATGATTACAAGGGGATGATGAAGGGGGGATGTGTGGGATGATAAGGGGATGTGTGGGATGATGACAAGGGGATGATGAAGGGGGGATGTGTGGGATGATAAGGGGATGTGTGGGATGATGACAAGGGGATGATGAAGGGGGGATGTGTGGGATGATGACAAGGGGATGATTAAGGGGGGATGTGTGGGATAAGGGGATGTGTGGGATGATGACAAGGGGATGATGAAGGGGGGATGTGTGGGATAAGGGGATGTGTGGGATGATGACAAGGGGATGATGAAGGGGGGATGTGTGGGATGATGACAAGGGGATGATGAAGGGGGGATGTGTGGGATGATGACAAGGGGATGATGAAGGGGGGATGTGTGGGATGATAAGGGGATGTGTGGGATGATGACAAGGGGATGATGAAGGGGGGATGTGTGGGATGATAAGGGGATGTGTGGGATGATGACAAGGGGATGATGAAGGGGGGATGTGTGGGATGATGACAAGGGGATGATGAGGATGTTAATGACGGGTCTGGATGATGACAGGGGGGGATGAGGTATTTCCCACCCTAGGCTTATACTCGAGTCAATAACTTTTCCTGGGATTTTGGGTTGAAATTAGGGGTCTCGGCTTATACTCGGGTCGGCTTATACTCGAGTATATACGGTACACACTGGGGCCAATGAATTATTATAAACACACTGGGGCCAATGAATTATTATAAACACACTGGGGCCAATGAATTATTAGAAATACACTGGGGCCAATGTATTATTATAAACACACTGGGGCCAATGAATTATTATAAACACACTGGGGCCAATGTATTATTATATACACACTGGGGCCAATGTATTATTATAAACACACTGGGGCCAATGAATTATTATAAACATACTGGGGCCAATGCATTATTATAAATACACTGGGGCCAATGTATTATTATAAATACACTGGGGCCAATGAATTATTATAAACACACTGGGGCCAATGAATTATTATATATACACTGGGGCCAATGAATTATTATATATACACTGGGGCCAATGAATTATTATAAACACACTGGGGCCAATGAATTATTATAAACACACTGGGGCGAATGAATTATTAGAAATACACTGGGGCCAATGAATTATTATATATACACTGGGGCCAATGTATTATTATAAACACACTGGGGCCAATGAATTATTATAAACACACTGGGGCCAATGAATTATTATATACACACTGGGGCCAATGAATTATTATAAACACACTGGGGCCAATGTATTATTATAAACACACTGGGGCCAATGAATTATTATAAACACACTGGGGCCAATGCATTATTATAAATACACTGGGGCCAATGTATTATTATAAACACACTGGGGCCAATGAATTATTATAAACACACTGGGGCCAATGAATTATGATATACACACTGGGGCCTATGAATTATTATATACACACTGGGGCCAATGAATTATTATAAACACACAGGGGCCAATGAATTATTATAAACACACTGGGGCCAATCTATTATTATAAAACACACTGGGGCCAATGAATTATTATAAACACACTGGGGCTAATGCATTATTATAAATACACTGGGGCCAATGAATTATTATATACACACTGGGGCCAATGAATTATTATAAACACACAGGGGCCAATGAATTATTATAAACACACTGGGGCCAATGAATTATTATAAACACACTGGGGCCAATGAATTTTTATAAACACACTGGGGCCAATGAATTGTTATAAACACACTGGGGCCAATCTATTATTATAAAACACACTGGGGCCAATGAATTATTATAAACACACTGGGGCCAATGAATTGTTATAAACACACAGGGGCCAATGAATTATTATAAACACACTGGGGCCAATCTATTATTATAAAACACACTGGGGCCAATGAATTATTATAAACACACTGGGGCTAATGCATTATTATAAATACACTGGGGCCAATGAATTATTATATACACACTGGGGCCAATGAATTATTATAAACACACAGGGGCCAATGAATTATTATAAACACACTGGGGCCAATCTATTATTATAAAACACACTGGGGCCAATGAATTATTATAAACACACTGGGGCCAATGAATTATTATAAACACACTGGGGCCAATGAATTGTTATAAACACACTGGGGCCAATGAATTATTATAAACACACTGGGGCCAATGTATTATTATATACACACTGGGGCCAATCTATTATTATAAAACACACTGGGGCCAATGAATTATTATAAACACACTGGGGCCAATGAATTATTAGAAATACACTGGGGCCAATGTATTATTATAAGCACACTGGGGCCAATGTATTATTATATACACACTGGGGCCAATCTATTATTATAAAACACACTGGGGCCAATGAATTATTATAAACACACTGGGGCCAATGAATTATTAGAAATACACTGGGGCCAATGTATTATTATAAACACACTGGGGCCAATGAATTATTATAAACACACTGGGGCCAATGTATTATTATATACACACTGGGGCCAATGTATTATTATAGACACACTGGGGCCAATGAATTATTATAAACATACTGGGGCCAATGCATTATTATAAATACACTGGGGCCAATGAATTATTATAAACACACTGGGGCCAATGAATTATTATATATACACTGGGGCCAATGAATTATTATATATACACTGGGGCCAATGAATTATTATAAACACACTGGGGCCATTGAATTATTATAAACACACTGGGGCCAATGAATTATTATATACACACTGGGGCCAATGAATTATTATAAACACACTGGGGCCAATGTATTATTATAAACACACTGGGGCCAATGAATTATTATAAACATACTGGGGCCAATGCATTATTATAAATACACTGGGGCCAATGTATTATTATAAACACACTGGGGCCAATGAATTATTATAAACACACTGGGACCAATGAATTATTATAAACACACTGGGGCCAATCTATTATTATAAAACACACTGGGGCCAATGAATTATTATAAATACACTGGGGCCAATGAATTATTATATACACACTGGGGCCAATGAATTATTATATACACACTGGGGCCAATGAATTATTATAAATACACTGGGGCCAATGAATTATTATAAACACACTGGGGCCTATGAATTATTATAAACACACTGGGGCCAATGAATTATTATAAATACACTGGGGCCAATGAATTATTATAAACACACTGGGGCCAATGCATTATTAGAAATACACTGGGGCCAATGTATTATTATAAACACACTGGGGCCAATGAATTATTATAAACACACTGGGGCCAATGAATTATTACATACACACTGGGGCCAATGAATTATTATAAACACACTGGGGCCAATGAATTATTATATACCGTATATACTCGAGTATAAGCCGAGTTTTTCAGCACGATTTTTCGTGCTGAAAACACCCCCCTCGGCTTATACTCGAGTGAACTCCCCCACCCGCAGTGGTCTTCAACCTGCGGACTTCCAGAGGTTTCAAAACTACAACTCCCAGCAAGCCAGGGCAGCCATCGGCTGTCCGGGCTTGCTGGGAGTTGTAGTTTTGAAACCTCCGGAGGTCCGCAGGTTGAAGACCACTGCGGCCTTCAACATCATCCAGCCCCCTCTCACCCCCTTTAGTTCTGAGTACTCACCTCCGCTCGGCGCTGGTCCGGTCCTGCAGGGCTGTCCGGTAAGGAGGTGGTCCGGTGAGGAGGTGGTCCGGGCTGCTATCTTCACCGGGGAGGCCTCTTCTAAGCGCTTCGGGCCCGACCTCAGAATAGTCACGTTGCCTTGACAACGACGCAGATGCGTCGTTGTCAAGGCAACGGCTCTATTCCGGGCCGGAAGCGCGGAGAAGAGGCGCCCCCGGTGAAGATAGCAGCCCGGACCACCTCCTCACCGGTCCACCTCCTTACCGGACAGCCCTGCAGGACCGGACCAGCGCCGAGCGGAGGTGAGTACTCAGAACTAAAGGGGGTGAGAGGGGGCTGGATGATGTTGAAGGCCGCAGTGGTCTTCAACCTGCGGACCTCCGGAGGTTTCAAAACTACAACTCCCAGCAAGCCCGGACAGCCGATGGCTGCCCGGGCTTGCTGGGAGTTGTAGTTTTGAAACCTCTGGAGGTCCGCATGTTGAAGGCCGCAGTGGTCTTCAACCTGCGGACCTCCGGAGGTTTCAAAACTACAACTCCCAGCAAGCCCGGACAGCCGATGGCTGCCCGGGCTTGCTGGGAGTTGTAGTTTTGAAACCTCTGGAGGTCCGCATGTTGAAGGCCGCAGTGGTCTTCAACCTGCGGACCTCCAGAGGTTTCAAAACTACAACTCCCAGCAAGCCCGGACAGCCGATGGCTGCCCGGGCTTGCTGGGAGTTGTAGTTTTGAAACCTCTGGAGGTCCGCAGGTTGAAGACCACTGAGGGCGAATGATGAGAAGAGGATGATGAAGGGGGGGGGTGTGGGGATGATGAAGGGGGGTGGGGATGATGAAGGGGGGGGGGTGTGGGATGATTACAAGGGGATGATGAAGGGGGGATGTGTGGGATGATAAGGGGATGTGTGGGATGATGACAAGGGGATGATGAAGGGGGGATGTGTGGGATGATAAGGGGATGTGTGGGATGATGACAAGGGGATGATGAAGGGGGGATGTGTGGGATGATGACAAGGGGATGATTAAGGGGGGATGTGTGGGATAAGGGGATGTGTGGGATGATGACAAGGGGATGATGAAGGGGGGATGTGTGGGATAAGGGGATGTGTGGGATGATGACAAGGGGATGATGAAGGGGGGATGTGTGGGATGATGACAAGGGGATGATGAAGGGGGGATGTGTGGGATGATGACAAGGGGATGATGAAGGGGGGATGTGTGGGATGATAAGGGGATGTGTGGGATGATGACAAGGGGATGATGAAGGGGGGATGTGTGGGATGATAAGGGGATGTGTGGGATGATGACAAGGGGATGATGAAGGGGGGATGTGTGGGATGATGACAAGGGGATGATGAGGATGTTAATGACGGGTCTGGATCATGACAGGGGGGGATGAGGTATTTCCCACCCTAGGCTTATACTCGAGTCAATAACTTTTCCTGGGATTTTGGGTTGAAATTAGGGGTCTCGGCTTATACTCGGGTCGGCTTATACTCGAGTATATACGGTACACACTGGGGCCAATGAATTATTATAAACACACTGGGGCCAATGAATTATTATAAACACACTGGGGCCAATGAATTATTAGAAATACACTGGGGCCAATGTATTATTATAAACACACTGGGGCCAATGAATTATTATAAACACACTGGGGCCAATGTATTATTATATACACACTGGGGCCAATGTATTATTATAAACACACTGGGGCCAATGAATTATTATAAACATACTGGGGCCAATGCATTATTATAAATACACTGGGGCCAATGTATTATTATAAATACACTGGGGCCAATGAATTATTATAAACACACTGGGGCCAATGAATTATTATATATACACTGGGGCCAATGAATTATTATATATACACTGGGGCCAATGAATTATTATAAACACACTGGGGCCAATGAATTATTATAAACACACTGGGGCGAATGAATTATTAGAAATACACTGGGGCCAATGAATTATTATATATACACTGGGGCCAATGTATTATTATAAACACACTGGGGCCAATGAATTATTATAAACACACTGGGGCCAATGAATTATTATATACACACTGGGGCCAATGAATTATTATAAACACACTGGGGCCAATGTATTATTATAAACACACTGGGGCCAATGAATTATTATAAACATACTGGGGCCAATGCATTATTATAAATACACTGGGGCCAATGTATTATTATAAACACACTGGGGCCAATGAATTATTATAAACACACTGGGGCCAATGAATTATGATATACACACTGGGGCCTATGAATTATTATATACACACTGGGGCCAATGAATTATTATAAACACACAGGGGCCAATGAATTATTATAAACACACTGGGGCCAATCTATTATTATAAAACACACTGGGGCCAATGAATTATTATAAACACACTGGGGCTAATGCATTATTATAAATACACTGGGGCCAATGAATTATTATATACACACTGGGGCCAATGAATTATTATAAACACACAGGGGCCAATGAATTATTATAAACACACTGGGGCCAATGAATTATTATAAACACACTGGGGCCAATGAATTTTTATAAACACACTGGGGCCAATGAATTGTTATAAACACACTGGGGCCAATCTATTATTATAAAACACACTGGGGCCAATGAATTATTATAAACACACTGGGGCCAATGAATTGTTATAAACACACAGGGGCCAATGAATTATTATAAACACACTGGGGCCAATCTATTATTATAAAACACACTGGGGCCAATGAATTATTATAAACACACTGGGGCTAATGCATTATTATAAATACACTGGGGCCAATGAATTATTATATACACACTGGGGCCAATGAATTATTATAAACACACAGGGGCCAATGAATTATTATAAACACACTGGGGCCAATCTATTATTATAAAACACACTGGGGCCAATGAATTATTATAAACACACTGGGGCCAATGAATTATTATAAACACACTGGGGCCAATGAATTGTTATAAACACACTGGGGCCAATGAATTATTATAAACACACTGGGGCCAATGAATTATTATAAGCACACTGGGGCCAATGTATTATTATATACACACTGGGGCCAATCTATTATTATAAAACACACTGGGGCCAATGAATTATTATAAACACACTGGGGCCAATGAATTGTTATAAACACACTGGGGCCAATGAATTATTATAAACACACTGGGGCCAATGAATTATTATAAACACACTGGGGCCAATGTATTATTATAAACACACAGGGGCCAATGAATTATTATAAACACACTGGGGCCAATGAATTATTATAAACACACTGGGGCCAATGAATTATTATAAACACACTGGGGCCAATGTATTATTATAAACACACTGGGGCCAATGAATTATTATAAACACACTGGGGCCAATGTATTATTATAAACACACTGGGGCCAATGAATGGCGTACACGTAAAAAAATTCCAAAGTCCAATAAAACTTATTTTTGGTCACTTTTTATACGATTAAAAAATTTATAAGAAGTGATCAAAAAGTTAGATCAAAACAACAATGGTAAAGATCACGGTGCAAAAAATCAGTTATAGGGGTCAGAAGATGACATTTTTAAACGTATACATTTTCCTGCGTGAAGTTAGGATTTTTTCCCAAAGTACGACAAAATTAAACCTATATAAGTAGGGTATTATTTTAACCGTATGGACCTACAGAATAATGATAAGGTGTCATTTATACCAAAATATGCACTAATGACTAATGTCACTTCAAAGTAGAATTGATGATGCAAAAAATAAGCCATATTATGGATTTTTAGGTGGAAAATTTAAAGGGTTATGATGTTTAAAAGGTAAGGAGGAAAAAACGAAAATGCAAAAACTAAAAAACCCTGCATCCTTAAGGGGTTAAAAAGGTTTTGTAAGAAAACCTCTGTGCTTGAAATTTTCCTATTCTGATCCCTATACCTTTATGGGGATTTGTAGGGCCTATTTTTTGCACCATTATCTGTAGAATTTATCGGTACTACTTTTGCATACAGTATATGTGACTTTTTTTTATCACTTTTTAGTTAATTGTTTCTGATATATAATGTTACAAAAAATCAACAATTTTTTTTTTTTACATTTGTGCGGTTTACCATACGGGATCATTAACATTTATATTTAAAGCGTACCTTCCATAGTGCAAAATATATGTGCTATATATAAGTAACAAATAGCATTTATATCTTGCTCACTTGCTTTGTATTCTCACCTTGTGGAGGGGGCGTGTCCATCTCTCTCCCTCACTGTGATGACTCATGTGCTCTGAATCTGGGAGAAGCCTGGCAGTGTTCAAATCACTGCATAGTAGTTTTTATGCATAAATTTACTATCTGTTCCTAGTAAAGCTGGATGCTAATCAACATAGCTGTCACTATGTGTGTCATTCAGCTTTCACAGACTCCTGAATGTCTGATCAGCTTCTTTGTCATTCGGAGTCAGAGAAAGCGTTGGCTCTTTAAGTATGCTGGGAGTTGTAGATTTGCAACAGCTGGAGCTGCAGTGTTTGTAAAGCTCTGTGTTAGAGCAGTGTTGTCTTTAAGAGTTTAAAAACTACAACTCCCAGCATGCCCACACATTATTTGTCTGTAGTTTTGCAAGAGCTGGAGGCACACAGCTGGAGAATACAGAGTTCTAACACAGAGTTTTACAAAGATTTTACCCCCAGCTGTTGCAAAATTACAACTCCCATCATGGGATGTGTCATTTTGGAACAGTTGAAGTCTGTAGTGGTGCAGTGGTGATCTCCTATACTGCATACCAACATGCTTTATGGCCGGTATCTAGTATGCTGCAAAATGCAGAGTAGTCTGTCTGCATAAAGATAGATGACCCCTAGTTTAAAAAAGTTATCTTAAAGTTATCTTATCAGTAGTACTACAAAATATAAAAAGTTTTTCATAATGACGGAGCCTCTTTAAATAGTTTTGACATTTCCACACGTAGCGATACCAATTATGTTTCTTTATGTATTTATTTAAAACATTTTATTACTTTTTTTTTCTTATTTCATTTGTCTATACTTTACTTCTATCTTTTCATTGCTATTACTGTTGGTACCTTTCTGACCCTCCATATTGTGTCAGCAACTGTAGGAGAGGATAAGTGGCGCCTTTCTAGTGCCGCTGATCTGCATAATTCTGATGTAGTGCTCTACTGACATCATTTTGTTACATGTATTATATGAAAATACAGTAGGGGGGAAAAGTATTTAGTCAGCCATTAATTGTCTGATTTTTAAAGAATGTATTTGCAAATTATGGTGGAAAATAAGTATTTGGTCAATAACAAAAGTTCATCTCATTACTTTGATATATCCCCTTTGTTGGCAATGACAGAGGCCAAACGTTTTCTGTCTTCACAAGGTCTTCACACGCTGTTGCTGGTATTTTGGCCCATTCCTCCATGCAGATCTCCTCTAGAGCAGTGATGTTTTGGGGCTGTCGCTGGGCAACACGGACTTTAAACTCCCTCCAAAGGTTTTCTATGGGGTTGAGATCTGGAGACTGGCTAGGCCACTCCGGGACCTTGAAATACTTCATATGAAGCCACCGCTTGAATGCCCGGGCAGTGTGTTTGGGATCATTGTCATACTTAAAGACCCAGCCACGTTTCATCTTCAATGCTCTTGCTGATGGAAGGAGGTTTTCACTCAATATCTCACGATACATGGCCCCATTCATTCTTTCCTTTATACGGATCAGTCGTCCTGGTACCTTAGCAGAAAAACAGCCCTGAATAATGATATTTAACACCCCCTCCCTCCCCCCCTGCTTCACAGTAGGTATGGTGTTCTTTGGATGCAACTCAGCATTCTTTCTCTTCCAAACACAACAAGTTGAGTTTTTACCAAAAAGTTATACTTTGGTTTCATTTCACCATATGACATTCTCCCAATCCTCTTCTGGATCATCCAAATGCTCTCTAGCAAACTTCAGACGGGTCCGGTCATGTACTGGCTTAAGCAGGGGGACACGTCTGGCACTGCATGATTTGAGTCCCTGGCGGCGTAGTGTGTTACTGATGGTAGCCTTTGTTACTTTGGTCCAAGTTCTCTGCAGGTCATTCACTAGGTCCCACTATGTGGTTCTGGTATTTTTTCTCACTGTTCTTGTGATTATTTTGGCACCATGGGGTGAGATCTTGCATGGAGCTCCAGATGGAGGGAGATTATCAGTGGTCTTGTATGTCTCCCATTTTCTAATAATTGCTCCCACAGTTGATTTCTTCATACCATGCTGCTTACCTATTGCAGATTCAGTCTTCCCAGCCTGCTGCAGGTCTACAATTTTGTTTCTGGTGTCCTCTGACAGCTCTTTGGTCTTGGCCACAGGGGTATGGAAATTGTATAAAAAAACTACTTGTCCACGGGACTAAAATGGAGCAAAATCTACTTGTCCTTCATGACGATCCTACTATAAGGATACCTTTTAAATATTCCACAACACGTTCTCTGAACCAATATATATATATATATATATATATATATATATATATATATATATATTTTTTTTTTTTAGGGAAGTGAAATTGAAATAGTAAAAGATAATTTTGCAGATTTGGTGGTTTTCTTTTTTAACATGTTAGTTTTATACTTTAGGTGCCTGATTACAGCGATACCAGATTTGTATCGTTTACGTCATGTTTTACTAATTCTGGACTTTAAAAAAAAAAAATGTATTGCCATTTTTTAACCCCTGTAGCTTAATTTTTTTTTCCACATACCAGGCTGTATGAGGGCTGTTTTTTTTTTTTTGTATCGGTACCATTTTGGTATTGATCTGACTTTTTAATCGCTTTTTAACTTTTTTTTCTGGGATATTATAAAAATTGCAAATCTGTTTTTTTTATTTATTTATTTATTTTTTTTTTTCTACATTTACCGTACGGGATACATAATGTTATATTTTAATAGGTTGTACAATTACGCACGAAGCGATACCAAATATGTTTATTTTCATTATGTTTACATGTTTTTATATAGGAAAAGGGGATGATTTGAACTTTTAATATGGAAGGGGTTAATGCAGCGGCCTTCAAACTGTGGCCCTCCAGATGTTGCAAAACTACAACTCCCAGCATGCCCGGACAGCCAACGGCTGTCCTGGCATGCTGGGAATTGTAGTTTTGTAACATCTGGAGGGCCACAGTTTGGAGACCAGTGGGTTAATGTGTGTCTTTCAAACTTTTATTAAAACTTTTTTTTTTTTTAACACTTTATTACACTTATATGAGGAATCATTAGATTCCTCAGACAGATGAATAGAGATCTATTGAACTCTATTAATCTGTGTGCTCTGTGATCCATTGATAGAGCCTGGTCCAGCCTGGCTCTATCAATGACAGAGCGGGACAGCAGGGAGCAGAGGTAAGCCCTCTGGCTACCTCTATAGTGGATCTCCCCCCGCGATCACGCAGCGGGGGGGCGATCCACCCCACTAGCCCACCAAGGAGCATTCACATGTCCCTTTAGACACCGCTGTCAGCTTTGACAGCGGCAATCTAAAGGGTTAATAGCCAGCCGCAGCGATCGCTGCATGCTGGCTATTAGCGGCAGCCTCCGGCTACTGAGAACAGCTGGGGGCTGCAGAGTATGGAGCGGGCAGGAGTCGGGAGCCCGCTCCATACAGACTGCAGAGGTCCGGGCGACTTGTCGGGCTAAGGGTCGGACAAATTCACCTGCCCGGCGCCCGGAACTGCTTGTCCTGGGCATCGAGCAATAGGAATTCCACATCCCTGTGGCCATAATGGAGTTTGGAGTGTGACTGTTTGAGGCTGTGGATAGGTGTCTTTTATACTGATAACAGGTTCAATCAGGAACCATTAATACAGGAAATGAGTGGAGGACAGAGGAGACTTTTAAAGGGGTACTCCACTGGAAAACACACACATATATATATATATATAGATATATATATATATATATATATATATATATATATATATATATATATTTTTTTTTTTTTTTTTTATCAACTGGTGCCAGAAAGTTAATCAGATTTGTAAATTACTTCTATTAAAACAAATCATAATCCTTACAGTACTTATCAGCTGCTGTATAATACAGATGAAGTTCTTTTCTGTTTAAGGGTGCGTTCACACGGGGGTATTTGTCAGCGGATCTGCAGTTGCGGATCCGCTGACAAAGGCCCCTAAAGTGCTGCCCTCTTTGTGCCTGCTAATAGCGGCAATCCGCCGCTACCAGCAGACAAACTGTGAAGTGCGATTCGCAGTGTATCCGCACCCCCGGCTCCCTGAGCTACACAGAGAGCGGCCGCGATGTGTGCGAGTACACTGCAGGGTAACTCGCACATCACCGTTTGTCTGCTGGTAGCGGCGGATTGCCGCTATTGGCAGGCACAAAGAGGGCAGCACTTTAGGGGCCTTTGTCAGCGGATCCGCAACTGCGCCCTTTCTGCCTGACCACAGTGCTCTCTGCTGACACCTCTGTCCATTTTAGGAACTGTCAAGAGTAGGAGCAAATCCCCACAGAAAACCTATCCTGCTCTGGGCTGTTTCAGCAGAGAGCACTGTGGTCAGGCAGAAAGGAAATTAAAACTGAAAAGAACTTTCTGTGGATCATAACAGCAGCCAAGAAGTACTGGAAGGATTAAGATTTTTAATAGAAGTCATTTACACATCTGTTTAACTTTCTGGCACCAGTTAATAAAAAATAAATAAATAAATAAATAAAAATGTTTTCCAGTGGAGTACCCCTTTAAAGAAGAAGTTACAGGTCTGTGAGAGCCAGAAATCTTGCTTGTTTGTAGGTGACCAAATACTTATTTTACCAAGGAATTTACCAATTAATTCATTAGAAATCCTACAATGTGATTTCCCGTATTCTTTCCCCCCATTCTGTCTCTCATAGTTGAGGTTATAACCTATGATGATAATTACAGGAGCCTCTCATCTTTATAAGGGGGAGAACTTGCTCAATTGGTGGCTGACTAAATACTTTTTTGCCTCACTATAATACAAGTAGAGAAAATCGTAGGACATTTCATGACAATAACCTAGTAGTTAAATAAAGAAGCAGTCGGCACTGCGGCTTGTACCCGGTGCACGTGGAAGGTAATGACCTAGTAGTGTGATGTCACGCCGGATGCGCCTCACCATATTTTATCTGCACATCTGACAGTTCTGGAGCTAAAGCCGCTCAGGAGTCTATGAAATTAACCTTGTGATACAATAAAACAATCCTCCCGGTTCCGTTCGTGGCTATAATGGCTCAGTCAGCCGGAGACTAGATTATAATGTCTGAATCACAGGACTATGACAGATCTCAAATATATTAAAAATATTTAATAAGTCCAGAGTTTAACAAGCACGAGGGGCAGGCGAGGGGAAGACGTGTGCGCCAAACTCTGAGGCTGAAAAACTTTGAAAAACTTCTAAATTCTGGGAGATTTGTCTGCACTGGGTTAATTCTCCTTAAAGGGGTACTCCGGTGAAAACCTTTTTTCTTTAAATCAGCTGGCTCCGGAAAGTTAAACAGATTTGTAAATGACTTCTATTAAAAAAATCTTAATCCTTCCTGAACTTATTAGCTGCTGAATACTACAGAGGAAATCATTTTCATTTTGGAATGCTCTCTGATGACACCACGAGCACAGTGCTCTCTGCTGATGTTATTATAATAATAAATCTTTATTTTTTTGTTGTCCTTAGTGGGATTTGAACCCAAGGCCCCAGCACTGCAAGACAGCAGTGCTAACCACTGAGCCACCATGCTTCCCTTTGCATACATCTGCTAAATGTTGCTAAAATGGACAGAGATGTCAGCAGAGAGCACTGTGCTCGTGATGTCATCAGTGTTCCAAAAAAAAAGGAATTTCCTTCTGTAGCATTCAGCAGCTAATAAGTACTGGAAGGATTAAGATTTTTTAATAGAAGTAATTTACAAATATGTTTAACTTTCTGGCACCAGTTGATTTAAAAGAAAAAAGGTTTTCACCGGAGTACCCCTACAAGTCCTCTGTGCTGTCTCTCTATAGGACAGGGTTACAAGTTTCAAGACTTCAGGGGGAATGTCTGGAGATTGGTCACAATTCCCTTTAAAGGGGTACTCTGGCGCTCCATCATTCTGAACATTTTTGAAGGTCATGATTGTGATATCACATGACACCCTCTCCATCCATGTCTATGGGAGGGGGCGTGTTGGCCGACACACCCTCTCCTTTCATGTGTGACGTCACAAGGGGCGCAGCCGTGACGTCACGACCACTGCTGCGGGAGATCGCAGGGGGCCCCAGCAGCCGGACCCCCACTCAGACATCAGACATCTCATCCTCTATGCAGCACTCACTCCAGCTGGAAGCCTATACAGAGTTAGAGGATTATTCAGGTATCAGAAGATTGTTTTTTAAAATTGTTCTCACCCCAAGATATATAACTTACTAATATAGTGCTATTACTTTTTACCTGGCTTTAGCACAACCCTGACTAGAAGTTGTGTACTCCTCTCAGTGTGGTTTTGTCTCATCAGCTCCCTGGCTCCTCCCTCTCTCCTGACAGGAAGTTGTTTAGTCCTCTCATTGTCAGTATGGTGTTGTCTAAGCAGCTCCTTGGCTCCTCTCTCTCTCTTCTGACAGGAAGTTGTGTAGTCCTCTTGTTGTCAGTGTGGTGTTGTCTCAGTAGCTCCCTGGCCCCTCCCTCTCTCATTAGCCTCTGCTGTCTCAGGAGTTGTGGCTGGATCTTGTCTCTGAGCTCTAGCCTTGCCCCCTGTGTAAAGTCACTACCCCTGACCAGCCTATAAGCCTACATCACCACCTTTCTGTCATATACACACACACACACACATGCTGCTGCGTAAAGCAATGTTCTGAAGCAGTTCTGGACAGGGAAGTGGCAGGATTATGGAGGGGCAAGCTGTGCATAACTAGCTTGCCCCCTGACTGGGGAGCAGTTAAGGGGTTAAGAAATATACAGGCAAGGTTTTTTAGCCCCCTCCCCCGCCTGTAAAAACTTGTTGGTAACTATAGTGGTATGTCCCATGGGTGGGGGGGAAGGAGTGCACCAATCAGGGGTTTAATAGTTTCCCGGGCTTTCAGGGACCCTCCCCTGGGTATTTATAGCTGTGGTGCCTCCCTTCCCCCCTCAATCTGCCCAGGACCCAGAGTTTTGCCCTCCCTCCCTTTTTTGTATCTCTGTTTATTGTAAGTCACAGCTTGGCGGTAAGAAGACGGTGAAAGCGGGGTCAACCCGGGGTAGACCTCCACACAGGACAGTGTGGCAGCACCTCTCGGGTTGGCAAGAAGCCAATCGGTGTCTTTGTTACAGTTAAATTGTTATTTATATAAGTAATTTTATAAATAAAGCTGTGGCCGATTCCCACCCACGGAAAAGTTGAATTGTTGTTGTGTCAGGTATTATTTAATTAATTATTGTAGTAAGGGGGAGGGGTAGTTATAGCCTGCTAGGAGCTAATTGGGTCTCAACAGTCCGGTGGGAGGGGAGTAGAGGTCTGTGAAGAAGAACTGAGGGAAACCATTGCATTCTGGGAATTGTAGTACTGAGTACCTGCACAACAATGAAGCACAATGATTATCTGATATAGCAAAAGACCCAAAGGCACACAAAACAAATAGATTGTTGGTGATTTTAGAACTTAGACACGTAAGCATTACAACATTGAAGGGGAAAAAAGTATTTGATCCCCCGCTGAAAATAAATGATCAGTCAATCATTTTAATGGTCGGTTTATTTAAACAGTGAGAGACAGAATATCAGCAAAAATATCCATAAAAATGCATTACAAATAAGACATGAATGATTTACAAGGATAAGTGTTACGCTATGCGCTCCGGCCTCACACGCTGGCCGTGAGCACATGGTCCTCTTACCTTCTGCTGCCGACGGAGCTGGGACTCGCACTGCGGGACGCACCCGCATGCGAGCCCCAGTCCGTAACTCTCCGGGTGTTTCTCCTGCCTCTGCTTCCACCTCTCTGCTCCGGCGCATGTATCCCCGTCCCTTAGGGCGTGCGCGCGCCAGAGCTTTAAGATTTAAAGGGCCAGTACGCTCATTAGTGTAACCACCTGTGTCTTGTTGATAAATTCCTCCACCCTCCTCAGTTCTCTGCCGGATCTTTGTTGCCTTGTGCCCTAGAGAAAGCGTTTCTTTGTATTGCCGTGTACCAGATCTCCTGCTCTTGTGACCTTGACCTTGCTTTTCTGCCGCCTGCCTGCTGAACTCCTGCTTCGTCCCGACTATGCTACTGTGCTGCCTGCCCTGATCTACAGCTATCCTGACTACAAGTTGTCTCATCCTTTCTGTGCTTCGCATCTCCTCAGCCGTCTGTGTGGTCGAGCCGTTGCCGGGGGTTACGACCTGGGTGTCGCCTGCAGCAGCAAGCCCATCCTGCTTTGCGGCGGGCTCTGGTGAAGACCAGCGGCACCTTAAACTCCGCTCCCTGGCACGGTCCGAGTCATCTGCCACACAGGTCAAGCGGATCCACATATACCGGAGTTCCTGTCTTCAGAAACGTGAGTGCTACAGTAAGTATTTGATCCTTTATTAATCAGCAAGTGTCTGTTACACGGGTAACAAGCTGAGATTAGGAGTAGTGTTGAGCGGCATAGGCCATATTCGAATTTGCGATATTTCGCAAATATATGGACGAATATTCGTCATATATTCGCTAAATTCGCATATTCATAATATACACGTTTTATTTTCGCATATGCACAAATTTGCATATGCAAAAATTTGCATATGCAAAAATTTACAAATGCGAAAATTTGTATATGCGAAAATTCGTGCTCCTGCACCAACTGAGGATGCATCCACCTCTAAAGTAAATGGCTTGTCCGGATCAGGTCTTGACAACACCATAACAGAAGCGAAGGCAGACTTTAAGTGTTTGAACGCTTCTTCGGCCTCTGGAGTCCAGACTTTCGAATTGGCAGTTTTTTTGGTAAGAGATGCGATGGGGCAACCAAGGTGGAATAGTGAGGAATAAACTACCGATAATAATTGGCATAGCCAAGGAACCACTGAAGCGCTTTCAGACCAGAAGGTTGAGGCCACTCCAGTACAGATGATAATTTGTTACGATCTATTTGTAGTCCTTGACTGGTAACAATATACCCCAAAAATGGAAGACAGTTTTTTTCAAAGGTACACTTTTCAAGTTTTGCATAGAGTTGGTTGTCCCGAAGATGCTGTAAAACTTGACGGAGATGGAGACGACGAGTGTGGAGATTGGGCGAATAGATGAGAATGTCATCCAAATAGACAACACAGGAGTAGAGAAGGTCCTAAAAAATATCATTGACAAACTCCTGGAAGACTGCTGGAGCATTACATAGACCGAATGGCATTACAAAGTACTCAGAATGTCGAGTATTAAACACAGTCTTCCACTCGTCCCCTTCTCTTATACAAATCAAGTTATAGGCACCACGCAGATCCAGTTTGGAGAAAATTCTGCCACCTCACAGATGATCAAACAACTCAGAAATTAACGGAAAGGGATAACATTTTTTTACTGTAATTTTATTCAGTCCTCGGCAGTCGATGCAAGGACTCAACGACCCATCTTTTTTTTCCACGAAGAAGAACCCAGCTCTGGCAGGAGAAGAGGATTTCCTGATAAATCCCTTCTGAAGGTTCTCCTGGATGTAGGTTGACATGGCCTGTGTTTCAGGAACAGACAAGGGGTAGATTCGGCCCCTGGGAGGTGTGGTGCCAGGCAGTAAATCAATGGGACAATTGTATGGACGATGTGGAGGCAAGACTTCAGCTTGCTTTTCACTGAAGACATCAGCAAAGTCCTGGAGGAACGAAGGTAAACTGGGCAGAGGACTAGACAATGATTTCAACTTGGTCACATGTACATGAATACAGTGGTTGTTGCAGTACGGACCCCAGCTAAGAACTTCTCCAGTTTTCCAATCCAGCTGTGGGGCATGAAGCTGCAACCAAGGTAGGCCAAGCAAAAGAGGAGAAGTACAGTGTGGGAGTACGTGGAAGGACAAATTCTCCCTATGCAGGAACCCGATCTGCTTCGACAGGCATTCTGTGCAAAATAGCATGGTACAGTACAGTCTTTCTCCATTGACCGTAGAGATGTACAGTGGTCTTTAGAGGCAAGACACTGGCAGATGATACCTTTGCTACACACATCATCCATATTTTTGTCCCTCCTGGAAACTGCTGGAGCAACTCCATTTTGGGACCACTTCCATTTCCATTGCCATGACCGACACAGTTGCTGTTCGGGTTCGGATATAAGGCTGCCAGAGGATTAGTGGAGAGCTGCCACACTCTTTCAACGCTCAAAACAGTGTTGTGCCTGCCGCACATCACAAATAGGTGAGTGAAATACCATTCACCAGACAAATTAACACTGTATATATGTGACCTGCTTCTATATATGTGATCACTATTTTGATCTAAGAGAAGCTCCCACTTCCATATTTACTGAAGTCCCAAATATATCATATTTGTATATTTTGGTTACCTCGAATTACGTCACTTAGATAGCGCCATTCTCTGTTCCTATTTTTCCATATATATCCTGCATACCTTTGCACTAGGCAGGCATCAAAAAAGTTCATCCCGCTGAGCGAGAGTCCAGGAAAGCCAGAACGGAGATGACCTCTTTAGAGGGAAGATGAAGCTGGACCGTCAAATTTAAGCGTGGAGAGGTGGAATTCACACCTAGGGAGGCCTCTTCCACGAACCCTAGGTGCGAGCGTTTCCCTGTGGCTGGGGA
The DNA here is from genome assembly GCF_029499605.1 of Hyla sarda. Lineage (NCBI taxonomy): Eukaryota > Metazoa > Chordata > Amphibia > Anura > Hylidae > Hyla > Hyla sarda. Next base: position 179,911,813 of record NC_079197.1, read on the forward strand.
CGCAGAGGACAATCTTTAAGGAAGTGGTCTGCACTGGTACAATATAGGCATAGATTTTCGGTTCGTCAGCGAGTTCTTTCCTGCAGGGTCAGGCGAGACTGATCCACTTGCATAGCCTCCACTGTGGGAGGCAACATAGAAGGTTGCGGTGGTTGCTGGAAGACAGGTGCCAGAGGAGGGAAGCGCCGAGGTCGTGCAGATTCCTTTTCTTGTTGTAGTTCCTCTCGTTGCTCGGAGAAACGGATATCAATCCGGGATGCCAATTGTATAAGTTCATTCAAGTTAGATGGCAATTCCCAGGCAGCTATGACATCCTTAATTTGGCTTGATAATCCTCTCTTGAAAGTAGCACGGAGAGCTTCATTATTCCTAGACAACTCAGACGCCAGGAACCGGATAGCATACTCGCCCACAGTGGAATTATCCTGAGAAAGACTTGAGCAGGTTCTTGGAAGACACTGCAAAATTCCGTCAGGAACGCCTGGAGATTGGTAGTGATAGCATCACTGCGATCCCACAGCGGAGTTGCCCAGGCCAAGGCCCTTCCAGATAGGAGACTGATGATGAAGCCCATCTTTGCTCATTCCATGAAGAACTGGTCCGCCATGAGTTCAATGTGCATGGAGCACTGAGTCACGAAACCACGACAGGACTTGGGATCCCCCTCAAACTTTTCTGGAAGCAACAAATGGAGTTTGGTTCTGGTGGATACTGCTGCAGCGGGAGGCTGCACTTGAGCTGGAGGAGGCTGTGGCTGTGGCGGTTGCTGCTGAGCAGATATCAACTGCTGCATCATGGCGGTTAGCTGGTTAAGTTGCTGTGCCTGCTGAGCCAACTGCTGTGACTGAAGCGCCACTATAGAAACAAGATCAGTGTTGTCAGGCAGAGGAACCTCAGTGGGATCCATTGCCGGATCTTACTGTAATGGAGCTAGATGTGGATCCTCTACCTGTGTGGCTGATGACTCGGACCGTATCAGGAGCAGAGTCTAAGGTGCCGCTGGTCTTCACCAGAACCCGCCGCAAGGCAGGATGGGCTTGCTGTGGCAGGTGACATCCAGGTTGCTACCCCTGACACAGCTTGACCACACAGGTAACTGAGCAAGGCGAGGTACCGAAGGAAGAAGCAGTAGCGTAGTCGACATAGCAGAAGGTCAAGGCAGGCGGCAAAAGTTCATAGTCCAAAAATGTAGCAGGAAGGTCTGGATACACAGGTATGGCAACAGTCAATAGGAATGTTTTCTCTCAAGCAATAGGCACTGAAATCCGTCAGGGAAGTGTGGAAGGTGCAAACAACTTATAATGTGATGTCAGATGTATTCACTGATTATGGGCGTACTGACCCTTTAAATTTCAGAGCTCCGGCACCCGCGTCCTCTAAGGGGCGGAGACGCGCATGCTGGAGCTGAAAGACAGAAGGAGCTGTGGTGAGAGACAGGCCGAGATTTGCATGCAGGCATTTCCCGCGATGCGAATCCCGTCTCTGTCGGTGGTGGGGGACACAGGGACACTGCGCTCACAGCCGGAGCGCAGTGTGTAACACATGTAATATCTGTAGGTATATGTTATATCTGTAGGTACATGTTATATCTGTAGGTATATGTTATATCTGTAGTTATATGTTATATCTGTAGGTATATGTTATATCTGTAGGTACATGTTATATCTGTAGGTACATGTTATATCTGTAGGTATATGTTATATCTGTAGTTATATGTTATATCTGTAGGTATATGTTATATCTGTAGGTACATGTTATATCTGTAGTTATATGTTATATCTGTAGGTACATGTTATATCTGTAGGTACATGTTATATCTGTAGTTATATGTTACTGTATAGCTGTATGTATATGTTATATCTGTAGGTGTATGTAATATCTGTAGGTATATGTTATATCT